>NW_021319682.1:7571637-7578788 GCF_001605985.2 Dendrobium catenatum | reverse complement strand
AAACATTGTTTTGCTTTTGTTCTTATCTTTTTTGTATCTTATTTTTCCTTTCTTGTTGATGTTTTCACGTGTTTGGGCCTTCTTTGATCATCTCCTTCCATTCTCTGATTTTTCAACTTTTTCTCACATCATCCTGAATGATATTAATATAAACCTAGATGATCAGATAAATTCACTCTTTGCACTCCTCTCTGACGACAAATTTGGATTTTCTGCTTCTAATCATCCGAGATGATGCATTATCATCCTGGGCGATTTGATCATCCTCTATTTTAATTATTTTTTATTGTCCTAGGCGATCTGCTTTGTCCTGGATAATCTTTACTATCCTTGCTCAATTATGGAAAATTGGCCTGTATAATCCACATGTTCATCCTGGATGATACACATGGCAACATGATTTAAACATTTTAAATTCGATTGGTATGATCAATTATTATGCATCATCCTAAATGATCCACCTAATTGTCCCAGACGATCTTCTTTTTTAACGGTCATTCAGCTTGCCTCCTCGGGACGATCGACTGCATCTTATCATACAGGATGATATCTTATCTTCCTGGATAATACGACTACTTTTTTACCAATCGGTCTGGACGCCATTAATGTACCTGATCGGCCTAAACAATTTTGGATTGTCCTGGACGATCGGGCCGATTCTTTATAAATTGAGAATTTCAGCCATTTTTTCTCACACCCTCTTCTTCCTTCAGGGTTATATTTGCTATTCTCATGCCATTCTTCATCATGACTTGAGGAAAATGATCTTGCTATCCTTCTGGGAGTTCCTCGAGGGCTACTCTGGACACTCAATTCACTGAGGCAGACGATCAAGCTGCCTACCAAAGATACAAGACAACTAGAATCACTATCTCCTAGTCTGTCAACCCGAATATTCTCTCATATCCAGTACTTGATTTATTTGCTCACATCTCCGACTCAAAAAGTGAAAAACAAAAGTACAGACTGACTCAACCCTAAACCTCCTCAATCCTGAACTGGCTTCTTCTTGATCATCCGATCTTCTATTCTTGAAAAGTTAGAAGCAACAAACAGTCCAAGAGAAATAGTATTTGTCAATCATCAAAACATAAACCATGAAATTAGATTTGCAACAATAAATTCTTATTTTACTTCTCCCGAATCTTATATGAATCGATATCCCATCGAGATTATATATAAAGACTGTGCCAAAATTTTGAAACTATCCATCATAGGGGATAAACTCAACACCCTATTTTCTGACCATGATTACGATTAGGCTCTGGCCAACCTTTTTTAGGAAACACCAATGCTCATTTTCACTTTGGAGAGACTAGCACCTTACTCAAAGATTCTAGGACAATCCAACGTGTCCTTCGCACCTCTATCCTCCCAAAGCTGGTGATCACATTCATATTACTCCACTTCTCTCAATCACCACCTTCTATATTTTGGCCCGTCATGAATTCAATGCCACCGACTTGATCTTTCATTACATCGAGCATTTAACTACGATTAGAGATCTAGGACATAGGAGGAATCCCAACCTTGCCCTAGGATATATCATTGCATATGTTCTAGAATCAAAATACAATCTCCAATATCCTGCCCCACCCAACTATCAGCCTGCCTTCTACTCGAACAATTCCTTCCATGTTCTTCACAATACTCGTCTCCACCTAGGGGATTGGGAAGCTTAGGAGGCAGAGGAGGAGGAGGCTCCTACACCTGATCTTGCACTAGTTCCACTTCGTCAGCACTCTCAGCTGAATCAACTGGTGGACTGATTCGATTAGTGGGAGGCCCAGTTCGAGAACTACATTGCTGCACAGGAGCAACAATATCTTAGGACATTATTCGCCTGCAGCACCAGTTTGACCAGGATCTAGCATGATTTGGAGAGCAGTTTGACACCATTTCCAGTTACTTTCGCCTTCCACTACCACCTCCACCTCCATCAGATGATCAAGGGCCATCTTTTTATTAGTCTTTTTTTATGTTGTAGTTTGTTTCTATTTTTAGTCTATGCTTTATTTTATTTTCAATCATTGCTTAATTTCTATTTCACTTTTTTCCTCCTTTTTATGATGTCAAAAGGGGGAGTAGTTAGTTGTACTGGTTGCTTTATAGTTTGATTATATTGTTAGATAGTTAAACTGTGGTTGTTTCTTTTTACTTTTTCCTCTAAAACTCTTCCTAAACTACTTTAATTATTTTTGTGTTTGCCATCATTAAAAGCGGGAGATTGTTGCGTATATGATTTCAAGAAATAGAATTTTTAAGATAGCAAAGACATCTATTTCTCTATGACCGTCTTGACTACAAATATTTCATGTCCATAAGATCAAGACTGCAAATTGAACCAGCTCAATATTGGGTAGACTAGGACTGAGTCACTATGTACTTTTTCCCTTTTCTTGAGTCTTTTATAACAAATGTGGTTCTTGATGCCAAGTAACCTTGTAAACACACACTTTGAGGGAATTTCTGGCTATTTCATAGAGTTTACTATTTTTGGTAACATAGTCCGGGATGATCTATAAATCATCCTGGACGATCTGTTCAAAAATAGAAAACCTAATTAGGGCATCCTAGTTAAGGTAGCCATCATTAAGCATATCATCCTTGATGATATTCGTATCGGCCATGACGATAGGCTCAAATCAGAAAGAATTAGTCGCCAGATCTATTTAGGTATTCTTTATTTTTGGACATCATCCGTGATGATGCAGTATAATTATTCCTAAATTAATATGATAATTAAGGAAAGAAATTAAGGCTAGCTTGATATGATCATATCATCCTGGACGATCTCAATATCGTCCGAGATGATTAGTTCAAAAACCTTAGTTATTCCTGGATGATCACATATCAAACAGTATCTATTCATGATGATGTTCTAGATGATTTTCATGGATTTGAATAAAGCATCTGAGAAGATCATGAGAATAGCCTAGATGATCAAGCTATTTTTCAATTGTCCAGAAATCTATTCAGAATGATGGTCTGGCCGATATTCTATGATTTGAACTAATCATACAGGACAATATTTAATCAGCCTGGACGATATGAATAAAAACATTTTGATCGTCTAAAATCATCCTGGCTAATTGAGTATAATTTTGCACTGATCGTACAAGAAGATATTAATATTGTCCTGGATAATTATAAAGTCGGCAAGTTACAATTAATGAGCTATTTCAAAGCTCTTCTATTTAAGAACACTTGTTCTACTTTTTAGATTGCTTTTATTACTGTCTTGACCTGAGAGAGCCAAAAGGAGAGGTAGAGAGAGGGAGAGAGAGAGAGAGGATCTTATGAGGGTGAGTTTCTGAGGGGTTTCACAAGGGTTGCTCCAAGCAAGTATCCAAGTCTTCTTCTCCGATCATCATCCCTTATTCTTGGAGGTTCAAGAGAGGTTCACTTCAGCAATGGATCAAGGTTCTCTGTCTGCTTCAGGAGGAAGCAAAAGGAGTTGGGTTCCTTGCCTCCCCAGTGTCGATGGAAAGAAGTTTTGTAAAGGCTTCTCTACCTTGCTATGGGAGCAAAAGGTGAGTCACTGAGTTCTAGTGCAATACTCGGAGGGCACCTCCCGGGAATGGACATAGGTTGAGTTGACCAAACCACTATAAATATCTGATTTTCTTTATTTATGTTTTTCTGCATTTAATTTTTGCACTTTGATTACCATTGTGGTGAATTTTGGTTTGAGTTTATGTTTTGTTTGAAAGATTTTTAAAAATACCAACTCACCCCCCTCTTAGTTAGCCTTGAGCTAATTCATAAGGGCTTAACATCTCTAACAAACTTTCAAGATGGGCTTCATACCATCTGATCCTCCACTATTTCAAGCATACTGTCACGATGTTGTTAGATAAAGGACAAAATTGCAAGATCAACTAAGCGGTCAAACGAGACTGCTGAAAGGTCTAATCTAGACTATTGATCATAAAATCAATGGCTTGAAAAAATGTTCACTCGATTTGAACTCCAGAAAAAATGCCCTAAAATGATAATCTTACTCGTTTGCATAGTTGTTGACCTCATTTTTGTATGAGGTCACTAAGGCCCTTCCAAACTCCAGATCAATCCTAGATCCTAGGATCCACTCTAGACTTTAAGATTCTTTCCTAGAGCCAGACCATAGGACCTACTCTAGAGCTTAAGATTATTTCCTAGAGTCAGACTTTAGGGCCTACTCTAGAGCTTAGGATTCTTTTATATCCCAAATTCTAGAGCCCCTCTAGATCCTAGATCCTAGAACCCCTCTAGATCCTAGAACCAATATAGACTCAAGTCAATCCCTACCTTTGATCAAATCCAACCTCAAATTAATTCCTACCCTTGATCAGTTGAAATCTCAAATGGACCTAACACCTTGAAGATTTTGATCTTGGAACCCTCATAAAAGCCTCTAATCACTTCCAAACCCTTGATTGTAACCCATTGAGCAGTAAACTGCATTTATGAGACCCATTTTTGACCCTAGTTGACCAATTGGTCAAAATTGACCAAAATACCCCTATGGGATTTCAAAAGCCCATTTCAACTCAAATCAACTCTCAATTCTTTGAAACCACTTTCAACAAGTTTCAAATATCAAACCCAACTTGTTGAACTCAAACCCAGACCTTGGGTCAACCTGGTTGACCAAGTCAACCAAGTTTGACCCGTTAACCCATACACCCCTTCCCTTTCAAATCTTTCAATCAAGTCCATTCCAAGTCCTTTTGAATGCAAGGGATGACCCCTTGGGTACCCAAGAGACCTCTCTTGGAGACCCAAGCCTTGGGCTCACTTGGGTTAGCCATATGGCTTGACCCAAGTGACCAAAGAAAGGCCACCCTTGAGCCATCTCTTAACCTTAACCAAATTGAATCCAAATCAAGGTGTCATTAGGTTCCCATTTACCCAATGCACCTTCCTTGACCAGCCCAACCCTTTGGCTAACTTGGGTCAAGAGTTAGGCTAACCCAAAGTGCCCAAGATCACTTGGGATTGAGCCAATTCCTTACCTAAGCCCAATTGAACTTGATCAACACCTCCCATAGGTGGCCCTATGTCCAACACACCTCCTCCAGCCAGCCCATGCTTTGGGCTAACCTGGGTCAGGTTTTAGGCTAACCTAAAGTAGCCAAAAACACATGGACTCGAGCCATCTTCCAACTCAGATCAGATTGGACCCAATTGCCACTTGTATTGGGTTCACAAGACCCAGACCCACTTCCCACCTCAAGCCCAAGGTCTGGCCTGACCTGGGTTGAGCCCAAATCGACCCGAACAGAGCAGATTTGGATCAACCCGAGCCATCTTCTAACCTAGAACAAATTGGATCCAATTGCCACTTGCATTGGGTGCACCAGACCCAGACCTATCTCCCATATCAAACCCAGGGTCTGACCTGACCTTGATCGAGCTCAATTCGACTCGAACCGAGTAGGTTTGGGTCCAACCCATCCACCAGTTCAATCCAGACATTCCCAGGCTAAATTGACTCCACCCTCGACTACAGCATGTCCACATCGGCCTCCCCAGTCAACCCGACCCAAACCATGGCCGGTGGCAGTCGGAACTAATGGAAAATGAGTTCCGGTGGTCCCCCCAAGACAACTCCTGGATCGAAGCTGCTACCCACAGGTTTGATCCCCACGACCTTCCTACGACGTCGCCAACTTCCACCTAGCAACAATTCGAGCCCCCTCCAGCTTAATCTCGGCCGTCCAAGCTTGTGAAAGGTGGCTGAATAAGCTCGAGCGCCCCAGACCGCAAGAAGCATCCTCACTCATTCGAAATCATTTCCCAGAGCTCCTTCGACCTCCAAGACTCTCCCTTCGAGCTCCCAGATTTATCCCTTCATCCGTTCGAGCAAGCGCCCGTGAAAGCTTTCGGCGTCCCGCTCGAAGTCACACCTCCGGCCATCCTCTGGTCTCGACGTCTGAAGGAGATCAGTTCTCCATCATCCCCTGAAGCTTCCTGATAGAGAAGCTCATTCGTTGAGACCTTCTCTGCTGTAATCCCTTCATCCCGAGCTCCCTAGCTAGGTAGTTCAGTCAAGTGTGATGGAAACCTTCACCCCAACGGATTTCCACCGTTGGATTGAAGGTTTCCACTGTCCTGATCCTCCCTGTGAAATTTCATCGGAGTTCGCCGGCGAGATCGCCCAGATCACGCCGGAGAAGCTTTGCGGTCTTGGATACGCGCAGGAGGTTGAAGATGAAATCTCAGCCGTTGATTCCGATCAACGGCTCGGATTAGATCCCATGGTATCGGAGTGCGTTTGATCCCAGCCGTCAGATCCGCCATCCGACGGCTGTGGTTAATCTGACCGTTAACAGTTAGCACCAATGATTGCCCAGCCAATCGGCACGCGGCGCGTGTAAAGGGAGCGCTGACTGTGTAATGGCCGAATTAATAATTCCAGAAATTTAAGGGAACTTTAAAAATTCATAACTCCCTCCACACTTGTCCAAATTAGGTGTTCTTAAGATCATTGGAAAGGTCTCAGGGAGATCTACAAAAGCCCTATGGTCCCAGGCCCTGGTTAGGTCAGTGTTAGGCTTAATTTCAATTTGAGCATTTTATCAATTTATTTAATTATGCTTTAAATACAAGTCCATCAGGCCTGGAATTTTGGGTGATTAAAATTGAACATGTTTTTGACATGTATAAATTTTATCTCCACATTTTAGAATGTTCAAGGGTATTTTCCCCAAACTATAAGTTTAAGGGTCATGGTTTGACCCTTAAATTCAAAATGGGGTATTGACCTATCCAATGGGATTTAGGGTGTGATGCTTTGTGTGCTGATGATGTGTAGGATAAGGAGTGTAGAGCCAATGAATTTGCCCCAATCCAAGCTTAGGATAGACCCCTATAGTGATTTGAAGGTGACTTAGAGCTCACCTTGGGTGTCTTAGTTAACCATTTTAGATTACTCCATTTGAGCTCAAATTTGGTGGGTTCATCCCTTAAAGTAAGGTGATCCTATGGTCCAAATTTCATCAAATTTGGAGTTCATTTGGTTCCTGAAGTAGGAGCCTCAAAAATCCTTCTTAGAAATGGCCTATTAACCCTAATCAATTGATAATGAACTGTCTTTAACTCATAAAATCCATTAAAATGTTCAAATTTTTTCCTAATTAATCCCCTAATCAATAAGAATTGAAACT
>NW_021319682.1:7561182-7571537 GCF_001605985.2 Dendrobium catenatum | reverse complement strand
AAATGTTTAAACAGTTTCTTTTGTGCTTTAAAATCTTTGAACACAACACAGTCTTCAAGAGGGTGAATAAGCATCCGGTGGTATGGACAATACCTGTGATCATCTTTCTTACATTCATCTTCAGGCCTCCTGGCCTCTGGCAGCTGAAAATCTGGTTTCTTTAACAAACTCTTGAAAATCCTCTTAACTGATTCCCTCTTAAATGGATATGGTTTTGCCAATCTGTCTCTAAAAGGGACAAAGTTAGGGTCTCTGGTGTACTGAGGAGTGACCTGAAAGGGCCGTCTCAAAGCTGGCTGTGGTGGCGGTGGTAGAGGAACACTGGGCTGACTAGCTATTGGCCTTTTTCCCTTGTCGACTACCGACATTACTGCCTTTTTCTCAAAAGTCTTAACCAATCTAGGACCTTTCTTGTCTTCAGACTGTCCTCGTAGGAATGGCATCTTATGAGCCTCTTCCTGCAAATTGCTACCCTTATTAAGAAGTTTTTCAAAAGTTTTAATGGTGAAACCCTTCAGGAGAAAAGCAACAGGGCCGTGGATATTCTTAAGGAGGATCTCCATCATATGTTGCTCTTGCAACTGGGGTTTACACTTCATCGAGAGGTTTCGCCACCTCAAGATGTACTCAACCAGAGACTCTCCCGGCTTTTGTTTATTAACAACAAGATCGCCCACGGTAGTTCGTTGTTGCGCTCCAGAAAATCTTTTAAGGAAAAGGTTTTCTAGATTGCTAAAGGTTTTAATTGAACCATTGGGCAGATCAGCGTATCATTCAAAAGCGATGCCGGATAGACTACTTAAAAATTGGCGAAATAGTAGAGCATCCGACCCTCCCGCATTGCAACAACTTGCTCTGAAGTGGGCCAGATGCTGTCTCGGGTTTTCTGTTCCAGTGAAAATTTTAAAAGTTGGTGGCACAAAGACTTTTGGGTAAGGAACTGAATCATATTCTTCGGGGTAAGGTCGACCCTTTGGAATAGATGCGGTTCCTTGCGAAAAGGCTAAGGCCTCCCTTACCTGGTCCTTAATCAATTGCTTAATATCCTTCTGAGGAAGAGTTAGAGGTACAGGGGGAACTGTAGGTGCTGCTGGAGATGCCTCTGGTAGGTAAGGAGGAATCACTGGTGTTGACTCGAGAGGCTTGGGATCAGACTCTGTCTTCCTAACCCTTTCAATAATCTCTTGAGCCATTTGTTGAATCTTAAGTGAATCCTGCTCTAACTTGTCAAATAGTTCTTGCATTTCTTTGACTTGTGACATCATTATTGTCAACTGATTCTCCAAATCTTTAATATGCTCCTCACCCTTAGCCCTTTCGGACTCATCTGAATCGGACTCAGCAACATGTGGATCATCAACTCTAGTAAGCCGGTGCCTACCAGGTTCGGCCTCCTTGTTGGACCCTCTAGTTTCGACCATGGAGACGCTACCAACACAATCATCTTCCTCTCAAAGGAGGTCGTCCAGGTCTGGATCAAAAGAAGCCATTCCCTCTTTATTTAATAGAATATTTCTTATTTCTTGAACTACCTCCTCGACCGTTCTATCCCCAATTGACTTAGGATCGAGGGGTAAGTATTCTTTATACTTATCCATATCAAATAATTCTTCAGAATCTAGGAGGGCAATGATTTCTGTAAGTTTCGAGTTAGGATATGATTGAGACTCTGTAACTAGCTCTTCTTCTATCTCAAGATCTAGGTCAATTCCTTCCTTCTCGACTGTCCCAGGATCGGTAGTCGAAAAAGTGGCATTCTCTACAGGGAGAGGGGCACATACCTCAGGAGGTGAAGCAGGAGCTTATAGGGAAATAGCTCCTACATCAGGTAAGGTAAGATCCTCAGACTTCTGTGTAGGAAGCCCAGGAATGACATATAAATCTACGCTGCCAACAATCGGATCATCAATGGGAATCATAACTGAATCAGGAACTGGACTGGCTGCAATAAGACTATCTACTGCAACAACTGGAGAACTAGGTTGAACATCCATCGACTCAATCAAGACTGGAGGAGGTTTAACTGGGACTTGCTGGAGTTGGAGAATGAACTTTGGAGTTCTTGGAGGCTGTGGTAAATCCTCCAACTTAGTCCTTTTTGGGACAAACTTCTTCTCAGGGGATTTGGGTCTCTTGCCCTTGATATCCAGATGTTTTAGAGTTTCATTCCCCTTTGGTTTGACAACTACTGAGGCCAACCTTTCATCTTTAGAAGGGGGTACAGAGGGCCTACCAATAGCATGGTGGCCTGTCTCAGACCCAGTCAACACAATACCCTCCGTATTGGAAGAAGGAGGGCGTGGCGCCTAGTGGTATCCATCAACTAGTACTGAAGTGGCGGGCTGTCTAACATACTTCTTATTTCTCCTAACAGGTTATGGATTCAGATTCTTCGCTTCAGACGCGTCTTCTTTTAACACTTCTTTTTGGAAGCGATGAGAGATCACTCCCTTCAACTGTTTCATGTACTGCTCCTTTGTTTGCCCAGACTGTGCAGCACAGATATGAATTATGTTTCTCAAAGCCCTTGTTTTCTGCAGATTCTTTTCTTTTGGAGTCTTTTTAGTCGAGTAGTCGACCGGGCATGGTGGAGAACGGGCTACCTAGCTATCCTCTCCTCTCCTTGAGCATAGCTAAGGGGTAAAAGCGGTTCCCTTTCAGAAGGGGAGAGGAGGCAGAAATAGGTAGCTCCTCGTCAGCCTCAGGCTCTACTTGAGCTAAAGTCTTAAAAGGCACAACTCTCTTTGCCTTAGAGATCTTCTTTCTAAGTATTCTCAAATAGTTCTTCTTTTGATTCTTAGTAGAAAAGTTAAGTCCATAACTAGATCCTTCCTCAAAAACAGATTTGACTTCAGTGGGAGGCTCAACAACTGGCTCAGACTGTTTCTGTTCATCACTAATTACTGGCAAGATAGGTGCAGATCCCACAACCAACTCAACCACTGGAGGAACTTCCTTACCGGAATCCAAACTAACAATCTGGTGTCCGTCCATAGAGAGCTCAAGGGTACTGAATCCCATTCAAAAGATGATAGTGCTCCCTTGGTCATTAACAGTTGAGGACAACTCTCGGTCGAAAGAGAAGATCAATTGGCCAGCCATTTGAATTTTCTGAAAGTTAAAAAGAGGATTGAAATTTGATTTCTTTTTAAGAAAAGTGGAAAAGAGTTTGTTATTTTGAAACTTAAGGCTTGTAGAATAGTCTCAATCTTCCAACACATGTTGAGTGGTAAAAAAAACACACCCAACACACATTAGGAAGATAAAGAGACTAAATACATGCCGAAAAAGAGGGTTTTCTCAAAAGGTCAACATATGTTAGCCCATAAGATGGTCGTATGGGGTAACATATGAAGGTTTGGAACTTGGAGAAAATTGTTATTATCTTGGTTTCCACATTTTGAAGGGAATTTGAATTTTGAATGATTTAAGACGGGTTTTTTTTTTACAAAATTCAAAGCACAACGGACAGAGTTTCCCCTTGCCCGAAGGCTTATGGAATTGTAAGAAAAACCAAAGTAAAGTAAATAGTCTAACCCTCCTCACTCCTAAAAGTTCAAGGGGAGTAAAGGGGTTAAGACTAAAATACTTCAAAACTTTCTTAAAGTCAAAATTTTTTTCAAACTCCTTTCAATCTTAAAGGTTGGTATGTTGAATGTGACATTTGTTAATCAAAATTTAAAAAAGAATGTTTAGGGACCTGATTTGACACTGTCACCTCATAGGAAATCCCTGGGCAGAAGGTCAAAATCAGGACGATTAAGTTAGCAAATAACAAATTTTGGGAGGTAGAACCTCTCTTTTGATGTTTTAAAATTGTCTTTTAGATGTTGGCCACACTCCCCCAAGGAAGAAATGGGTTGAGGGACCAACTGAAGGAAGGTAGTTAAGACTACCAATGAAACAAAATTTCATTCTTATTAAAGATGGAGTGAGAGATTTGTCCCACCGGGCGTGCCATTTTTTTGTTGGTGGAATTTTGATAACAGGTTTTGAAAAATATTAGTTTTCTTCGGGAGTTTTAAAATTGAGATTGAATTCTAATTCTATAGGTCGAATCAACTCGTTTGAAAAAGTATATCACCCCAAAGGACGAAAATAAAATTTCATAATGGTGTTCAGACTTAGAATTATGAAACTTATCTTGAATATCATGGCTAGATTCTAAAGAGAACTTCACATGGCTCCGAGGGGATAAGGTAAAGTTCAACTAAATATCCAGTTATGATATTCAAGAAGTATGATTGTCGAATTCATATCCAAAGCCTTATCAAAGAAGGATGTATCTCCCCAAAGGGAGATAACACCTTTCAATGATAATTCGTCTAATATGACAACGACAATCATTCTTTAACTTCTCCCAAAGAAATCTAAGAAGGTTTTTTTTTATAAAAAAAATTAATTTTAAAATCAAGTGCGTGTGGTTCTAAATCTCCTACGAGCGCAAGCCCTCGTAGTTAATTACATCGTAGGGAGACAGAGTCCCCTGTGAAAACTCTCGATTGAAATAAGAATAAAATTTTGTTAAATTTTCTAGGAGTGATATCAAAAACGAATATAATTTTTGGAAAATCAAAAGGGAATGGATCAAGGTTGAACATTTATTAACAGAACTGAGGGAAGAGGGGTAGGGGACACCTTGAGATTCCAGAACCATCCGGAAGTATCCCAACTTAATCTAAGTGTTGGGCTTTATATTTTAGGATTGAGAGGAAACTTTAATTGAAGTTGAGCATCTTATTAGAAATTTGGGATTATATTCCCGAAATTTGGGGTCTTATAATCAAAGATCTGCCACGGATCCTAAATCTAATTTGGACACTGGACCACTGTCGTCCGAACCTAACTAATGCATTGCAATGCCTGAACTTTCCCCGGCCTGAATTGGGGAGCCAGCTAACCACCTAATCGATTTAAAAGAGATGAGACCGGTCTTTTATGAAAGAGTGGTAGGGACGTTATACTTAAAGTTTTGGAGAGTCAGGGTCGACATCTAGAAATTTTCCTAATTGGCCCCTTCGACTTATGTTGGGTGCTAAAATGCTAAAACTGATGTAATTAAAATTTTGACTCTTTTAATTTATATCTAATGTAATGCATGCTAGTTGACAACTTCCAAATCAAATATGCTTGAAATTTTAAAAACAGGCTTATAAAATAATTTTTTAGAAGACTGGACTTCCCAGGTCCGGCACCTCGTCCTCATAGTTCAGACTATCCGGACTCTACCTGCAGGCAGGAAAGGGTCTAAAACAAGGAGAGAATGATGCAGAAATATGCATGCGACCCCAGGGTCGATCCCCAGGTAATTCCCTAGATTTGTTATATTTATATGTTATTTAGACTCACTAAAATTTTAGACATTTAAGATTTTGAGTAGAAAACATTCACACCCTCACGAGTCTCACGTATCCAGGCGAAAACAAAAGCGGCACACAATCGCCAAAAAATTAAGAAAAGCAGGCAGTCCTAAAGGAAATCAATTCATCACATCAAATATAAATTAACTAATTAATAAATGTCCATAGGCAAAGTTGCCTTGCTTATTACAAACTAGAATTTTGCAGAAAGTAAAGTGGCCAGGCACCAATGACAACAACCCGGATTCTAAACCTAGTAATGACGTAAGTAGTTTTGAGTGGGATACTCTCAATCTTCAAATCTTCAATCTTGTTCTTCTTTGGACTCCTTTTCTTCAAACTCCTTGGGTTCTTCGTGGTTAACTACCCAAATGGATAAGAGGGCACTTCCCTTTTAGGGGGAAGGCCACTCTTTCCTTTTTGAGTATAGAAAAGTGTGATCCAAATTTGAATTTCCAAATGGAAAAAGGAATACTTCCCAAAAGGGCATCCTTTCCTCTTTGGAATCTAAAATTAACTTTCACAACACTTGATAGTCATAGAAATTACATTTATTTGAAAATAAAATCTAAACTCTCTTGCAAGGTTATCCTAAGCAGTTAATTAATCAAAGAAGGCATATTCCTAAGAAGTTATATATATGCAAAAAAGAAAGTAAAACACACTGGCCACGTTCTTTTTATTTGTGGGCTTCAGCAGCTGAAGCACCTGTGCAAGCATTTATACCAATATATATTTTATTATTGATTTAGCCCCCCTTTTACTGCCCTGCATTAGCGTGGCCACCTGCAGAAAATTATGTGAACATCCAGATAGTACCTAACCTAAGGGTAATCTAGTCGCCAAACACATCAATCCAACCACAGAGAGCAGAAAAGTAAACAGATACAGCAAAGCAATTTCATCCACAACATGCAGTGAAAACTATGAAAAATCTGGCACACAGCAATAAAGTAAACACCGACATAACCTAGATCTAGAGTTGGTTGTCCTAGCACATCATCTAAAGTGTGTATAAAAGGACGTGTGGCTGGGATAAATCCTAAGCTGGGTGATTAATCAAAGTTGTCTAAAATTCTGGGTTTGTTAAGGCTTAAAAAGGGGGATTTAAGTTAAACTTTAAGTATTAGTGAATTAGGAATTTTAATTAAATGTATTTTAAAATTTAATTGATTACTACCTTTGTTTCACACCGAGGCCGTGAAGTTTATTTCATCTTCCTTGGGGCTAAGCTAATAGCCTCGTAGGCCTGGGTTACCCAGTAGCAATCGGGGTTAATTAAGTTATTTTAAATTGGTTGGATTTAAAGGAGTGAGTTAATATTAAGGGGAGTTGATTACTGATTTTAAAGGGTTGGTTGAGAATTTTAATAACCTATTAAGAGAATTCTAGAATTGGAGGAGTTAACAGATTTCAAAGGATTATCTGGATATGCTAACTAAGGGGTCAAAATTTGATTTTCAAAACTAGAGTTAATCTTAAGAGTTTCAAATTTTTAATAAATACTAGACCTAATTATGAGTTGTTAGACAGGCGGTACATTCAATTTGGAGTTTTCTACGAAAAGTTATGATTTTTAGAAGTTTTGGCCCGTTTTGACCTAAGGTCACCTAAGATGTTGACTCCTTGATTTTGACCAAATTATGGAGGTTTAATATTTTACGGAACACTAGATTCTAATTGAAGTCATTAGCCATTGAGTTTGATTAGTCTAAATTTTTCTATAATTAATAGTGAATTTTATAAGTTATGCATATTCGTAGGGATTACCAAATTATTACAACTAAGGGGCTGCTTAAGGATTTGAACCCAAATGAGTCCAAAACTCCTTGGGATCAATTTCAAAGGTCATAAATGACCTAAGGATAGATCAACAAGTGCTTAAAGTCCTTTTGGGATTTTTAATATTTTTGGAATTAATTAAAACTGGTTAACCCTTGATTTTACCTAAGGACTAAACCAAGACAAATCTAGAAATCAATTTAAGAGAGTTTCAATTCTTATTGATTGGGGGATTAATTAGGAACAATTATGAACATTTTAATGGATTTTATAAGTTAAAGACAGTTCATTATCAATTGATTAGGGTTAATAGGCCATTTCTAAGAAAGATTTTTGAGGCTCCTACTTGGGGATCCAAATGAACTCCAAATTTGATGAAATTTGGACCATAGGACCACCTGAACTTAAGGACTAAACCCACGAAATTTGAGCTCAAATAGAGTACTCTAAGGTGGTTAACTAAGCCATCCATGGTGAGCTCTAAGTCACCATCAAATCACTATAGGGGTCTATCCTAAGCTTGGATTGGGGCAAAATCAGTGGCTCTATACTCCTTATCCTACACATCATCAGCACATAAAGAATCACACCCTAAATCCCATTGGATAGGTCTATACCCCATTTTGAATTTAAGGGTCAAACCTTGACCCTTAAACTTAAAATTTGGGGAAAATACCCTTGAACATCTTAAAATGGGGAGATAAAATTTAGACATGTCAAAAACATGTTCAATTTCAATCTCTCAAAATTCTAGGCCTGGTGGACTTGTATTTAAAGAGTAATTAAAGAAATTGATAAAATGCTCAAATTGAAATTAAGCCTAACACTGACCTAACCAGGGCCTGGGACCATAGGGCTTTTGTAGATCTCCTTGAGACCTTTCCAATGAGCCTAATAACACCTAATTTGGATAAGTGTGGAGGGAGTTATGAATTTTTGAAGTTCCCTTGAATTTTTGGAATTATTAATTTAGCCATTACACATTCAGTGCTCCCTTTACACGTGCCGCGCGTCGATTGGCTGGGCAATCATTGGCGCTAACTGTTAACGGTCAGATTAACCACAGCCATCGGATTGTGGATCGGACAGCTGTGATCAAATGCGCTCCGATACCGTGGGATCTAATCCGAGCCGTTGATCGGAATCAATGGCTGAGATTTCGTTTTCAACCTATCGCACGTATCCGAGACCGTAAAGCTTCTCCGGCATGATCCGGGCGATCTCGCCGGTGAACTCCGATGAAATTTCATAGGAAGGATCAGGACAGTGGAAACCTTCAATCTAACGGTGGAAATCCGTTGGGGTGAAGGTTTCCTTCACACTTGACCGGACTACCTAGCTAGGGAGCTCAGGATGAAGGGATTACCGCAGAGAAGGTCTCAACAAATGAGATTCTCTATCAGGAAGCTTCAGGGAACGATGGCAAACTAATCTCCTTCAGACGTCGGGACCGGAGGTGTGACTTTGAGTGGGACGCCGAAAGCTTTCACGGGCACTTGCTTGAACGGATGAAGGGATCGATCTGGGAGCTCGAAGGGAGAGTCTGGGAGGTCGAAGGAGTTTTAGGAAATGATTTCGAGCGAGTGAGGATCCTTCTTGCAGTCTGGGGAGCTCGAGCCTATTCGACCACCTTTCGCGAGCTTAGACGGCCGAGATTAAGCTGGAGGGGGCTCGGATTGCTGCCAGGTGGAAGATGGCGTGTCCTAGGGAGGTCGTGGGTATCAAACCGGTGGGCAGCAGCTTTGATCCAGGAGTTGTCTGGGAGGACCACAAGAACTCATTTTTAATTGGTTCCGACCGCCGCTGGCCATGGTTTGGGTCGGGTTGACTGGGGGAGGCCGATGTGGACATGCTGGAGTTAAGGGTGGAGTCAATTTGGCCTGGGAATGTCTGGATTGAACTGGTGGCTGGGTTGGACCCAAACCTACTTTATTCGAGTCGAATTGAGCTCGACCCAGGTCAGGTCAGACCCTGGGTTTGATATGGGAGATAGGTATGGGTTTGGTGCACCCAATGCAAGTGGCAATTGGATCCAATTTGGTCTGGGTTAGAAGATGGCTCGGGTTGATCCAAATCTGCTCAGTTCAGGATGATTTGGGCTCAACCCAGGTCAGGCCAGACCCTGGGCTTGAGGTGGGAAGTGGGTCTGGGTCTGGTGGACCCAATGCAAGTGACAATTGGGTCCAATCTGATCTGAGTTGGAAGATGGCTCGGGTCCATGTGTTTTTGGCTACTTTAGGTTAGCCTAAAACCTGACCCAGGTTAGCCCAAAGCATGGGCTGGCTGGAGGAGGTGTGTTGGACCTAGGGCCACCTATGGGAGGTGTTGATCAAGTTCATTTGGGCTTAGGTAAAGAATTGGCTCAATCATAAGTGATCTTGGGCACTTTGGGTTAGCCTAACTCTTGACCCAAGTTATCCCAAGGGTTGGGCTTGTCAAGGAAGGTGCATTGGGTCAATGGGAACCTAATGACACGTTGATTTGGATTCAATTTAATTAAGGTTAAGAGATGGCTCAAGGGAGGCCTTTCTTTTGTCACTTGGGTCAAGCCATATGGCTAACCCAAGTGATCCCAAGGCTTGGGTCTCCAAGAGAGGTCTCTTGGGTACCCAAGGGGTCATCCCTTGCATTCAAAAGGACTTAGAATGGACTTGATTCAAAGATTTGAAAGGGAAGGGATGTATGGGTTAATGGGTCAAACTTGGTTGACCCAAGGTTTGGGTTTGAGTTCAACAAGTTGGGTTTGATATTTGAAACTTGTTGAAAGTGGTTTCAAAGAATTGGGAGTTGATTTGAGTTGAAATGGGCATTTGAAATCCCATAGGGGTATTTTGGTCAATTTTGACCCATTAGTCAACTAGGGTAAAAAATGGGTCTGAAAAATGCAGTTTACTGCTCAATGGGTTACAATCAAGGGTCTGGAAGTGATTAGAGGCTTTGATGAGGGTTCCAAGATCAAAATCTTCAAGGTGTTAGGTCCAATGGCATAGGCTGTAAATATTTGAAGGTTTTACAGCCTTTGAATTTTAATTCAGACTCTGGAGTTAGAGACCTCAGAATAGGTTCAAAATTGGAGGGTAACCTCTACAGACATGTCTTATCACTTTGTAGGTGATAGACCCTGAATTAGAGTCCATTTGACTAAATTTTGAAATGTTAGAAAAGTCTTTGAAAAAGGTCTTTAGGACAGGGCCTTAAGACTTTGAATTTGAG
>NW_021319682.1:7483216-7555367 GCF_001605985.2 Dendrobium catenatum | reverse complement strand
CCACTCCTGAATCATTCACCTTGTTCTTAAAGACCCACTTTGTCCCAACTACACTTTGTCCCTTAGGCCTTTCTACAAGCTCCCAAACATCATTCCTTAAAAATTGATTCAATTCTTCTTGCATTGCTAAAATACAAAACTCATCAGTAAGGGCTTGGTTAATGGTGGTGGGTTCAGTCATTGAGATAAAGGCAGAGTGGTTCACCTCCTTCCTAAGTCCATGTCTAATCTTAACTCCACTAGAAGGGTCTCCTAAGATCAAATCCTTGGGGTGACTTGTAGAGTATCTCCAATATCTAGGCAAAGTGTGAGAAGGTCCAACCCTTTCATCCAAATCAAAATTTTCTACTCCTTGGGTGACTTATCCTACTCCTTCATCACTTTGGTGTTCTACCCCCTTCCCCAAATTTTCTACTCCACTAGTAATCCCTCCAACCTCATCATCATTCTCAACTTCATCTTTCTTAGGATCAGACTCATCAAATACTACATGGGTTGTCTCTTCCACCATTAAAGTTCTCTTGTTAAACACCCTAAAAGACTTCCCAACACTAGAATATCCTAAGATTACTCCATCAGATTTAGGATCATACTTTGTCTATCGTCTATATGAATGTAGATTGTACTGTATGAGTAATTCAAAAATAAATGTATTCATTCTATATGATTTGGAATGAACCTAACTTTATACTCTGTTAGTTGCTTGTATGATTTGACATCATATAATATAAATAATTAAAAAATTAAACCATGATTTGATTAAGTGCATTTTTTAGGAAACTATGTCAAATCATACAATATGATTAGATATCATACAATATGATTAGTAAAAAGAAATTAATTTATATTTTCTCTCTCTCCCTATGTGTGTGCACGATTACCTAATTATCATCACACTTGCATAGAATCAAGAAATAAAAATAGACATAGACATACTCTGTAACATGTAATCCTATTCTTTCTTATTTGGAAGTCTTCATCAATATGGAGTAGTATATGATTTACTTGAAATATTAGTACACACAAAAACAAGTAGAAATATCCAATATATGCTTGGAGAAACAATAAAATCATCAAAACAATAATATTTTATTATCATCAAAAATCATAATCTCAATCTTGATTCCTGAGTTACAATAATCTCACCCTTTTTGATGATGGTAAAAACATATTATTATTTGAATTACAATTTAATTTATTTTCTCCTAAGCTCCCCTTCAATGAGTGATAAAATAAAAATGATGGGGAAAAAGAATTTTTTCCTCCTTTTTTATTAGATTTTTATAAAAAAAACTCTTATACAAACTTGCAAAAAATACACAAAACAAACATAGAAAGTACAAACACCAAAGCAAAAACACAAGACCATAAGTCTTCAAACAAACACAAACTATCTCCCCCATTTGATACAAACTTGCAAGAAATACACAAGGCAAACACAAAAAAACACAAACACCAAAACAAAAGCATAAGACTAGAAGAGTTAAAACAAACACAAACTACCTCCCCCTTTTGATACAAACTCGTAATAATACACAAAACAAACCAGGAAAACCAAACAAAAAAAAAAACAAAAATAAAAACCCAAAACAGGAAGACTTCAAAAAAACACAAACTACCACCCCCTTTTGACTTCAGTAAAAAGAGGAGAAAAAAATGAATCTGAAAGTTGATAAGGGAAAGAATTTTAAAATTTGCAAGGACAACATTAATTTTTAGATGCAAAAACTCATATTTTTAATCAAAGAAGAAATAACGTAAGAATAGTTGACCTAGTTTAATGTTCATCCTAGAAAGCAAAAATATCAAATGGAATATTTATCACAAAAATATTTAAATAAAAACCAAATAGTTTTAAATTCAATAGCTGAAATTATTATTTAATGCTTGGATTTTTCTTGGAATTAGAGATATAGAGGAATGAACTAAATGTAGTGTAGGCTTATTTTATCCCTCTTTATCAACTAGAATTGAGAACTTTTTGTCACCACGGTCACATATCTTTTTATTATTAACTTTATTTGGAGAATAATATGCATATTTTTAGGTTGGGCTAATTTTGTGCCTCTTTTTAAATTTGTCAAACTTTACGCATCTTTTGACATTTTGTTCTTTCCACAACCTAAATAAGCAAATCTTAGCTTGTGTAATTATCTTCCAAGTAAGAGAAAAACTTTCTCATATAAGAAAGATTAAACCAAAAAAAAAAAAAAACCAAAAAAAAAAAAAAACCAAAAGATAACAATAAAATTAACACATTGAATAAGAAAATAAAAGATAAATAAGTCACCTTTTTGCAACAATTATAACTATAAGATAATAGTCTATTAGAACATGAAGATGATCTCCTTATCTAAATCTAATTATAATTTAAATTAATTTTTGAGAGAATTTGTTTTTACTATGCTAATAGCATTGTAATGAAAAAAAAATAAAATTTTCATCTTTTAGATCAACATTCTTAGATTAGTCAATAGTAACTTATAATTGATTTAGGAGGATTAAAAAAATAAGTCAATAGAAACCTTTTTTTTTTTTTTTTAAATAACACAGACTTAAACTTAAAGCAAACATAATTAACCCAAAATAGAAGCTCCTCAATGTAACATCATAAAACTAAATTATAAATACATACATTAATAAAAACAAAACAAAAACTTTGGGGATCTTTATCTGGAGGAGGCTATGGAGGACTGAACTGGGTAAAGTAGCTATTGATGGTAGCTACTTGAGTGTTAAGTGAACCAAATTATCCTCTAAACTAACTCATATCCTCATTATATCTTATGTCCTGCAAGTCCAAACGAGTCTCCATATGATTAATTTATTGATCTATATGTGACTAAAGTTAATCAAATATCTTGATGAAATATTGGTAGAGTTGATGCTCAGGTCCAAGAATAGGAGCAGGTGCAGAAACTGGAGCAAGTCCCTCTTCTTCACCAAACTCATCTACCTCATCCCCTTGATCTTGATGGAAAAGAATGTGAAATCAATCATCAGTAAAATAGATAGGCAGATTATTTTGGGGATCAGGATGAATAAGATTACATTTTTTCTCAAGGATGTAGGCAAAAAAGTATCCTAAGGCCACATTCTTCTTCCCTCTAGTGATAGGGAGTCTGATGTCAATAGGTTTATTGTAGTCCAGAATCAACTAGACTTCATCAATTGGAGTGTTTGACATTATATAGTTTGTAACAATAATAAGCAAAAGAATGATATTGATTTGATCACTAGCTTTAGGAATAAAGGAGATTCTTAAAACATGTTGGATGGTTCTAGCATTTTGATTTAAAGATTGAATAAGGGGTATGTGTTATATTGGATTACAGTAGACCAATCAAACTCATTTCTCAAAATCATAGATTGTGCCCTGACTCCTTCAGTTCTAAGATGTAAAAAATGTGCCTAAAATCTATTTAGTGATTTCTACTCATTCATGAAAGGCATGATGACATTATGGTGTGATTCTCTCTCTTTTTCATAGCAGCAAGAAAATAAAAAAAAATGTTAGATTGAAATGTGTAGATTAATGTGAGAGTGAAAGAAAACTATGTGGAGTCAAACAGAGGTATAATTGAAAATTTGATATCTTCTATAATTAGAAGAGATTATGGAGTAATTTTTGCTTGAACAAAAAGACCATAGGCTTGTTCGTTCTCTCTTAAAACATAGTAATCAACTCATTTTGTTTGAGATGAACTTCCTTTGGAGTGATGTACCTGTTTATTACTGCTTGCCATTTAAAGAGGATTAAACACAAGAGAATCTGAATGTGAAAGATATTATAAACAAATTCAAAGAACACCTTCCAATTTATAAGAATCCGATAATTTTGTATAGTATGAAATTTGTTTCTTACATATGATTTTTAACATCATATAGCATAAACAAAATTGCAATCATAAAAATATAAATCGTGAAGAATAGTTATTATAGTGGAATAACTTTTCATAAAATTACCTTCCTAGTAAGTCATTTCGTATGACCCTTGATCATAATTGATCATACATATATAAAGGTATTAATCTATGATGATTTATTAATAAAGATCATACCTATTGATTGAATTCATCCATGAGAAAACTGATAAGTGGATCATATAGATGAGTAGGTGTTTTTTCGGGATGATTATTGAACAGTAACTACTCTAAACCCTAAATGAATCTTTCATGAAGAATTTTGCAATATATTCGTACAGACAATTGTTTGATATGTAATACAAATGATGAGGTATTCATACTTTATAATTACCATGAAAAAGTTATAAAAAATTTGTCTGTCCAACTCAGAAAAGATATTATTAAAAATTTGTAGAATTAGTAAAGTCTAAAAGTGGTTTGTAAAGTATGAATGGAAATATAATTTTGGATTTGAATATGATGATCAAGATACTTTCTAAAATAAACCAAACAAGACCCATTAAACATAAAAATAAAAATAATAAAAAGATAAATCAAAGACAAAATAAAGAAGTACAAAATAAGACTAACCAAAAATAAAAAAAACAAATTACCATCATAAAAATAAAGAAAAAAAAAAACAAACACAATCACATTTTGATGACTTAAAAATTTTTCAAACATGAATATCAATAACACCCAATCAAGTTTTTAAGGTGCTAAAAGTTTTAAAAGCTAGTGGTTTTGAGAAAATATCTGCAAGTTGATTTTCAATAGCTATATATTGTAGCTCAATTTCTCATTTGGGACAAAGTCCCCAATGAAGTGATGCCTTACGTCTATATGCTTAGTCATGGAGTATTGGATTGAATTCTTTGAAATGTAAATGACACTTATATTATCACAAAAAATTATAATAGTACCAATTAAAAAACCTAAGTTAATAAGTTATTATTTTAATCAAAGAAACTGTGCCACACAACTTTTTAAGGCTATATATTCTACTTTAGCAGTAAAAAAACCTAAGTTAAAAATAGCAATCTGATGAGTATGGATCTTGGATCCATGTTAAATTTAGAGATAGAAGAATAAAAAATAATAAGAAATTTGGTGGAGCTAATAACATAAGTAAATAGGTTTTTAGACCTGTGGAACCAAAGAAGCAAATTCACAATGTGGATCAACAGGTTGAGGCAGAACTAGAAGTAAATCTGAAAAATTCTGTAAAACTGGGAGATAAGGTGAATGCTGGAAGAATACAGGACATACCAATTGGAATTAATAAATTCCAAGCATTGGAAGAAGATCTGGAAGAAGGAGAGTTAAATGAAGAAGTGGAGACAAGGCTTATAGAGAAGATGGAACCACCTGGACAAAAAGACAGTAATCCGTTACTCAGAATTCCAGATACTGTACAGAATTTTGAAGATCAATTGAAATCAATCTCAAATTCTAGTAAAGTGAAACTAGCCAAGGAATTGAGAGCTTTGGGACCTATGGAAGTTGATACAAAGAAGATAAGAGGAACTAAAATAAACAATGGAATAATGTGGGATCATTCCCCTATTATGTCTTGATGATTTCACTTATTTTTTGGAATTGTAGGGGGGTGAGGAAGAAGGAGACCTCCCTTTATCTTAGAGAAATTGTAAAAGATAATAAAGGTTTTTTGATTGGATTAACTGAAACAAAGATGACATCGCTTGATGGAAATGACATTAATCTGATTATGGTTACATATTGGGATTACTTTCATCAACCTGCAATTGGTGTCTCGGGTGGTATTCTTGTATTGTGGAAGAAGGATACAGCATCCTTTGAAGTACGGGCTAACTCCTCCCAATTGATTATGGGAATTCTCAATGTCAACAACATGGGCAAGTGGAACATTGCTACTGTTTATGGAAGTAATGATGCATATGAACATAAATCCCTTTGGCAGCAACTAGAAGAATGTATGATGGGAAATGATCCAGGAATTATTGGATGTGATTTCAATTGTATCCTCTCCAAGGAGGACAAGAGAGGTGGGAAAAGATTCCACTTTTCTTATGGTACTAAAGACATGAAGATGTTTCTTATGAATAATGACTTTCATGATATTGGATTTATAGGTCCAAAATACACTTGGTGCAATAATAAAGAGGGTAATTCCAGAATTTGGGAAAGACTTGATAGATGTTTATTAAATTCCACAGCTCTTCAATGTATCCCAATGGCTAAGGTACATCATTTGTCTAGAGTTGCTTCGGATCATGCACCTATTGCTATCAATTTGGTGGAATCCCAAAAACATAATTGTGCTGTTTTAAGGTTTGAAGATACATGGAAGTCTTATCCGGCCACTTGGAATGTCATTTCTAAAGCTTGGAAGAAAATGGATTTTGGTACTAATGCTGAAATACTTCAAAGAAAGCTGAAAAGATCCTTAAAATCTCTTTATTATTGGAACAAGAACAAATGCAAAGAACTTAATTCCTTAAAAGAGGAATTGAAGAAGGACATCCTACAACTTCAAGTTGAAGAATCCAGTTATGGTGGTTTAACGGCTGATAAATTGAAATCTTTAAGGAGTAAAGTCCATGAACTTAATGTGACTTTAAGAAGACTAGCTACTTGGTGGAATCAAAGGGCTAAGGTAAAATGGCAACAAGATGGAGATATGAATTCTAGATTCTTTCACCAATATGCTTCGGCTAAAAGGAATGGAAACAGAATTTGGCAAATCAAAGATAAGCATGGGACTATGGTTGATGATTTGGAGCAAATTGAGAATGTTTTATACATAAGATGAAAATTTCTAAGAGGAAAAAAGGTTTTATGGCGGTTAAACTGGATATGGCATAAGCTTATGATAGCATGTGTTGGGATACTTTATTTCAAGTATTAAAGATGTTTGGCTTTCCTATGAAGTTGAATATGCTAATTATGGAATGTATTAGAAATGCTAGATTTGCTTTCATTTTGAATGGTAAGAATTCCAAATGGATTGCTGCTGAGAATTGCTTTAGGCAGGGTTGCCCTCTATCGCCATTCTTGTATGTTCTTTGTTCTCAGCTTCTTTCCTTGGCTATCGCACAAAGGGGCCAAGATTTGGGAATTCAGGTTTCCTGTAGAGCAAACAATATAAGCCATTTGTTGTTTGCTGATGATGTGCTCTTATTCTCTAAAGCTACCAAGCGAATTAGTATCAAAATGAGCAAAATTGTAAAGGATTTTTGCTCTTGGACTGGACTTCAAATTAACATTCCTAAATCTCAAATTCTGTTCAGCAAAAGTATGAATAGAGTGGATAAATTTCAGATTATGAAGACTTTAAAGTTTAAAATGGTGGAGGAATTTCAATAATTGGGAATCAAACTTATGTTGAGAAGGCCTTTGAAAGCTGATTTCAAATTCTTATTAGATTCAGTCTTAACTAAATTGAATTCTTGGGGTAGCAAATGCTTATCTATGGTGGGGAGAATGACTTTTGCTATGTCATCTCTTCTTACTTTACCAAACTTTATTTCCACCCATTCTTTGGTTCCTAAGAAGATCTTGTATGAGATTGATAAATGTTGTAGGAATTTCATTTGGCATAAAAGAGATGGGAAGAAAGGCATGCATTACATTGCTTGGAAGACCTTGTGAAAAACAAATGATCAAGGTGGCCTGAACTTTCACTCAAAGCCAGACTGACTTGGATACTTATTCAAAATCAGAATTCCTTACTTCATCATATTATGGATGCTAAATATGGTGATAGTTGGTGGAAAGGCAGCTGTAATGTGGGCAAATCTATTGCTTGGAAAATCTTGAAGGAGGGAGTTGAATACTTGAAACCTTTTTTGAGGTGGAGAGTGGTCAATGGGAGAAACATAAGTGTGTTATCAAACATTTGGTTACTGGACAGATGTATAGATGAATGGCCTATTACAGCGGACTGTGGGAGTTTGGTTGGCATGATGCTGAATCAATTAATAACAGAGAATGGACATTGGAACAAGGATAAACTGCATAAGTTCTTTCCTGATGAGATTATCAATGTAATTTTGCAAATTCCGATTGAAACCAATGCAGTGGCAGAATATAGGGAGGAGATTAGTTTTCTTTCAGGGAAAACTATTACAGCCAGTGCATTTTAGAACCTTAACAAATATAGTATCTGTGATAGAGATAATGGATTTCATAAATGACTGAAAAAGCTGAAATTAGCTGTCCAATTCAATTTTTTTGGTGGAGATTGAGCAAGTCAGCTTTACCCACTATGGAATTTTTGAAACTAAGAAGACTCACTACTGAAGACAGGTGTGTGAGGGGATGTCCTGAAATTGAAAATCTGGAACATATTATAGTTTGCTGTTTAGAGCTGCGGAAAATCCTAAAACATATTCAAAATTGCGAAATTTATATTCCTGTTTTTAACACTTTGGAGGAGTGTTTGGTTGAGCTGAAAGTCATTTCTACAATTAACCCAAATTTAGCTGGAATCTATTGCAATGAAGTCTTCTATAATTGGAAAAACAGAAATGCCGTTAAACATGGGAAACCTGCTATTCCTATAGCTACCATTGCAGCTGAAGTTCTTTTCTCCGCTGTAAATACTGCTAATCCTATCATTCGTAACTAGGGTGCTAATCTCTCTAGGGAGTTCCAAGATATTTGGCACCCTCCACCGATGGACTGGATTAAGGTTAATGTGGATGCTTCTCTTCTTACTTCTTATAGTGCTGGTATTAGAGGATGTTTTCGAGACTTCAAAGGGAGATTATTACTTGCTTTTGGTGAAAAGAGAATACATTGGGATATTAATAGCCTTGAGCTTGATACTGTTATGGAACTTAGGAAGCTTATACAACCATGGATGCTTGAGAGTAAAGGAATCATTATTGAAGGTGATAACATAATTGTTATCAAATTCATACAAGATTCATTGAACAAGGCTAAATGGAAAAATAATAATGGGATGGAGGAGGACCTTCTCTTCTTAACTGACTTCAATAAGGTAATTCTTCATCAAGTGCATAGGAATTGTAATAATGTAGCCGATCTTTGTGCTTCTATGGCTAGAGATAACAATTTTTACTTTGATAGTTCTTCATTCGACAACATTCCTCCTTCACTTTGTTTGTTGTTGAAGAAGGAGTGTGAGCACTTTCTTTAGATTGTATCTTGTTTTTTTCTTATCTTAATGCAAATTGCATTCTTCAAAAAAAAAAAAAAAAGCAGTAAAAAGGGCTACTGAGTTTTGTTTTTTACTAGTCTAGAAAACTAAAGAGTTTCTTATAAATTAACAAGTTATAAAAGTACTTTTTCTATTGACCATATATCTTGCAAAGTCCGAATTAGAATGTCAAATGACTTCAAAAGAAGTGTTGTACCTAGGATACTAAATCCCTAAGTTTTAATTTCCTAAAAGATATCCAATAATTCTTTTAACAACAGTTAAATGGGATTCTTTTGGATTAGCTTGAAAGCTAGTATAAAGACAAACACTAAACATGATATCAAGTCTCCTAGTAGTTAAATGAATTAATGATCTAATTATCCCTCTAAATTTCTTTTAATCAACAATTTTTCCTTTAGAGTCCTTATCTAATTAAACTGATGAACCAATGGGAGTAATTATTGTTTTAGCTTTATCCATTTTATACATCTTAAGGATGTCTTTAACATATTTTAATTGATTAATAAAGTTGTCAACCTCTTTTAGCTTTATGCTAAAACTAGAAAGTAACTCAAGCCTCACATAAAACTAATTTCAAATTGCTTACTCATTATTTTTGAAAAGTTTTCACAAAGATTTTTATTAGAGGATGCAAACAAGATATCATCAACATAAATTTGAATAATGAGATGTCATCTCTTACTATTTTTATGAAGAGAGTGGTGTCCGTACTACCTTTAACAAAAGATATTTCTTGTAGGAATGTGCTTGGCCTTTCATACCATGCCATAGGTGCATATTTTAGTCCATCTAATATTTTCCTCAATTCAAACACATGATTAGGAAATTTTGAATTTTCAAAACTTGGAGGTTGCACAACATAACATTCTCTTTTATCAAACCATTATGAAAGGCACTTTTAATCTCCATTTGAAATAATTTAAATCCTTTAAAATAGGTAAAGGTTAGAAGCTACCTTATTGCTTCAAGTCTAGCTACAAGGGAAAAAGACTCATAAAAATCAAATCTTTCTATTTTGATTGTACCCCTTGGCCACAATTCTTTTCTTATTTCTAACCACTGCACTTTAATCATTCATTATTTTTTTGGAAATCCACTTAGTTCCAACAACACTTTGATTTTTTAGGTCATTCTATTAACTCCCAAATATCATTTCTAATGAATTAACTCAACTCTTCTTGCATAGCTAGAATCTAAAAATTATCAGAAAGTGCTTGATTTAATTAGTGGGTTCAATCATTAAAAAAATGTTGGGTGGTTCACTTCTTTGCTAAGTCCATGCCTAGTTCTAACATCTTCATTCTAATATCCTAAAATTAATTATTTAGGATGAATTTTAAAATATTTTCATTCTCTAGGCAATGTATTTTCTCTTCCAACCCTCTCTTCAAGATTTACATTTTTAATTCCTTGAATAATTTCTTCAACATCTTCTTCTTCTAACCTAGACCCTATAAAAATATTAGATTCATCAAAAACTATATGTGGTATCCTCTACTACCAGAGTCCATTTGCTAAAAATACTATAGGATTTGCCAACACTTGAATATCCTAAAAAGATTCCCTCATTAGATTTAGGATCAAATTTTCCTAAAACTATTTTGACATTATTATGAATGAAAATTTTATATCTAAAGACATGTAGATGTGAGAGTTTGGGTGTCATACCCTTAAGAAGATCATAACGTGTCTTATTCAACTTAGATCTAATGTTCACCCTTTTTAGAACATAATAAGTTGTATTAACTGCTTCAGCCTAAAAATAGTTAGGAAGTGAATATTCAGCCAACATGACTCTAGCGGCTTCTACCAAAAATCTATTCTTTTTTTTTTTAACCACCCCATTCTGTTGAGGGATCCTAGGCGCTGAAAAGTTGTGATATATCCCTTGTTCTCTATAGAAAACTTCAAAATTTTCATTTTTAAATTCTCCATCATGGGCACTATGAATTGAAAGAATTTCACAACCAAACTTTCTCTGAATCTAAGTAGTAAAATTCTAAACTCATCAAATGATTTACTCTTATATGATAAGAATCTAATCCAAATGAACCTAGAATAATCATCAATAATTACAAACCCAAAAACTTTCCCTCCTAGACTTATAGTGATAATATGTCTAAAGAGATCTATATAAAGGACTTCTAAGGGTTTACTAGTTCTAAGATATTTAATTAAATGAAAAGAGGACTTGACTTATTTTCCTAATTGACATGCATCAAGTAGTTGATCCTTAGTGAAATCAAATTTGGGTATGCTTCTAACCAAAATTTTTGGATAATCTTTCTAAGATTGTTCATGCTTGCATGGCAAAGTCTTATATGTCATAACCAAGATTCATTAGTAATAATTTTTATACAAAAGGCATTAGAACATATAACATAATTTAAATAAAGCATGTAAATATTATTTACCCTATCTCCATGTAACACATCAACTCTATTTTTATTTATAATGCAACTTGTAAGCAAGAAATTTATGTTAAAGCCTTTATCAAAGAGCTAACTATTACTAAGCAAGTTTTATTTTAAGCCTTATACTAATAAAATATTATCAATCAGAAAATTCTTTGTGTTACCAATTATACCTGAACTTACCACTCTTCTTGTGGTGTTATCTCCAAGTGTCACTTTGCCTCCAGTCCTAACTTCTAGAAATAAAAATTGATTTGCTTCTCTAGTCATTTATTGTGAACATATATTATCCAGGTACCATATGCTCTTATGAGGGCTTATATGAGAGCATTTTAACATAATTATCAAACAATAAACTTTGGAACCCAAATAAATTTGGGTTCACCTCTTGATAATGATAATCTAGTTTCATATTTGATATAATGTTATTGATGCATCTTAAGTCTCCACACTAAATGTTTTCTATTACAAATAGTGCAAGTATGGGAAATATGCCCCAATATGCCACATGAAAAACATTTAACACCAAAAAAATTATTTACTAATCTATATGAGTTAAAATATATTTTCCTAGGTTTTGACTTGTATGCTTTCGGTTAAGCTTATAAAATTGTTCAAGTGTGGGAGATGACTTATTTTCCTTAAAAGCATTCAATTTTATTTAAAGATATGAGCGCACTTTCCAAAATCAAATTTTCAATCATAAAATCATGTTCCCTTCTATTAGATTCATCCATAGATGCTTTAAAAGAATTTTTAAACTCAATATAAGATGTTTTCAATAGTTCATGCTTCTTATTCAAATCATCAAATTCATCTAGAAAAGGCATGTGATTGCTATCTATTTCTATGTAACAATTCCTAAGATTTTTATACTATTTTTGTAAATTCAAATACTTGATAATAAGATTAACATGCAAATTTTTTATGTTTCTTATATGCATTATGAATTTTCTCAGAAACTTCAAATAATTCATCATAGAACTGGATGTATACCTCCTATTGATCTGAATGATCATGTTAATCTATCATTAAGTACAAATTTATAACCTCGTCTTCTACTTTTATTTCTAAAGAGTCTGAAGTTGAGTCAGCCCAAAAAGTTATTTTCATTCTTTTCTTTCCTTTCTTACTATTAGTTTTCTCCTCAAATTTCTCCTTGATAGTTAGCTTTGAGATTTGGGCACTCAATCTTTATATGTCTAGGTTTTTTGCATTCATAACATTGACTACATTAGAAACTTTTGGATTCTTACCCTTTGTTCTAATGCTAACATCATCATTGCTTTCTCTTAAGAAAATTTTTATTTGCTTAGTCATAAGTATAATATCTTCTTCATCCTCTAGCATTAATTGATAACACTCTAAATTAGCAACTTTTAAAGATACATTTTTCTCTTACCTGTTGTCACCTACATCCATCTATCTTTGATTCACTCCTTGCTCGTAAGAAATAAGTGATCTAAGTAGATTATTGATAGAATATACATTCAAATCTTTAGACTTAGTTATGATAGTTATCTTTACATCATAAGTAGCAGGTAAAATATGTAAAATTTTATTAACTTTTTTTTTTGAATTTGTAAGTTCTTTACCTAAAATATGCAATGAGGCAACAATATGAGTAAACCTTGTATACATATCAGAAATTAACTCATTTGGTTTCATGTGAAATAGATCATAATTATGTAATAAAATGTTCAACCAAGATTATTTTACCTCATTATTTCTTCATAAGTTATACAAAGTCTAATAAAGATTTCTTTTTTAGCTTTGTAAGTATAAACAAGCATATAATCATCAAATTTAAAGCATACAAAAAAACTAATTAAATATTTTACATTTAAATGTACTAATTCTCTTTCTTCTAAAGTTCATTCAGTAAATGGTGTTTCAATTCTAATGCCATTAATAATTCTATTTGGTCTAGTATAACCTTCCTGTACTAATATCCACATGCAATAGTCACGTGATTATAGAAAAATAAACATGTGAGTTTTCCAAAAATCAAAAGGAATTTTATCAAATAAAAGAGGTCTGGTGATTTGATATCCTTCAACAGTATTTTGGTTACCAAAATTAGCCTTGAACATTTTTTAAAAAGTAGTCTAAACCTTAATTTTTGAAATTGGCTTTGGTACCACTTGAAAGTTTAAGTAGGTTGATACACCTTATAGAACTATCCCAAGGCTAACCAAGAGGGGGGATGAATTGGTTATTAAAATTTTTCCTGAATTTTGTAAAACCTTTTTAGATCTTTTAGAGAATTAAATCACTAATCTTGAAATATGTAGTTGTTTATAGAAGTAATTACCATAGAAGATTTTTTAACAACAAAAATTTTAAATGAAAAAAATAAAAATACAAGAAAAAAAAAAATAGAAGAAAACCAAATTTTATAATTGGTTGGTCTAACTTAACCAACATCCACCACCTGGAGACTCCTCCAAAAATTGTACTAAATAATATTGACTCTCCTTTTTCCCCCACAACAAGACAGAGAAGCCCTTACAAAGTCTCCTCCACCAACCTGGTGCGGTAGAGAACCGCCGCCTTTTATAGTTTTTTAGTGATGACAGTGTACCATCACATTCTTTTTCACCCTCCTGGTGAAGGCATAGTACATAGATCTAATGTTGAAAATCTTCTCTTAAGAGCCTCTAAAGAAGTTGGATAGAAACTTGAAGAAGACAAAAAAGATCACCACTTTAGGCAACCTTGTGAACCCTCACAACTCCCCACTAGATCTCTCACTCTTCACTCACAAAATTTTACCCAAAAATACTCTCAATGGTCACTCTCAAGAGAAATTCTTCGCAAAGGATTATTGAGAGAGTTTTTAGGATTCTTTAAACAAAAAACACATGAAAAGTTGTCCAAAAATTGAAAATTTTAAAGGAACCATGCTAAATTCATATTATATTATCATGGATCATCTGGTATGAATAGTTAAAAAAATTAGGGATTCATTTGGTATGAACTTGGATGAGCAATTTCGTACACTATCCATCATCTCTATGAATTCAAACCATACTGTACAAAAAATTTCAAAAATATTTGTTCGTTCAGATTGATCTGGAACAAACTTAATTTTGTACTCGATCAGTCATCTATACGAATACAGATAGTACTATATGAATAGTTTAAAAAATAAATGTATTCAATTGGTATAATCTTAAATGAACCTAATTTTTTTACTCTATTAGTCATCTGTATGACTTAACATCATACAATACAAATAGTTAACAAAATTATGAAATAATTTGATTAACTGCATTCTGAAGGAAACTATGTCAAATCATATAGTACAATTACATACCGTATAATATAATTAGTAAAAAAATCAATTTAAATTTTATCTCTCTCACCATATGTATGTGTGCACGGTTACCCAATTATAATCACACTTTCTTAGACTCAAGAAATTAAAATAGAGATATAGAGGCTATATTATATGAAATCCTACTCTTCCCTGTCTTAAAGTCTTTAGCAATCTGGAGTAGTATATAATTTTCTTGAAATATTAATAGACACAAAAACAAAGATAAATATCTAATATATGCTAGTAAAAATAATAAAATTATCAAAATAATAATATTTTGTTATCATAAAAAATCACAATTCTTGGGAATAAATTCCAGGGTTTTGTTAGATCGCTAGAGAGAGAAGCTCCATGTTTTTCTAGAGAGAAAAATTCTTGATTTTTGAATTCTTGTGTTCGCGGGCTTTGCACTGGCGGAAGATCGTGCTGCCTGAAGTTTGTGCTGCCGGCTGATCGGCGGTACATTTTTGTTTAGATCATGACAAACTTTTGTTCGGCATGTACCAACCGTGGTATTGGTAAGGTTGGAGGTGAAATTGTTATCAGGGAAGGTGTGAGGCCGCTGGTTTGTTAAGAGGCGATTGACGGTAGAGGAAAGCAAGTTGCAGTTGATCGGGAATCTGAGGATATCAATGTTTTTGTGAATGACAAAATTGTTCTTGACAATATTCCAGATGCATCTACGTCGGCGGGCGTGATTATGAAAGTTAATAAGTTTGTGTTTAATCATGAAGAACAACTTAGACGGGATTTGATTTCTGAGATTGATAATTCTGCAAAGGAAGTGGTTGATGATTTTTCTCTAAAGAAGTTGAGTTGGACAAGAATCTGGATTCCTCTGTTTCGCGGGTTTCTTATTTGAATGTTATAAAGGAAAGTTTTAAAGAAGCCTGGAAAAGGATGCAACATATTAAGATCTCTAATGACAAGGTGATAACGGAGATGTCTGAAGATGGTATGGCAATAAAACTCAATGCTGAGAAGGAAATGTTAAATTCAGAGGTACTGAAACACTCTCTGGTTGTTAAGGTATTAGGTGATAAAGTTTCATTTCCTCTGTGCAGCTTGGAGTTGAGGAAGCAGTGGAGTAAGTTCGGAAGTTTTCATATGACTTCCACTGGGTTAAATTGGATCTTATGCTCGTTTAAATCAGCAGACGCAATGGAAGAAGTTCTGAAAGGTGGCCCTTGGTTTATGGGAGGCCATATTGTCGGGATGGATAAATGGTCTCCATTTTTCAATCCTAATTCCTTTAGAGGAATTAATGCACCGGTTTGGGTTCGGTTTCCTTGCTAATCAATGTATTGTTGGGACTAGGAAAACATCATTAGGATTGCATCGAGAATTGGAGCTCCTATGCTATTGGATGGTAATTCATTTAAATGGGGAAAGCGAGAATTTTCCCGGGTATGTATCAGTCTGAATTTGGAAAATAGTCTCCCAAATGGTGTGTGGGTTGATAGGAATGCTAGTCATTTCTTCCAAAGAATTGAATACGAGAAGATTGATTTAATTTTCTACTAGTGTGGGAAGGTGGGGCATGAGAGCAAGCTGTGCCCTGAAAGTGTGAAGAAAGTCCCGGTGGAGCAACCAATTAAGAAAGCTGATCCTAAGAAGAATGTGGATGGGATGGTTGACAGGGAAGGTGCTGAGGAAGCTAATATAACTATGGGCCGTGGATACACATTAAGTTTAAAAATAAGAGGTTTTGGAATGGTAAGGCAAGGGCTGTTGATAAGCTCATGTATCTCAGTTTGATGTAGGACAAATTCAAAAGCTGGAAAAAGTGATGGAGCCATAATTTCAGTGGGATCAGACTGATATGGCTACTGTAAATAATGTTAATAAAGAAGTTTTTGATATTGAGTGTACTGGGGGTGGTTTCTGTTTCAAACAAATTTGATGCTCTATTTAATGAAATTGAAGTAGGGAAAGTGACAGATCATTCTTATATGCATCAACAATAGAAGTTGGCTGATGGTGTTGAGATGCCAGAGGATGTGGAAACAGTTGTTCCTCAGAATAACAGTCTGATGAAGGTTAAACTAGCTAAGGAACTGAAATCATTGGGCCCCTTAGAGCTAGAGCATAGGAAAAAGAGGAAGGAGACTAAAGGAAGTTTTCTAGGTGAGGATGGCTCCCTGCTGGTAAATAGATGAATTCTTTACTTTTCTAGAATTGCTGGGGAACCAAAAAAACAGGCTTCCTTGTATCTCAAGGAGATAGTTAGAGATCATGGTATTTGTTTTGTTAGATTGATGGAGACCAAGTTATCTAGTATTGATAGAATTGAAGTTGATTTTCTTATTGGGAAGGATTGGGATTACTTTCATTTCCCAGCTATGGGCACTGCGGGTGGCATTTTGGTGCTGTGGAATACGAAGATTGTTTCTTTTTATGCTGAAAGAAGTGCTTCTCAACTAGTGATTGGATCTCTTGAAACACCTTCTTTGGGTGTGTGGAAGGTGGCAATGATATACGACAGTATATTGAATAATGAGAGAAGGAGCCTTTAGAGCATACTTGAGACTAATTTGAAGGATTCGGGTCCTGCTATTGTGGGGGGGGGGGACTTCAACTGTATCTTAAATAAAGAAGAGAAGAAGGGTGGAAAGCGGTTCTTATTCTCTAGAGGGCCTAGAGAGATGAAAGAATTTTTTACTAATGCAGATTTTCAAGTTGCAGGTTTTGTTGGACCGAGTTTTACTTGGTGTAACAATAAGGAAGGCTCTTCTAGGATTTGGGAAGGGCTTGATAAGTGTTTGCTCAATTCCTTAGCTTTGCATTTGGTGCCATTTGGTAAAGTTAAACATCTTGCTCAGGTGGCATCGGATCACAGCCCAATTGTGTTCAATTTGGATGTAAGAAAGATCAACAAGAACAAGAGTATTAGATTTAAAGACACGTGGAGGTCTTACCCAGCTGCTTGGAGCATTGTTCAGAATTCTTAGAAGAAGGCTAATTTCGGGGAAGAAGAGGAGGTGCTTCATAGAAAGTTGAAGAGGACATTGAGAGAATTATTTTTCTAAAATAAGAATAAATGCCGTGATTTATATAAACTGAAGGAGGAACTAAAAAGAGAAATCATGGAATTACAAATTAAGGAGGTTGCGGGTTCTGGGCCTGCTAGTGATGATTTGCTCATGCTTAGAAGGAAGATTCATGAATTAAATATAACTCTTAGAAGACTTTCTACTTGGTGGAACCAAAGAGCTAAGGCTAGATGGTATGAGTAAGGTGACTCCAACTTAAAGTTGTTTCATAATTTTGCTTCAGCACGTAGGAATGCTAATTGGATTCGGCAAATTAAGGATGTTAATAACAATCTTGTGGACGAGGATGATCAAATTGAGCAAGTCTTCTTATAGTTCTTTGAGAAGAAGTGGGAGTATGGAGATTGTGAATTATCTGGTTGGTCGTTGCCTTCAGAAAAATAAAAGTTGAATGAATGTGGTGCTGCATTGCTAGGTGCAGATTTTACTATCGAAGAATGCAGGAGATCAGTTTTTTAGCAAGGGAATAATAAGTCTCCCGGAATTGATGGGGTGAATGCCTCCTTTTCTAAATGTTACTGGAATATAGTAGGTGAGACTACATGGAGTGCAATTAAGAAATTTCTTAATGGTAGAGAGATGCATAAAGATAGGAACACTACACTTATTATCTTAATTCGTAAGATTAAAAATCCATTGGTGCCATCTAGCTTCAGACCCATCAGCTTGAGTCAAAGTACGTATAAAATTTTGGCCACAATATTGGTAAATAGGTTGAAAAATGGCTTACCCAGTATGATATCCAAGGAACAAGTAGCCTTCATTCCGGGAAGGTTAATTCCAGAGCATTGCTTATTGGCGCAGGAAATTTTTAATAAATTCAAAGTTTCTAAAAATAAAAAGGAATGATGGTGATGAAACTGGATATGGAGCAGGCGTTTAACAGTATGGGGTGGCTAACTTTGAATCAAATTCTCCAATGGCATGGTTTTCCTGTTTTCTTTTCGAAGCATCTAATGGATTGTGTGGTAAATGCTAGATTTGCTATTGTTATGAATGAAAAGTGTACAAGATGGATTGATGCTCATTGTGGATTTAAGCAAGGTTACCCTTTCTCCCCGTATTTATTAATAATGTGCTCCCAATTGTTGTCTAGTGTTATTGAACAAAGAGGTCGGACATTGGGCATTCAAGTGACTTTAAGAGGTCAAAGTATCTCACACCTTTTGTATGCAAATGACGTACTGTTACTCTCCAGGGTTTTAGATCCCATAGCTCAGTTGATTAGTTGCATTGTGAAGGATTTCTGTAGCTGGACAGGGCAAAGAGTTAATATTAACAAATCACAAATTATGTTTGGGAAGTTTATTAATAGGTGTTAATAATCCTTGGCTTCAAGGTGGTTAAGGAATTACACTATTTAGGAATTAAGATCTCTCTACAATGGTCAGGAGTTACTGATTTTCAAGATTTATTAAGCCATGTTACTGATAGGCTTAATGTGTGGGGGAAGAAATCCTTTTCGTTGGGAGGAAAGATTACACTTACAAAAACCTCTTTGATGTCTTTTCTGAGCTTTGTTATAACTCAATCTCTTGTTCCTAAGAGTGTGATTCAGGAGGTAGAGAAATTGTATAGGAAGTTTCTTTGGCATAAGCAAGATGGGAAGTATGGATTACATTACGTTTCATGGGAAGAAATTTGTAATCCACAAAATGTTGGTGTTCTGGGTGTGTAGTCATTCACAAACAAATCAGGAGCTCTACGGGCTAGATTAACCTGGAACTTTATCCACAAACCTGAGACTATTCTACACCGAACGGCTTTGGCCAAATTTGGTAATAATGTGTTGAACGACAACTGCATAAACTGCTCCTCTAATGTCTGGAAAATTTTAAAGGATGGAGGGAAATTTTTAAAGCCTATTTTTAGATGGAAGGAGGGAAGAGGAGATCAAATTCAGGTTCTTAATGATGTTTGGTTGCTGGATAGATGCTTAAATGAGTGGCATACTTTTATTGATTGTGGTGCTTTAGAGAATTTGAAAGTTCAACAGCTTATTTCAGATACAGGACAGTGGGATGAAGGTAAACTACTCAATTGGTTCCATGAAGATCTAGCAAGTCTTATCAGGAATGTGAAACCAGATGTCCAGTGGGAAGATCAATTGGAGACAGTGTGTAAGTGCTCGGGTAAATCTATTTCGGCTTTAGCTTATGATAATGCCATTAAAGACAAAGGAATTAGTGATGTTGATGGTTTTTATAGTTGGCTTAAGAGCTTAAAGCTTAACTATAATGTGGATTTTTTTTGGTGGAGGCTTAGCAAATTTGCTATTCCTACAAACCACTTTTTAAAATTCCAAACACTAGCAACTGATGATCGTTGTGCTAGAGGATGTCTTGAAACGGAAAATTATGAGCATGTTATTGTTCAGTGTAAATATCTTCAAGAGGTGATTAATAAAACTCATGAATGGGGGTTTTATATTTCTTCATTTCGATATTTGGAGGGTTGTTTTGAAGAGCTGAAAAGGATTTCTGGTACGAATTCTGGTATGGTAAGAGTTTACTGTGTTGCTATGTTTTTAAACTGGAAAAACCGCAATTCAGTAAAACTTGGTAAGGCAGCTTTGCCAAGTTCCTCAGTGGCTGCAAATGTGCTCTCTCTTGCTGTTTTGAAGTCTTCTCCTTATCTAGTTAGCTGGGGTGCTAATCTCCCAAGGGAGTTATTTTCTACTTGGCGCTTCCACCACTAGATTGGATCAAGATAAATGTGGATGCATCTTTGTTGAGCTCAAATAGAGGTGGAATCGGTGGTATCTTTAGAGACCATAAAGGTAGACTTCTTCTTGTTTTTGAGAGGAATAAGATTCATTGGGATATTGCCCAACTGGAGATGGAGGTTATTGTCAATATTATAGATTTCATACAAAGTTGGATGCTTGAGAGCAAAGGCATTATCATTGAAAGTGATAATACTAATGTGATTACATTCTTACAAAATTCTTTGAAGAAAGTTGATTGGGAATTGGATAAGTGGCCGGTCAAGGACTTTTTCTTCTTGAAGGACTTTAACAAGGTTGTTTTTCATCATGTTAATATGAATTGTAATAAAGTAGCTGATTTTTGTGCAACTTTAGCTATTGATGGTACTTTTGTTTTTAATAGTATTTCTTTTGATAGAATTCTGAATCCTTTGATTGATATGATCAAGGATGAGATGCTATCAATTTAGCTTGTATCTAAATTTGTTGCTTTCCTTTCTCTTTTAATACCATTGCTCTTGCACTGTTTAAAAAAAAATCATGATTCTTGAGTTGCAACACTTTTCCTTTTTTTTTTATTTCTTCTATTTCAGTAAGTTCAAAATTTCTAGAGAAGATACTTTAATTATTGAAGAGATAGTATGAAGCATCTTTGTATGTACCAACTTCATGAATTGAAAATGGTTTTAAATTACCTTTAATAAAGTGTTAGAGAGTATTTAATACATTGATAAAGGGTAGAAAGCACCATTCTATATTAATGGAGTCAGTGTCTACAAAAGAGAGGTTTAAAAAAAGCCTTAAAAAATATAATATGAAATTTTTCTTCAATTTTCAAGGTTTTTAATTCTAGGAGATGTGTTATTGAAATTGAAGCTCTATCACCTTTTTCATTGAATTCTTGCAAAATTATCTTGTTAGAAATAATTTTGCGAGTATCAACTTTTAAGTATGTAAGAGCTCTAAGAGTCATGATATTAATCGATGCACCTAGATCAATAAGGACATGAGATAATTTTAAATTGTTTACATTCATGAAAAAAGTATAACGGATGATTATGATTCATAATTCCCAAAGAAAAATCTTCATAAAAATGTGATTCTTGGAACTTTCATTAAATATAACACTTCTTCTTACTATGTTGATGATATATAAGCCATACAAATGTTTAGGTTGAGAAAAGCTTTTATTAAAGCCTCCTTATTTCTTTAGAGAGAACTAGAACTTCATAAATACCTAGTTTCTTGAGCAGCTTTTTGAGATATGCTAAGACATTATAATCCACTTTTAGAACTTTTCGGATTTAGTACACTTAAATCTTTAACTAGTAGAGGTTGATTTAAAATTTCTTTATTAGTTGTAATATACTTTCCTTTATTGGCAGCTAAAGTTCATGGAGGTAGAGCCATACCATTATGAAGGTTTACTTTAACTACCCCATTAGGAGAAGAAATATCAGATTGGTAAGCTTCTTGATCATTGATTATATTTTGATTTTTACTCTGACAAATAGTTTTAATCAGATATCTCTAATTTGATATTGATAGAATCACCTAAAAGTCATAAATTGGGGAATAATTTTTAGATAGAGTTTGTAGAAACTCTTTATATTCATTTAATTTCATTAATATTTCCTAAGAGTTATTTTCTTCACCATTTGAGTTCTTATTTAGATATTCATCAGTACAAATAAATGAGATATATGTAGAATCCATTTTCATTGACTTCTCATTCATGCAAGACAAAATAAAAGTCAAACAATATTAAAGTTTTGAGGCTTTTATTCTCCCTGTTTATAGAAACAACAATTTTATTACATATGACTTTAGTTTACTCCTAACTTCCTCATTTTATTCTGTATAAGCTAGAGTAAGTTACACTTCCTTAAGCTTTCTATTTGAAAATTTATTATGTTTTTCCTCATCAAGAACTACAAGATCAACCTGGATGGGACTCTGTGCTCCTAGGTGAATCTTCGATAAAGGATGTTAACCCTCGGTGAACTATCTCTAGACACACAAAGTGGAGTGGGGGTGGGGGTGGGGTGAATCAGTTGTTTTTAAAAACCTTTAAATACAAATAATTTTTTTTGGATTTTTTTAAATAACTTGAAATAAATTATATTATTATAGATGTAGAATCAAATTAACAACATAAAAACTTATAACTATGGTGATGATGAATTAGTCAATATATCATCAAACATCTAATTTTTTGACATGAAATTTTTAGAAAATTAAAATGCTAAAAAGTAAATTGAAGTAAAACACAGAATAAAAATGACAAAATTTTATAATGGTTCAATCAAACAATGACCTACATCCACTCCCTGAAGTACTCTCAAATAATTTTAGTGTTTCTCCCTTAGCCCCCACAACTAGGCAGAGAAAACCTTATAATCTTTTCACCAACCTGGTGTGGTAGAGAACCTTGACCTTTTTTTCACCCTCTTGATGATGGTAGAGAACCTCACACTCCTTTTTCACCCTCCTGGTGAAGACATCGTACCTAGCACTCCTTTACACCCCCTGTTGAAGACAGAGAACCTTAATGGTCTTCAGACTGATGATCTTCTTCCTAGAGCAACCCAAGAAATCAAGAAAGATACTCACAGGAAATAAGGCAGAAGCTTGCTCACAGAATCCATTCAAAAACCCCTCACACTCCTCCCTTACTTACATACTCTTCTTTCTCCTTCCCAAAGCTCTCCATGATCTTTTATTAAAGATCTGTCTCAAGAAAACCCAATAATACCCAAAGAACTAAAATAAGTCTATTAAGTGAGCTTAAATACAAGGCTTCACAAAAAGCCCTAATAAATTAATTAGGTTGACATTGATTATAAAATATAATCATAGATCATCTAGTATGATTAGTTTAAGTTGCTCTATTAGTACTATATTAAGAATAAGGTGCTATACAATCAGTTCAAGTATTTGAGTTGATTTTCATGTACGATATGAAACATCAACTCTTAGTAATAGTGAAATTGAATTAGATTATCATCCTGTGCGATTGGTGGTGAATAAATATTATCCCACGTAAAGATCGATTCATTCAGTATGATTTGTCTAATCTTATAGTACAATGTAACTAGATTAATTAATCCAAATTTTATCTTATAATTACAAGATCAATTTTGGCATTATTTGGCTATATCATATAGTACTATGCGTATTGTATAGTATGATTAGTTCAAATTTTGAATTTTGAAATATTGCCTAAATTATGATTAGCAACTAAAATCTTGGTCAAAACTAATCATCCTGTATGATCTGGATCATGTAATACAATGAGTTTAAATAGATTTAGTTATGCTAATTAGTTGTTATAATGATTTTTTGAATAGCTGATTGTATAGTATGATATCAACCGTATAATATGATTAGTTCAAAAGAATTTTACTTCTACTTTTTTCACTATCTGACTCTCCTAAGTGTGTGTGTGTGTGTATACGGTCACAGAGTTTAACATCCCCCAAATACATTACTTTGACTCAAGAAATGTTAAAATAAATAAAAGTAAAAAAATACAAACTCTTAAAGACACTTAACCCTATTCTACCCTATCATTAATTGATCACTTTGCATAATTTACAATGGAACTAAAATTTTAGTACATAAGAATACATATGAAATATTAATAGTAATAGGAGATGACATATTAGATAACCCAACAATATTTGTTATCATCAAAATCATAAGACATGGGTCCAGATTTTGTATTTTTAGAAATATGTCTAAAATACTTTACTAAGTGACTTTTTTAAATAATGGGATAATGCATCATCCGACCTGCCATCAAGTATTATTTATAAATGTCTCACCAATCACATGTATAGTGAATACCTATTTTTGAATGGGCTACATTTATTGGGTATCAAAATTGTCCCATTTTTAAAAATTTTGCTGAGTTGTTCCTTGAAAGTTACACAATATTTCAATTTAAGATTGAACATCAGGTGATAGTGGCAATATTTGCACAACGTTGATTTTCCAACTTTGTTTGGCTTCCTTAGATCTGGAAGTTTAAACACATACATTTAAAAAGAGTTTTAAAGATTTTTTTATTTTCTTCCTTTTTGAATGGATATGTTTTACATTTCAGTAATTCAAATCTTTCCCTTTTCTCTTCTAGAGTGAGATATGACTGAGATATAAATTGTTGATCATTCTGTGGTCTTTTGAACTGCTGATACCTAGTAGGATGACTTGGATTTTAGACCTATATCTATATCAACTGCTTTCCCAAATAAATTATAAATACTAGTCCTGATTTTTTTTCTAGTATAGTATTAGGCTTCATCTTTAGCTACTATTTCTAGTACATTATATGGATTTTTCTTTACATTTAGTATTTAGTTTTTTCTTTTTACAAATATGAATGAGTATCCACCATATTGATACTCCTAAAATTTTCTTCAGCTTCTAAATTTATTTTTTCCTTCTCTAAATCTTCATGTTCACTTATCTATCTATTACTCCCCTTTAAATGAACCATCATTTCTTCAATTAATCTTCCTTCTATATTATGTGAGTTGACTGGAGTATATTCTATAATAGATGAGGATTCATCTACAGCTTTACCTTTTCTTTTCTTTCATTTACTACTCTATTTTTATGAGTGATGAGTGTAGTCAAAGCGGTTTCCATTTTAGGCTACCAAAACTTCATCTTATTTAATAATGAGGTTGGCTGATTTGTTAATTTTATCCTCCCATCAAAACAGGAAGATTACTCACTACCATATATATGATGTCAATCAACTCTTGGTGAATGATGACCAAAATAGCGACCAAAAGTTCTACTTGTAAAATTTCTTGAGTGATTAAAAGATAGAGGAGATACATAATTATACCCTCATCAGGCTACTATACATATTTTGGTATTAGTTACTAAACTTCCAGAATTAAAATTAAATATTGAATTAGGAGAATATACTAAATTGAATCTATTAACTCCCCAAAGCAAGTTTTAAATTATTGGCGATGGAGGGTAGTATGGTTTTTTATATTGATTTAGGCCATAAAATATCTCTAAGCTATAGAAATAAATGTAACTACAATGTACTCTCTTGAGCTAGGAAATTAGATGACTATGATGTTGGATTTAAATTGAATGTTAATTAAAAATTGGAGTTGAGTTTGGGAATTGATGACTATTTGATTTTGAATTGGTTGAAATCTAATTTTGGGATGATTAAATAAAATCTCATTTTTGAATAATTAATCAAAATTTGATTTTGAGGATTTAAAATTGATAATAAGAACTTTGAAAACTTTATCGAAAGATTAAATGAATGAAGAAAGATTGTAACGAGGCAGCATAACTCATTTTTAAAGAAAATTACTTCCAATTTAAAGTCTAATCTCCACAAAATATAAAAAAGAAAGCTCATTACCTTGTGGTGTTGGTAGAAACAGCTTGTAGATAAATAAATTTGCCATTTATTTGCTTTATATTTCTTTAACCAAACTTGAATAGTTAGCAGTATGTAATATAGGAGGACAGACTAATACTTTAGTATTGACTTGTAACGATAAAAAAAATTTACTTTTATAATTAATCACAACATAAAGAATGTTCAATTCATCTTGAAGGATAAAATAAACATGCACCTGTCATTTTAGAAATTAAATTAATCAAGGATATGCTTTAGTCTCCTTCCAAAAGATTTTTCCTTTACTCTAGCAAACTAAAATAGGGTTTATTTTAAATTGGGATCTTGGGATCCTATTGATGCAATACTTTAAAGTTAATTACATCTCTAAAGATAAAACTTTTGTTTAAAGTGGGCAATATACTTATTTTTTATTTAACATTTAATTGATTTGGACTAAAGATTTAAAGGTTTTGATCTAACATTTTGAAATTTTTTAAAATTTTATAAAACTTATTTGAATGCAAGGATAATCCACTCATAAGGAAGTTTAAGAGGTACAAGTGCAACTAGTTTTACGCTCGTTTGGAGTGTGCAACCAACTAACCACCTAAGAGCATAATTTTAAAATCATAATTTCTAGGTCCAACACATACATGTAAGAAGGCTACTTTTAAAACCATAATCAAGGTTTTTGGATAAGATTGTAAATCATGGTTTAGTAATATGAGTTGGGTCAAATGCACTTAACTAATATAATTTTGACTCAAAGAAACCATATACTCAAAATTTTATTTTTTTTAGCTAACAATAAAGTTCTAGAATTCTCTATGTTTGTGACTTTCTAGAAATATTTAGCTTCATAATGAACTTAAACTTGTAGGGAATAGTAGAACAACCACATAACATAATGGTCCCCCCCCTATCTATTATCATAGGCTTATGTTCTTTGGTTTAGTTTATCTTAAAGAAATTTAAAATGCACATATGTATGCCACTTTGTGTATATAATATCACTATTATATCATCTTAGAATTAACATACTTGTTCCTACAAAGTTAAAATATGTACACTGAAAGAAAACAATGAAAAGGATGCCCACTACTGTAAATCTACCACCCTTATGAATGTTATGCATGTGAAATGAAGTAATATGAAATAATGAAATATAAATAAAACTTTTAATCATTCTAATCCAATATAAAATATGGTCTGCTAAAAATTTTGGTGGCAAAGCTCCATCATAATAAGCTTGAATTTCTAATCCTATGAATGTGGGTTTAAATGTATTTTCTTATAGTATTTTTTATCAATATCTCCTATAAGATTCTAATAAATAATGTTTCTCAAAGGAAGAGAAAGCATTTCCTTTTATAGCACTATATATATAATTATATAACATTAACCTTTTACAACTCTATGTACAACTTGATCTAAACACATTATAAATACTTTACATTTGACATTTGCTATTTTCATTTACATTGAAAGCCTAAGTACAAAGGCATTGTGTTGTAAGCAAAAACGTATAAGTAGGAAATAAAAGTGCAATGCAGTCCTACATTCAACTACTAAACATGGTGCAATATGTTGATAAAAGTGTGTAAGCATTTATGATTATACATAATATTAAAAATAAATAAAATGACATAAGATGCCCACCTAGCATGGCATCTGCAAGCACACTAAAATAACCTCTGTCCTAGCCTAAGCTGAAGTTAGTTTCCCTAGCAAATCATATATAGTGTGTGAAGAAGGTTGTGTGGCTTACATATGTCCTTAGCGGTTATATTGTTTGAGTTATCTTGATTTGAAATCATTTGTTTATTATAGGATAAAAGATGTTTTGATTTAATTTTAGGTTTTAATGATTTATTTTTTTATTATTCATATTTTAAAATATCTAAGTTTAATTATTTAATTTTGAAAACTATATAACCTAATGACTCCCAGTGCAAAAGCCACTATAATATAAATCCTAAGGCTCATAATATAAAGTATTCATTCCACCATATAGGATAGAATGATTACATAGATTCCTTGAAATTTTATTTTAATATTTAGATTAATTATTTGTAATATAGTTATCATAAATAATATTTTAATTTAAATACATCAAATTACTTTGAAGCACTCAACCCCACATCCATAGCCTTATGAATGAAATGCATATATACCATCCAAAAGGAATCAAATATATGCATAAAAGGCTTTAAATAGTTATTAAAAACATAAAAAATTAATGCATTTGTGTCCTCCAATGGAATCAAATAAAATGCATAGAGGTCTTCTTAATTTAGTTAATGTATTTATTTTGTTAGTTGATGTAATATCTTTATATTTAGGTTGGTAAGTTTAGTTAACTTGAGTTTAGATGAAGAAATTTGTGAAAGATAAATTTAATTTAATATTTTAAAATTGATTTAAGTTCTCTTAATTTAATTTAATTTATTTATGATTTATTCTTATTTATTTATTCCTTTAATTATTTATTTAATTCCTTACATATAGAAGGAACTTTGCTAGGTTTTAATTAATCAAATCAACCTTAAAGGCTTAAGGGATTGATACCATTGTTTAGGAATAATCTAAGGATTAATCTTTGAGAAAATAGAGATTAATTGGAATAATATTTAATTAATTACTAATTTAAGCTTAATTTTAAACTAATTGTTTTTTAGCAAAAACTAAAGAATTATTTTTATTTTAAATCATTTTAGATTTGATATTGTTGGTTTAAAATTTATTTTCTATTTTCATGAATTTTTTTAATTAATTTTGATTTTTAGAAAAATTAGATATGAAATAGTAGCTAAGTTTAAGGTTTGTAATTTAACTCACCTAACAAATTTTAATCAAGATGAAATTAATTATTCAAATTCATCATGTCACTAAGTTTACTAGGTTAAAGTTTCATTCTTATTGGATGTTGAGAGAATTTTCTATATTTTTTCTAAATTTATTAAACCATACATTAAATTATTTTCTCTCGGTGACTCTAGTGTTCAATTTGGTTTGCAATCACAGGTATCTAACCCTTAAAAGAATTTAAATAAACCATTTAAGCTTGGTGATATAATTCTCTACAAATTAGGGAATGAATTCTTAAATTTTAGGTAAAATAATGGTGGATAATTAGAGAAAGTCACATGAGATGATTTGGTCACATGAAATGTTAGCCTTTCAATGACCTGATTAGGATAATAAATGTATTAGATCCATCCCAAGTTAAGAAAGACTAAGTTAGACCTAAAAAGAATGGGTTAGATAGTATTATAAATGACCTTTTTATTAGATTTAAATGAGAATTTAACTCTTAATAGGATACAATGAAGAAAAACTATTCATGTTATTGACCCCATATAATGGGATAAAGGCTTATGTTTAATTATAATTAAATTACTACTATTTAATATAAATGCATAATTTATCCTATTAAAGATAAAAAAAATGATTTTTTTTTGAGGTTTTTTCACTAAAAGGAAAACTTGCAAGAAGATTTTGATAATTATGGAAATAAATTATTTTGGACTAATGAATGTAAATAATATAGTTTTTCTAATAAGATGCTAAATGTTTATATGTGGATCAAAGCATATGAATCCCTAGATATATATTGAGAGTTTAAGGGTGAAAAGAAAATTTTATAGCTTTCCTATAGCTCTTTTATCTGCATAGAACCTATTTAAATTAAACATCCTATGTCTAGGCATGATAGCATTCCAATTCAATACTCCTAATTATTCCAGATTTTTTTGGTCATGTCTATGTTGCGGATCTGTTTTCATGGTTTATGATTTTGATGATAGCAAAAACACTCTTATTTCTCTACGACTGCCTTATCTACTAACATTTCAGGTCCATACGATCAGACTGTAATTTGGATCAGCTCAAGATTAGGTAGACTAGGTCTAAGTCAATTTGTATACTTTTTCCTTTCTTGAGTCTAGTGTATTTGGTGTGGCTCCTGATGCTTTTTAACTTGGAAGATTTTTTGACGGTTCCCTAGAGTTTACTGTTTTTGATAACATCGTCCAGGACGATATTTATATCGACTCAGATGATCTGTTCAAAAGCTGAAACCCTAATTAGGGCATCCTCATTAAAGCAGCCGTCATTATGCAAAACACATCATCCTGGATGATTTTTTATGGGCCAGGACGATAGGCTCAAAATAGAAAGAATCTATCACCAGATCTATTTAAGAATTACTTATTTGGACATCGTCTAGGTGGATCATCCAAAACTATAAAATATTGTCCAGGACGATCAAGGATAATTTTTCCAAAATTTCTTGGGAATTTAAGGAAAGAAATTATGACTTGATTGCACGATCAAATCGTCCTGGACGATCGCAAAATCGTCTAGGCCGATACGCTGGATGATTGAACATCAAACAGCTATTTTTCAGAGCGATGTTCTGGACGATATTCCATGATTTGTTCTAATCATCCAGGACGATATATTATCATACTGGATGATATGAACAAATTTTTTATGATCGTCTCAAATCGTCCCGACTGATTGGGCTTAAATTGTACTGATCGTACATGACGATATACCTATCGTACTGGTCAATAATGTCAGAAACTTGCATTAGCTCATTTTGAGATCTACTATTTAAGCTATGACATGACACTTTGTAAGTGTCTTTGGAAGCCATTGTAGCTTCGTTGTTTTGGGAAAAACTTGAAGAGAGAGCTTGAAAGGGAGTGAGGAAAGGGTGGAGTTTGAGAGAGGGTGAAGATCCTATGAGGGGGGACTCAAGGGAGTGCGGAGGGGGTTCCACACGGTTGCTCTGGCAAGCTCGCACCTGAATACCATCGGATTTTAACTCCTCCGCACCGGGGAAGGTGGAAGTGATTTTGTAAGGGCTTCTCCACCTAGATGTAGGGGCTAAAGGAGAGACACTTAGTTTAGTGAAATACTTGGAGGGTTCCTCCAAGGAGTGGACGTAGGTCAAGGTTTGATTGAACCACTATAAATCTAGTGTATTTTTTTCTTATTATTGCTTCCGCATTTAATTTTTGCATCGTTGATTTCTTTGTGGTGTTTTGGTTTGTAGTTTTATTTTAAAAGATCTTTAACAACCAATTCATCTCTCTCTTAATTAGCCTTGGGCTAGTTCATAAGAGCCTAACATCCCTAACGAACTTTCAAGTGGTATCAGAGCAGTGTTCATAAAATCTAGTTTTTAAAAGCTTTTGAATTTCGATCCATGGCTAATTTTCAAAACATAATGTTGCGAAAGGTTATTCAATCACCAGACCACCTTTGTTTGAAAATATTATATTTGATTTTTGGAAAATTCGTATGTCTATTTTTTTGCAATCGATTGATTTTCACATGTGGCATATGATTTTAACTGGTTATTCATCACCGTCACGTATTTTAGATGGAAATAAAACTGACATTCCTTTTAGTCAATGGAATAGAGATGAACGAATTGATGCTCAATTGAATACAAAATCTTTAAATTGCTTTTTCTGTGCTTTAAATTCTGAAGATTTTATGTTAGTATCCATGTGCGCTACTGTTAAGGAAATTTTGGATAAACTACACACCATATACGATGGCACTAGTGAAATCAAGCAATCCAAGTTGAATATGTTAATGCATGATTATGAACTATTTTCCATGAAACCTTATGAGACAATTTTAGAGATGTATACTAGGTTTATCCAAATTGTAACATCATTGCATGCTTTAGGAAAAGAATTTTCAAATTTTAAAAAAGTTTACAAAATTCTTTGTTGTCTACTGGATAAGTTTGATGCTAAAATTATTATTATTTGTGAATCAAAAAATTTGAATGATTATTCTATTGATAATTTGATTGGCTCACTAATTGTCTACGAGCAATGTTTGGGTCAAAGACATTTGGATGTAGGTGAAATGATTGTTCTAAAAGCTGAAGATACAAAAAAGATAGCTTAGTTGGTGATGAAAGCAATGACTTGACAGGCAAATTAAAAAGCTCACCAAAGCATAAGCATCAACAAAAATGGAAGAAAGGTAAAAATGGTAAGGATGTTAATATTTCTTCTAACGTTATTTGCTTTCGATGTAGGAAGCCTAGACATATGAAAAATCAGTTCACTAATTTAAGAATTCTTCCTGCGAAAGAAAAGGTAAAGCAAAGCAAATTTTAAACTGGAGAAATAATGAAAAGCAAAAAATCTCCTGGGCAGACCTGGTTTCTAAAGCATTAGACCAGGAGAAAGATAATAGTTAAAAGCCTTGTTTGTGTGTTCGTGTTGTGTTTTGTTTTTAGTTATTTTTTATTTTTTGTTTTATCTTTGTTTATTCTTTGAATTTTTTTTATTTCGTGAAAATTTTTCTCTGATCAACACACACATTCACTTTTCTAAAAATAAAAAATCTACTTACTTTTTTCTTCTTGTAATCTTTGGTAAGTTGTGATTGACTTCTCTAAAAACAGTCAAAGGAAGGAAACTCATGTTTTTTTCTCTCAATCTCTATTTCCTAAAAGAGGTTATTTTACTTTCGATTTAAAATCTTTTTCATATTTTAAATTAGTCTTTGAAGCTAAAATTTTTTATCTCCCTACATTTTATTTATCGCATAGAGATCTTTTACAAGTTGTTGAATCTTACCCATAATTTTCTTAATCGAGAATTCGCTTTATCAATTAGATGAATTTACTTTTGTTTTTAAGATTTCAGAAAGGTAGCATATAAAAAAAATTGGCCAATGATGCCAAAAATAAAAGATGCGCAAAGTTGCCAAATTGAAAAATATATACAAAGTGTATCAAAAATCAAAAGATGCGCAAAGAGTGCTATTCAAATTGACAAGAGGCATAAAATGAACCCACAAAATTTAATGCTTACCATTCTTGTACTTCTTAAAAGATTAAGAAAACCCTTGATACTTTCGATACTTGATTTTAAAAAACATGATTCCTGATTCAACAATTCGTGTATTAATCTTCTATTAGATATATTTTATGAAAGTAATTTTGAAAAATTAGTGTTTCTTTTTCTAATTTATTTCTTGATTTAGATATTCAATTAAAAAGTTTTTGAGCCTTTTTAAAGAACTTGAGTTTGAATTATCAAATTCTAAATTTGTAACCTTTTCTAAGTTATGCGTTGTCAATCCAATTCTACTAAAATTTTGATTAAAATTAAGAGGTAACTTTCTCATTTTAAGAATATTTATATTTTCAGTAGATCAGGGAAATATTTTTTTTGTTTTATTGGTTTCATTTTTTTATTTGTGCATCCTCTCTTTTTGATAATGGCAAAGGGGGAGAACGTATTGTTGAATTTTTGTACTGTTGTCAAATTTGTATATTTTTTTTCCTTTCAAAAAAATTAAAAACAACAAAAATACTTTTATCTCCCTATTTTTAAAGTGTTATTCTAGTGAGGGGGAGATTAGGAGAAAATGTTCTTTTTTGAAAATTCAAATTGTAGTGTTTGCCATCATTAAAAAGGGGGAGATTGTTGTAGATCTGTTTTCATGGTTTATGATTTTGATGATAGAAAACACTCTTATTTCTCTACGGTTGCCTTATCTTCTGATATTTCAGGTTCACATGATCAGACTGTAATTTGGAACCAGCTCAAGATTGGGTAGACTGGGTCTGAGTCAGTTTGTACACTTTTTCCTTTCTTGTGTCTAGTGTATTTGGTGTGGCTCCTAATGCTTTATAACTTGGAAGATTTTTTGACTGTTCCCAAGATTTTACTGTTTTTGATAACATCATCTGGGACAATATTTATATTGGCCTGGATAATCTGTTTAAAAGCAAAAAACCTAATTAGGGCTTCCTCATTAAAACAGTCGTCATTATGGAAAATACATCGTCCTGAACGATTTTGTATCGGCCAGGACTATAGGCTCAAAATAGAATGAATATGCTGCCATATCTATTTAGGAATTTCTTATTTTTGGACATCGTCCAGGTGGATCATCCAGGAATATAAAATATCGTCTAGGACGATCCAGGAAATTTTTTCCAAAATTTCTCTGAAATTTAAGGAAAGCAATTATGACTTGATTGCACAATCTAATCATCCTGGACGATAACAAAATCATCCAGGCCGATACGCTGGACGATTGGACATCAGACAGCTATTTTTTAGGGTGATGTTCACGACGATATTCCACGATTTGTTATGATCATCCAGGATGATATATTATGGCACTAGACTATATGAACAAATTTCTTATGATCGTCTAAAATCATCCCGGCAGATTGGGCTTAAATTGTACTTATCGTACAGGATGATATACCTATCGAACTGGACGATAATGTTGGCAACTTGCATTAATGAGCTCGTTTTGAAATCTTCTATTTAAGCTATGACATGACACTTTGTAAGTGTCTTTGGCAGCCATTGTAGCTTCGTTCTTTTGGGGGAAACTTGAAGAGAGAGCTTGAAAGAGAATGAGGAAAGGGTGGAGTTTGAGAGAGGGAGAAGATCCTGTGAGGGGGGACTCAAGGGAGTATAGAGGGGGTTCCACACAGTTGCTCCGGCAAGATCGCACTGCATACCGACGTATTCAAGGCTTTTCTCAAGGGAAGTTAACCAAAGAAGAAGATCTCTTGGGTGTCAAAGGACCCGACGACTCCGCCGCACCTGGGAAGGTGGAAGTGATTTTGTAAGGGCTTCTCCGCCTAGTTGTGGGGGCTAAAGGAGAGACACTTAGTTTAGTGCAATACTTGGAGGGTGCCTCCAAGGAGTGGACGTAGGTCAAGGTTTGACCGAACCACTATAAATCCGGTGTGTTCTTTTCTTATTATTGCTTCCGCATTTAATTTCCGCATCGTTGATTTCTTTGTGGTGTTTTGGTATGTAGTTTTGTTATAAAAGATCTTTAACAACTAATTCATCTTTCTCTTAATTAGGCTTGGGCTAGTTTATAAGGGCCTAACATCCCTAACGAACTTTCAGTCTGTACTTCGCACTACATATTAACTATACACATGGCCATTATATGCTTTAAATGAAGAATATGAGATATTGAAAACATCATTGTATCATTCATGGAATAAGAGTCTACATTAAAACTTGTTATGATTTTTTATATTGTCAGCCCAAAACTAGAGAATTAGCCAGACATCAAAGATTCAACAAGCAAAATCCTTTTTTTTCATTGAATAAAAGAAGTGATACATAATAAGTAACAATAAATTTATTACGTGAGTGGTCAAATGATATTATCCAGACTCCTTCCTCCAACCACAGAGTTGCTTACAAAAATAAGCTATGATCTCTAAAACAAAAGTATCTTGCACTTCCCTAGCCTCCCTTAGAGTTTACTCTAAGAGGGAACTAAAGAAACTAATTTAAAATTATAAAATTTTGTTAAGTGATAGAACTGTCTAAATAAAAAACTAAAAATTTATTTATAATAAGTTCATAGATGGGTTAAAGCACCAAGATGCTTAAGCAGGTCGTGCCAAAGTGGTACAAATTGAACTAGATCCTTGGCACTATATTATTTCCTTTCTTGTGGTTTTGGACGACCTGGCATGTTTAATGATTGAATGTGCACATCTTTTAGCTGAGTTGGTGTGGCCCCTCAAATTGGAAATTGCTTTTCCATGATGCTCCAAAATTTGAGCATTACAATTCTTGAATGTAAATTTTGGAGATGATGCATTGTAAGGCTCGGCACTTCAGTGCTCACTTGCTTGATGTTCTAGAATTGAAGTGCTTAATTTTAGGCAGAACAACACTGACCTTGGTATCACCACGGTGCTAGAAATTTGAAAACATGGTGTACCATGTCTAAATCTTGTGTTGTGGTGCTATGAAAGCATATATTATAATGCTTCTGATGATGGTGTTGCAGCGCTGTTGAACACTTATAATTTTTACCTTTTTTATTATATTTTTTTCACAAATATAACTAAATAACATATTATTTTTGAATTTAAATAAAATAAACAATAAATAATTAATACTTAACAAATTTCCCCTAGTTTAAACTCTTGCTTGTCCCCAAGAAAAGGTAAAAATTGCTGGTTGATCACTTTGTGGAGTACATATTTAATAATTTTGAATATCAAATTAGCTTTCTACCTCTTTCATTCTTAATTGATTTAATTTAAGGATTTAATAAGATCACTTATTCCATTATAAAGTTTTTTATGATCTTCCTAATTTAAGCTACTCATATCTTCTCCATAAACTTAATTATTTATTTTTTGATTTAATGGTTAATGCATTAGTGCATAGTTTTAAAATCCAAATCAAGTTAATAGCTTAAGTGAGATATATTAGTTAATTATTTAGTTATTCAAATTTTGAATTATTATGCATTATTCTTTTTTTTTAGGAGCAATAAAAATTTTTAAAACGGAATATATGGAGTGTAATTTTAGCAGTAATAGTCCTAGTGAGGGGATTGTGACTTTGGGCGATCAAGTCATTAATAAGAGTACACGTTTTAGGTATCTTGGATCTATTGTTCAGAGTGATGGTGAAATAGATGGGGATATTATCAGCAGAATTCAAGTTGGATGGTTGAAGTGGCGGAATGCATCGGGCTTGTTATGTGATAGAAATGTACCCCTCAAACTTAAGGGAAAATTCTATAAGTTGGTAGTGAGGCCTGCAATGCTTTATGGTGCCGAATGTTGGCCATTAAAAGAGAAGCATAATACTAAGTTAAGTGTGGCAGAGATGAGGATGCTTAGATGGATGAGTGGCTTTACCCTTAGAGATAGGATACGAAATGAGCATATACGTGAAAAGGTTGGAGTAGCTCCAGTAGAAGATAAGATTAGAGAGAGTCGCCTTAGATGGTTTGGTCACATAAAAAGGCGGCCTTCCGACGACCCAGTTAAGAGAGTAGAGGTATTAGATTTGACTTGTGTTAAGAAAGGTAGGGGTAGACCTAAAAAGACTTGGTTAGAAAATATTAGGAATGACCTTTCTTTATTAGATTTAAACGAGAATTTGGCTTTTAATAGGACACAATGGAGAAAAAGGATTCATGTAGCCGACCCCACGTAGTGGGATAAAGGCTTGATGTTGTTGTTGTTGTTGTAATAAAAATTTTTATTGCAATAACTAAAAAAGAAACACAAATACAAGCTAGGTATTACACCTAACTAGTTCCTCATTTAACAAATTAAAGAAAGGTGGAATCTTATTAGAACTAATATCTTCCCAAATGAAATCACTAAAGATAGCATAGTTAGCACAAAGATCCACTAACTTATTTCTATTCCTATCAACACAATTTAAAATAACATTATCAAATTCTTTTAGAAAATCAAATTTTTCCATAACTTTACCTCCCGATCTGAAGCTTTGTCGAAGATACTGAATAACATTATAATTATCACCTTTGATGATAATCCCTTATATTGAAACATCCAATCTTTGAGAACTTCTTTTACTATATGAATTGATGAGAGTTCTAGCTGTGAGATATCCCAATGTACACACTTTTTTCCAAAAGCCATCAAGAATTTACCTTTACAAGCTTGAAATATATCTCCAATGCTTGCCTTATAAGAAGGAAATAAAGATGCATATACATTCACTTTGATCCATTCAGGTGGAGGGGGGTGCCAACGATTAAACAGTCGAAGTGACTGATTAACACCCTAGTGGCCCGAGCTTATGTTGCCATAAGAATTAGAGAACGAAGACAAAGAAACTACTTGAGTAGCAATGAACTTTGAACTTTCAGTATGACTCTCATGTATGAACTTGTTCCTTGCCTTCCATATTAAATAAACTGTATTACAAAACAATTTAGTTAAGAAATTGTTGTCTTTAGAGGATCTTTAAGTGCAGCTTCACACATTTAGTAATAACATGATCCATATCCTCCACTGCATTACATCCTCTTGGACATGCCAAATTCTCTTGAATCCTTCTATAATATAAAAAGTGATTTTTTGGAATTGCTTTATTGAATACACACCACCAGAAAACTTCCACTTTCGGCATCAATTTCACCTTCTTAATCCACTTCCAGTAAACAATGCTAACATTTTTATTTAATGCATTCTCCATGACTAAATATGATAGTGATTTCCTCGAATGTATACGGATCATTTCCATCTCATCTTGCTAAAGATTTTGCATAATTTGAATTTGTAAGATCACTTTCACAAGTTCATTACCAAACAAATTATGAAGAAACGTTATGTTCCAATCACCGTCCAACATAAGCTTATCCACTATCAACTCTTCATTTTATGAGATAGTCCCAAAAAGTAGGCCACCTATTGATGCATTTATCCCAAATCGAAATATCAATGAAGACATTTATGGATTTTCCAACCGCAATATTTTATCTTACAATCTTTTTAAGACATTTGGAACCCTCCATAATGATATTCCATGCTGTAGAATTTCCCTTCCTAAAATAAGTTTCCACAATCTAATTACCATATTTCAGTTCTAGAACTCTATGGAGCAACGAGTTCCTATTTTGGAGAAATCTCCATGCCATCTAGGTCCTTAAAGGACCCAATTTGTTAACACATGAGTGTAATCCATGTTCTCCCCATTCAATTGGTTTACACAACACATCCCAACTAACATAATGCTTGTCCAATCCTCCATATCTTTTATTCCAAATGAAATTTCTACACAACTTATCCAATAACTTTAGAACACTTTTAGGAATAAGAGAATGTGTAGAGTGAAAATTTGAGTATGATAACAGAACTGATCTTACCAATGTTAGCTTCCCAGCTAAAGTTAAGAATTTTCTACCCCAAATATTAAGCATTTTTAAAGCTTTATCCATCATGCTTTGGTAATCGGAGCCCAGCAATCTTCTCAACACCACTTTCACTCCAAGATACATGAATTCTTTTACTTCTTTGAACCCCATAATCCAAGTTATAGCCTTCTTTCTTCTTGTCTTGACAAATTTACCAAACATAATTACAGATTTGTTTACATTTATCTTTTACTTTGTCCACTCACAAAAATTTCAGAGAATACCTTTTATTTCCTTCACCATTTTAACATTAGCTTCAAAAAAGATGATCATATAATCTGCATATAGTAAATTAGAGATTCTTCGACCATTAGGACAATTACAAATACCAATTGAATTGCTTCTTTGATGAAAAATATTTGAAAGAAGTTGAGAACTCAGAATGAAAATGTAAGGTGATAAGGGACAACCTTAACAGAAACCACATTTGCCATTGATCCATGTAGAAGAGTTACCATTGATTAGCAATGAGAACATTGGATTTTCTACACATTTCAAAATTATATTTGAGAATCTCTAAGGAAATCCATAGTCTTCAAGAACTTTTCTCAAAGTAGCCCAACACATACAATTATAAGCTTGTTCCATATCAATTTTGAAAGCAACTAACCCTTGAAGCTTTAGAAAATCTAAATTTGAAAGCAACTAACCCCTTTAAGAAATGACAGTTGTTCATTTGAAATTAGTTTAGGCAAAATATTTACCAATCTGTTCAAAATTACCTTGGCCACCACCTTTCCCACAGTCTTGCATAAACTGATAGCTCTATAACTTGCAGGATTTATCAAATTGAGAACTTTCGGTATTAGCACAATTTGTTTTTCCTTCCATTCTTTATTCATCTTACCTGATTCAAAAAATTAATAAATTGCATTACAGATATCTACCTTCACAATCTCCCAATAATATTTAAAAAAAGAGTATATGACTCTATCTAGTCTTGGTGCAATGTTCCCTGCAGCTTAGAAAATGACTCCCTCCACTTCATCCCAGAAACGGCTCTATTCAGCCGTAATATATCGAATTCCTCCAGTGAAACCAAAGGCTCTGGCCAACCGTCCATAACACAATTTCTCTCCTTCTATTTCCCACTAAAAACCACATAAAAATATCTTCAATTAGATTTTGGTCTTCCACCATAGACCCATCTTCATCCTGAACCTTGAGTATCCAATTAGAATTTTTTCTAGCACTTGCAAAGGAACGATAGAACTTAGAATTAGAATCTCCATCCATCATCCACTTGACCTTAACACGTCATCTCCACCAAGTGTTCAATCTAGCTAAGATAGAAGTTATTTCAGATATCTTCACTTTGAGCTGCCAACTCTCTTCATCTGAAAGGTATCCAACCTCTGATTCCCTCAATTGTAAATCTAGAATCTCTTTTAAAATACAATCTTTTAATAGAGAAAAAAATTTCAACTTAGGTTTGCTCCAAAAAAACAAAGATTTTAAAGCTCTTCTATATTTTTTATTCAATATTTTTGAGCAATTCCCCCATACATTTTTCCTCCAAACATTATTGATAATACCAATGGAAGCTAGAAAGGAAGACCAAGCATCTTAAAATTTAATAAAATTGTTATTTATCAATTTTTTCTCAAGTAACTTCAACACCTGACAGTGGTCTAAAGCTACCCTCTCCAGATGCCTAACCACCAATTTTTTATAGGCATTTATAATTGCTAAATTAAAAAAATACTTGTCCAATCTTTATAGAATTCGTACTCCTCCAGATTTGTTATTACACCAAGTGAATCTAGGTCCACAAAACCTAACTTCATGAAGATCATTATTGATTAAAATGGATTTCATATCCTTTGACCCTTGAGAGAATACAAACTGATGACCACCTCTTTTGTCTTCTTTTGATAGCAAACAATTAAACTCACCCCCAACATCCAAAGGGATGTCTTTAGTTGAGAAAGCTTCCAAATCCCTCCAAAGCTCTCTCCTCTTGTAGACATCTTTACTTCCATATACAACTGAGGTACTCCAAGATTCTGTATTAGCTAACAAGAGATCCCCAGATACCATTTTTTGAGATTCATATAAAAATGAGAATGAAACCATCGAATATTTCCACAGAACAAGTATACCTTCAGGAAAACCATCAGATGGAACCTGATAATAGTACCAATCCACACCGATTAAATCATCAACTTCCCTTCTACTTATAGAAGATAACTTTGTTTCTAATAAACCCATAAATAGAACTCCATGCTTCTTAACAAACTCTTTTAGATAAAGAGAAGATTGCTTCTTCTTAGCTCCTCTACAATTCCAGAATAATATCAAAGCCATTAATTATTGAAAGGGGAAGAAGTCCTTTGATTGTCTTTCATCTCCCCATCAAGCTTTATATTTCTAAGAGAAGATTTTATAGGCTCCAGTCCTCTAAGTTCCTTTGTAAGTTTCTTCTTAACACAAGAAGATCTCTCATCCTTCTTATCTGGTTCCATATTCACACCATGTAAACCAACTGGAGAATCAACAATTCCTTCTCCTTTATCATTCAAAAGAGAAATTAATGTATCTTCTTTTTCTAAGATCTCCCCCTCTTCTTCAAAATCACTTAACACATCAAATTTATTCAATTTAGAAGGAATGAAAATATTTTTTGAAACCATACAAGTTTCCATAATCAAAACCTGAGACTTTTCTGGTCCAATGCTAGAGACATCAGCAACCACCCTTGAAAGAGAAATAATAACTTTCAGAGCACCAAAAACTAATGTTTGTTCTTCTACCAAAATTTAATCATCCAACCCCATTTGATCCTTCATCTCCACAGCCGCTACTTTGGAATTATTCATAACTTTAGTACAGTTTGTAGAAATTTTTTTCTTCATAACATTCGAGTCTCGCACCAATGGTTTCCAAGTGCCATTCTTCTTGTATTTTCTTTGCCTTTCATAGTTAACAAGGATCCAAGATCCATAGTTATCATCACCATCATAAGCATCCTCTTTCTCCTTGTAATTAATAACTATTTTAGTATTCACATTAGGAATATCCACTGCCACAGACTTCACTGGTTTAACATAGTCACCTTTAATAGCATGCAATTTCATATCCAGACATTTTTTCTTCTCATGACCAACTATACCACGGTTAAAGCATAGACAAGGCATTCTTTCATACTCAATTTTCTGAAAAAACTTCCCCGTAAGACCTTCTACCCAAACACCAAGAGGTAGCATGTATTCAAGTTTAATACGAACACAAATTCGAGTAAACTCACGTCTACTCTATTGGAACATGTTACCATCAATCAATTATAGAATACCAATTTTCCAAGCAATCCTGTATACATTGATCTTGTCCCAACATTGGAGAGGGGGGTTAGGCATTCTTATCCACACTGGAGATGATAACCCTTTCAATGTTTAAGGGGAAAACATCGGTGACCATTTGTCCATACCAATAATATGCCCTTCAACAAACCACAGACCATTGCTAAGGACTGAATCCAAAGCTTGTTCTTCATTAAAGCACATAATGTCCATCCATTATCAAGAAACGTAAGATGGAATTTGCCATATTGAGCCCACTTTCTTCTTAGTTCTCCACTAACAACATGGGTATGTACATTTTCACTAAATACTTTAATGACTAAAGCATTTTTAATTTTATTAGCATTCTCTTCCTCATTATGCAAATGATGTTTCACTGTAGAACCATCTTCAAATATACAATGCCCATAATCCAAAACAAATACTACGATGTTTTCTTTCTTCTTCCAAGCATTATTTCTAGTGGGTTCTTTAGTCTTCACAATCAATTCATCATACCTTTTGTCTGCATTTTGTTCTCCCGATTCACAAATCCTGACAAAGTTTAAGTCTTCAGATACACTAATCGCACAAGCATTCGGTGAAACCTGCTGCATACTCATGACAGAATCAGAAGTTCTGCCATTACATTTATTTTCAACAGAGCTCTTATTTTCATCAACAGTACTAACTAAAGATTCAGCAATCTTCCCTTGAGTAGCATTTCTCCCTTCATGTGGAAGGATAAAATTATTTACCTCCTTTAAGCCAACAAACAATTGAATTGATTCATTAATTTGATTAACATTCAAAGCTCTAGGTGTAGATTTCTCTTATTTGAAACTGTTGTCAACAATTTCTTTCCCTTTTCCGATATTAGGTAATATCTTCTTAGTTAAAATAAGACAACCTTCATTTATAACCAGAGCTTTGTTGTTTTTCATCTTCAATCTCGCATCCTAAGCTGAAATATTTAAAGTGATACCTATCGCACCATCACCAAACTTTGGTAACGATCAGACAGGAATGAAAGCACTAACAGATGACAGTCATTGAATGTCTCCAGGACCATCAGTCAAGGTAGTCCTGCAAACTTCCTTTGCCATCCAGTAACCCACCAAAAAATTCTCAATAGAATTTAAAAAAAAAATTGAATTCTTTCTCTAGAAATACTAGACCTTCTCTCTCTAAAAAATAATACTCAATATTTTTTTATTATGTATTATTCATTCAAACTATAATATAGCATTTTATTATTATCAACCTAATTTTACACAAAATTAAATTCTTATTTTTATTTTAACTAAATAAATAATCTAAGTGCAAGGATCTATAAAGTGTAGTGTACAACAATTTAATCTTAAAGGAATTTAATTAAATTAAAATAATAAAAATACATAATGCACTAGAATAAAAGAAAACAAATATGAAATAAAACATACCTTTTCATAGAATGGAATAAAGCTCATGGAAATGTATACAGTTGACTAAAAGTGTAAAGAAAGAAACTTAGTGCCTAAGGCACCACTCCCATGATCAATCTCCATCACAATACACAATGGCTCTTATGGCCATCATAAGAGAGCACAATACATCTCCGTATCACAACATTATTGGGATATCCCCCAAGCAAATGAAATGAAAAAGAAATAAAAGAAAATTAGCTATTAATATGCATCACACACACATAGTCTCTCTCTCAAAAAAAAAAACCTTCTAAGAACATCAAGGAAAAGTAAACAAAATCCATCAACATCAACTCAAATCAAAGTCCTCCTCAACATCATCATCATTATATTAGCTCTAGTCAGTGGGTCCAAATGAAAGGATCATAAGTGGGAGTAAGAGGGAACAATAATAAATAAGGGTGCTCAATAAAAGGACTGCTGTTGAACATACCAGCCAAAGTACTACTAAATTTAAAAGTTTAATTATAATTATTCTCTAATGGTCCATGTAATGAGAAACCCTTTTTTTCATCTCATCTTACCTCTCCTTAGAATCATCACAACTTTTAACACTCAATCCAATTGGCCTCTCAAACGTTTCACCGACTCTCCTAATTATTTAGGAGTCCTAAAACTCCTACTTCCATTATTATTATCGAGCCTGCTAGATGATTTAGGCTCATTAGGACCTACCCCTTATTAACTTCCTCTTGCCTTTCTAAACACCAAAAATTTCTTGTTGGTTAGGGAAAAATTTGTTAAAATTTGTTCCCTAATTTAGTCCCCCTCACACTAACATTAATGTATCAAATCTAATTTTGATGATAGCAAACATTTTTATTTTTCTACGACTGCCTTGCCTATTAATGTTTCATGTACATAAGTTCAAATTGCAAATTGAACCAATTTAAGATTGGATAGATTAGGATTGAGTCTACTTGTAACATACGTTAAGTGTCTTTAACTTTTGTTGAGTCTATTATAACATTATGGGTCTTGATTCTAAGTAACCTTGCACACACACACAAGGGAAAAATTTTTGTCTGTTTGATTAGTATTTTTTATTTTGATCACATCATCTAGGATGATACAAAAAGCATCCTGGATTATCAGCTAAAAATAGAAACCCTAATTAGGGCATCCTGGTCAAGGTAGCTACAATTAAGTGAATCGTCCTGGATAATATTAGCATCGTTCAGGATGATAGGCTCAAATCAGAAAGAATTAGCTGCCAGATCTATTTAGGTATGTTTTATTTTTGGACATCATCTAGAACATCATCTTGGACTGTGAAGTTTAATTATGGCTAAATTAATTTGGTAATTAAGGAAAGTAATTAATATTTGATTACTCAATTATCATCTTGGATGATCACAAGATCATCTGGGATGATCTATTTACAAACCTTAGTTTTTCCTAAATGATCCATAATCAACCTGTTCCATTTAGGGTGATGCTCTAGTTGATATGTATTGAATTGAACTAATCATTCGAGATAATTCTGAATAATCAAGTTATTTTTTTATCATCCAGGCATCCATTCAGGGCGATATTCTGGATAATATTAGTCATTTTGTACTAATCTTCCTAGACGATCATGATATTATCTTAGACGATTTAGTTAATTTTCCATCATCCAGACATCCATCCAGAGCGATGGTTTAGGTGATATTCGACGACTAGAATTAATTGTACAGGATGATATCTTATTATGCTAGATGATCTGAACAAAGTAACCTGCTAATCATTTAGACTCTTCTAAATCATCCTAGCAGATTGAGCTAAATTTGAATTGATCATACAGGATGAGCGGTAGATCATTCTGGACAATATTTAATGATTAGTTACTAATTAGGGCTAATTTGGAGCCCTTATTTAAAAGATCTCTTATTTTCTCAAGAGGACATCATTAAATATTGTCTAGAGGAGAGGGAAAGCAAGGGAGAGAGAGAGAAAGAGAGAGAGGACCTTGTGAGGGGGAGTTTTTGATGGGTTTCATAATGGTTTCTCCAAGCAAGGATCCGAGTCATCTTGTCTAGTTGTCATCCCTGATTCCTTGGAGGTTCTAGAGAGGTCTACTTCAGCAACTAATTAAGGTTCTCTGCCTAATTCAGGAGGACGTAAATGGAGTTAGGTTCTCTGCTAGCTTCAGGAGGAAGAAAAAGGAGTTGGATTCTCTATCTGCTTCTAGAGGAAGCAAAAGCATAAGTAGTTGGGTTCTCTGCCTGCTTCTGGAGGAAGCAAAAGGAGTTGGGTTCTTTGCTTCACTGGGGTCGATGGAAAGGAATTTTTATACGGTCTTCTCTACCTTGCTGTGGGGGCAAAAACTAGAGACACTGTGTTTTGTGCAATACTCAAAGGAGAGGCTCCGGGGAGTGGACATAGGTTAAGTTGACCGAACCACTATAAAATATGGTGTTCTTTCTTATTAATCTTTAATATTTAATTTTTGCATTTCATTTCTCTTGTGGTGAATCTTGGTTTGGCTTTGTTTATGTTTTTGTTTAGAGAAATTTTAAATACCAATTCACCCTCCTCTTGGTTAGCCTTCGGACTAGTTCATAAGGGCTTAGCATCCCTACTGAACTTTCAATTAACACATAAGGCATAAATGAAAGAACAATGTTCTAAAGCCATAAAGTAGTATCTCTGATGATATAAGTAAAAGAAGAGAAGATGAGGTTACATACATGTATTAATTTACCCTCCTGAATAAAATATTTAAGTAGAGTATAATCATGAGTTACTTTACTAATGTTTTTACTTGGCAAAAAAATGAGCAAAAATGAATTATTGCCAATCCTTAGATGTTTGATTGAGAAAAGGATATAAAAAATTGATAATTTTATTTTCTATTTTCTTCCAACTATCTTAACTATTATATTAACACAACACTCTCAAGATTTCATCAGGATTCATATGTGTTCCACAAAAATTGGTATACTCATCAAATTTTAAATTTTGAAGCTTATAGAGGTGATTGATAGAAACAGAGTCAAAAGGTACCTAAATACCCCTCACATAGAAATTATTTCATACTGCATACTTACCATTAGAAAAAAATCTCTTAACACATTCATAATGTTATCATAGGGTTCCTCATATAAACACTCCCAACCCTGACTTATAAAGGTTTCCATAAATGGGATACTTGGGCTTTAAAATCCCCTCTTTAGGATTAAATGCTTATTTAATTACAAGATCAACAAATCTTTGCTTAACCTCCGTAGATATGAATTTCCTCTTACCATAAGATGAGGAAGATAACTTCTTACCAAATATATTAGGGGCTGTTACGCACAAATGAAGACTAAAATTGCAGAGATTAAATATAAAAGAAAAATGAACACATGGTGAAATAACTCAAAATTATGGTTTATATATATATATATATATATAATAGAGTGCTACGACACTAAAAATTTTAACAAAACCGTGCTTAAAACACAAAATGACAATCAAATAAAATAAAAAAAATGCTATGGTCAAGCATGCAACCTAGCGTTGTGATGCTCACATAGAAAATCAAAGTGTTAACTTTTCTAATAGGCAATTGTTGCGGTGCTTGATAAATTTGAGTGCCATGGTGTTACTAAAGACCACCGCCATAGTGCTTTAACTTAACTACTAATGAATATGACTTAACATCATGGCATTTGTAACAGTGATGGGGCGCTCACAAAATCTTTATAATTAAGAAGTTTTTATATTATGATTAATTGAATGCACTAACATTAAAAACTTTAGAGTTAGTAAATTTGATGTCACAACACTCGAAAGGTAGCATTGAGGCACTTGAGAAGGTTTAAAGGACTGTAGTGTTCTATAATGCAATGCAGTGATAGAGAAATCCAGTGAATTTTAGTATTTTGGTTGGCCTAGTCCACTTGGTTTTTAGGATGATGCCAAGTAACCATGAGATATACTCACTCATGTGAGCATAAAACATGCAAGCTTTAGACATGTATGATGTTGACTTGGATGGGTTGTCTCTACGGGTTGCTTCATTAGGGTTATGATGTTGACTTTATTATAGGATGGCCCCTCTATTTGGTGTCCTTTCTAGTTGGTTCCATTTTTTTTTTCCTTTCATCCTTTTATTTTTGGCTATTGACTTGGTTCTTGATGGTTTTATCTATTGCCATATTAGTTGTGATGGCCTATTATCTACTAATGCTTTCCTTTGCTCTTTTATACGACATCTCCTTATGTTGGAATGAGTATGGGATTAGAATTGAGTGGCATTGGGGTCATAATCATGAAGGTTGTAGTAGGTTTATCTTCCTGAGCTCTTTTGGCTCTAATTTCATTATCATTATGATCACCCATTTTCAGGATTGTTTTTATTTTTTTGCTAGTTCTAGTAGATTGATTAGTCTCTATATTGGCTTCTCCTTTTATTGTGGGCTCTATCATTTGTATTAATGCTCTACTATTTCTATCTAGTTTGTTTGGGTCGCTATAAATTTTGTTTATAGGGGGTTAACTACTGCTTTATGTGTTATTATTGCTAAGAAATATAGCATTGTGTTCACTTATGATGATGGGAGTATCCTTATTTCCTTTTTTGATTAAGTATCTTGGGTACCTTATCTTAACTATTTTTTCCCTTTATATTGCATCCTTTTTTTTCCTTGTTTGGTTTTCTTTTGTTCTTGGTTTTTATCGCAAGTTAATGGGAAAGTGAAGTTGATGGATATTTTGTTTAATTGTTGGAGAAAGACTGCACTTTGTGTTTACGTAATTGTCTTTCCTTTTTGGGTGTTGTCCTCTAGTAGCCCTAGAATGCTATTAGGTAATTTTGTAACTTATAGCATTATGGACCATCAGCTCTTAAGTTTTTTTTAGGATTTTTTTGTAGCACTTTTGAGTATTAGTGAGGTGAAGGTCCCCTTCATATTAAAAATTTTTTTTTAAAAAAATTATAATAATAAAACATGCAAACTTTGAGACTCATAGTTTAAAACACAAATAGCATGTAAATGTTAGACAATAAATGGGCAAAACGCCTACCAGACTTAGGATCAAATTGGTATTTTGGTTGTCCTAGTCTAATTAGCTTTTCAGATGAAACTAAGTAACCCGGGATATGCTCAGTCACCTGACCATAAAATAAGCAAGCTATGAGACTCAAATTTAAACATATAGATGACATTTATAGACATGGATGGTATGGTTTGACACATTAGGGAATATAAGAAAAAAAAATAGTTTAAATCGTGATCCAACAAGACTATAAAAAGAACGAACATAGAACAAAAATTTAAATAAACAAACATTTATATGAAATATAGTAGCCCAAGCAATTAATTAAATCTATATGTATTATAAAAAAAAAATATTAGTCTTCATTTAAAATGAAAATGGAGAGAGACGTCTATCCCTAGTGGAGTCACTAGAAAATTTTGTGGATAAATTTTTTGTTGCTTATCTTTCTTTTCCCACAAGATTTATTTTAAATATATTTTAATAATTTCTTTCAATTAAACATGCATAGTTAAACATTATGCCACACTGATGGGTAGATTAATGTTCTACTTACAATTTAAAAGAAAGAAATTACAATTTATTTTTTAATCAGATACATCATAGGGAATAAACAATTTTTCTTGAAGTATGAAAAACATATTTCCTATTACTCCAATTAGAAAAATAAATTATAAATTTATTTCCATAATCAAATATAGAGGTTATTCAATTCTCCATAAAAGAGAACAAAATATTCATCTATCTTTTGATTATTAAATTGTATTTAAAATATAAATAAAGCTATATGCATTCACAAATTTTCCCCCTACCTTAGAAAGAAACTAAGATAGGGTTTATTTTATTTTGGGATATAGACTCCCTATAGAGGCTAGCCCCTATAGTTAATTACATCTCCTAAGAGAATACTCTCGATTAAAATGAAGAATATATGATTTTAAAATTCATATAAGTTTAAAGAAATGCTTGGGCTACTTAGATTTGATCCATAGGATTTAGATTATAAATTATTGAATCTGATTTGGAAATTAAGATTTGAATCAATGAAAGAATGTGTAAAGAGAAGGGTGCATATAATCTAGACTCACCACATCTCTAGAGTGAGCTTCCAGCTAATAATTGTAATAACAACAATTGCCATATGAATGTAAGATTTAGTAAGCTTTATCCTAAGAGTGAAGGATTTGTTGTTAAAAATTGAATCGAATGCAATGCAACATGCTTACAATAAAATAGAAAATACTCATGTGATGCATATGATACATCAACAATAATGTCTTAAAGAGCTTATTTTATTAATTTATAAATTTATAAAGTACAATGTGAATATGCATTAATGTAATGGTGGTTAGGCCCCACCAATAACAAACCTGGATTTTAATCCATTCATAGACATGTATAATCAAATAAAACTCCTTATTTTCTTCAAGTTCCAAGTCTTCTGTGGAATTCAAAAAAGAAATATCCTCTTAGAAAGTAACCCCACTTGTATATGAATAAGCAATTCTTTTTTACTCTTTTATAACTCATGACACTATTAAAACTTGATATATAAATATACATGTTTCTTTTAATGTAAATCATCCACTAGGAACATTCTACTTTGCAAAATTAAAAATGATTGAAAATAAAATGTAGGCATGAAATTGCATTGTGAGTAGTTATATATACAAAAAAGTAAAATAAAGTGAATTACATGGTCATGAATTCATTCACTCTAATCTCCGATACACTGATAGGAAAGTAAATATGACATAAATTTTTATAGAAATTATGCAAACACACATGGGTGCCCCCTTGGAAAAGATATCCATAATTAAACCAAATAAATCCACCATCCTAACTTAGGCTAAAGTTGGATGTCCTAGCAAACCATTTAAGTGTGTGGAAGAGGTTGTGTGGCTATGATATGTCAAGGTTTTTAACTTTAAAATGCTAAAGTTGTTTATTTAGGCTTAATGAATTTATAGATTCATAACCCTTAAAGTGCAAGGGTTATTAATTTATAAATCTTAAGGCTTTCAAATTAAACACCAATCCCCTATGCATGACAAGTGATCATGTAAGAGCCTTTGAAGATTTAATACAAATGTAGAAGGGTCCTTATAATCCAATACAATGTACCCTCCAGATGGAGTCAAGTATGATGAATAAGGTCAATGTATTAATCAATGTTTGAAGATCTCCCAATTCAATGCATTAGTGCCTTCTTGAAAGGAATCATACACAACATATAAGGGATATTTTTGTCATTTAAAATATAATAAATGCCATAAAAATGAAAGCTAAAATGCCCTCAAAAAAGAATCATGCATTAGGTATAAAGGCCCGAATTCATTTAACTCAAATTAATTATCAAATTAAATTGATCAAAATAAATTTTAATCAATCAATTTATTAAATTAATCTATTTTAAATGAATTAGAATTTTTATTTTTCTGATTTTATTATGATATTTAGAATTTTTAATAATGATTAAATTTTTAATTAATTATTAATGAATTAAGATTAAAATTTTTTCCAAAATTTTATTTAAATTTAAATTATAAATTAGTAAATTTAATTTAATTTTATTTGAATTTTAATATATTTTTTGAATTTTATTTATTATATTCAATTAATTTTAAATTTAATTATTTAGTTAATGAATTAAAATTAATTTTATATGAAAGTTTTCTTTATCTTTAAATTATTATTCTCTGGTTTTATTTTTTTATTTGTTTCATATTTTAGAATTTAATTTTTTATTTTAATGAATTTATTTAATTCGTATTTAATTAATGGTAATTAAATATTAATAAAAAATTTAATGGAATTTGAATTTTAATATTTAATGATTTTATATTGATTTAGAATTGATCGAGGTTAATTTTGTGTTGTTAGTGAGTTTTATTTGAATTATTAGAATTTATTGAATTTACATGCTTAATGAAAGGTTTATTGAATTTGAAGGTCAATTAATGTCGAATCAGAGTATATATAATCATGGGGTGTATGAAACTAAGCTTTCTATGTTAATGTTTCATAAATTATGGATGTGTGTAATGAATCCTAAAATTTCCTATGTTAAGTAATACTCGCCTTTACTTATTTTTAATGTCACTAGAGTTTGATAGGTTTGCAATCATTGTTTCTAACTTTTTATATACACATTATTAATAATAAACATAGGCAATCATAACATAAATAGTGTCCCAATTCTCTATGGAATGATCATAATGAACTATCAAAATCATAGTTCACATAGTGATCTATGAATTTGAAAATTGAACTATAAGGAAATATATGCATTAAATTGGATTGTGATCATTGGAGGATGCAAGGGACATCCCCAAATAAATGTCCATCTAATTTGAAGTTATATCCATGTATAATTTGAAGATTACATACTAAAGTTGCATTAAGTAACAATCTTCCCTTAAGCAATACATGATAATGTCTTAAATTTATTTTTCAGTGAAAGATGGACTATACATTTGGAAACTACTTAAATGATTATAAAATTTACAATGATTATCCAAATGTTTAGTTCAAATAATGCACTATACACTTGGAAATTCATTTATAGTTATAATTGAGCTCTAAAAATTCACCAAAAATTAGAGGGTATGCACTATATCCCTAATATAATGACATTTAAATTTAAAGTCCATCAAGTGTTTATTTAAACTATAATTAAAGATATTTAAAAATTCTTATATTTTAAATTACAATATATATATTAAATATGAGTCACTAATTTTATTTTTAAAATATATGAAATTTAGTTACAAAGAAAATTAGTATTTATACATTGAATTTAGTTGAAAAATAATTTTTTTTATAATTATTTAAAGTTTAAAATTGATTTATAATTTCAAAACATAAATTTATTATTTTAATATTTGTGGTAGTGCAGCTTGTCTTTTATGCGGCGGCAACTTGGTTAACCATGCACCAGTGTGTGGTTATCCTCTTAAATAAGTATAGTGTAGAGGACATTGAATATGTGTGGTTTATAATAGACGGACGAGATGTAGTTGGACAGATCTCATATGTCTAACTATCTGTATATGTTGAATCAAATGTGTTATATGATCAAATAAGAGCTCTATGTATGTTTTACACATATCAAATAGTTTTGATTTCATCTTCTTCAATTGAATAAAATGAAACCTTAGTTTCATGTTTTATTTCCCCATATATAGTGAAATAAATTACATATTATTTGAGACGTTTATAATAAAAGATTACATGAGCGATGGGGAATAGTTTTTTAGGGTTAGAATTATATCCTTAGAAACCTACTTAGAAACCTAGAGAAGACTTAGAGTTATGCATTTACATGTGTACAAATGCTCTCAGGAGATAATTAACAGCTTATTTTCTTTAGTTTAAGCTCCTATATGACTTTGTAGAAGACCCCAAGATTGGATATCAACTAGATGAAGAGTTGATGATGTTGGGTGGAGCTAGCTTTGGCTTGCCTTTGATCTCCCTATCGGTAGAAACCAAAAACCAAGAAATAGCTAGGATAATGAAGGTAAGTCTCTGGAAATGAAAAGTGAAATGGAAGGAGCATCGTGAAGTAACTGGAGTGAGTGTTAGGTTGGAATGAAGGTTTAACATTTTTTGGCCTATTCCAACTATCAGAGTTATTATGGATTGTCTAGATGAGTAAGAGTAGTTCAGTGGATATGTTTGACAAATTTCTATAGTCATTAGAGTGTTACGGAACATTTTTTAGGTGAAAATTGACCTTAGGTCATTCTCACGCATGTAGGGACCACTATACTTTAAGGTCAGGCCAGCAGCTACGATTGATTAATATGAAGTTTAAGAAAGTTCTAAAGCCATGTTGAAAGGTTGGATGGGCCTGGTTAGGATAGAAGATTTTATTTGAAGAGTGATGACCAACAATGGTCTTTTGGCTATTTGTTGAATTATTTGATCGGTCAACTGGTAAAAAAAGCTGGTTGAGATGGCATCTTAAAAATCTCTATATTCTACTAAGGTGGATTGGAGAGGGTTTAAAGGTATAGACCTTGGAGTTTCAAAAAGGTAAGCTTGATTATTTGAGAGCTTTTTATAGTTTTGACTAGTTTGACTAGTCAAATCTATCAAAGCAAAGTAGGATAGTCTAATGCGAGCTTTTTAGATGCCAATGGAATTATTTTCAAAGGGCCTAAGTGAAGGGGGCTTTTATTTAAATGAAGAGGTTCATGGGTGAGATCATTTGACAACCTTTAGTGATTTGACTTAGTTAAATCAAACATGTTTTAACCTATGACATGCTTAAGGGTGTTTGAATCATACGTTGGAATGGGATTGAAGGGATGTGTTAAGTGTATTAGTATGTTAGTGAATGTATGGTGAGATTTAACCAAGTTCTAATAAATTGACTTTGTTAAATCCATTAGGTTTTTTCTCACCCATTGTTTAGATAAGTTTAATCCATAAGATGGATTTATTTTGTAAGCTTCATGATGTTTGGAGATTTTGATATGGATATGTATAATGTATTGGCCCAATTTGACTCGGTTTGGCCATAATCAAGTTTAGTTGACCTAGTCAACCGATGGCTAGGTCAAGATGACCAGTCATACTCAAATCACTATGAGGATTGAGTAGGAGAATTTGGTAAGGTTCAAAGTTCATTTTGAGTTTTGATTGGATATAGGTTGGGGTTGATAATCAGTTAAGATAGCTTGTGTTAGCTCAGCTAGTTTAGATTGGTCAATCATTGGTTCAGAGAGCTAATGATGCAAGATTTAATATATAAGACTCCTAATGAAATGAATTGAACCATTACTCAGGTCAAAGGTGCTAATGTACTGAGATAGACAGTGTATTAAGTTGTTTGACTATAGTGCAAGGCTATAATTAGAGGTGATTTAAAGCTTGACTGGGTGCTGAGTATTTGGTGGTTAATTGGAACTTTGATTTATTGATTTGAGAAGAAGTGAAAGGTTAAATATTAAGAATTTGATTTAAGGTGTGATTGGTTAACTAGAGGCTAGATAAATGATTGAATGTTGGATGTTCATTTGTTGAAACTTTAATTTGTTATATGTACGCATGTTTAGTTTAATCAAATGTGATTGTTGATGATTGATCATTGATTTGAAGATTGAATGATTAATTGAGTATATATATTGATAATTTAAGTTTTAATTGAATATAAGCTGACCATCAATTCATGATAATTTATAGGAGGCTTATTATCAACCGTTAAATATTTAATCAGGAGTTTGGATAGGTCCTGATAACTTCATACAAAAATGATGTCAATAAATGGGACATCCGACAAAGATCTAAATTCCCTATCTCTATTTATAATAGTGGCCAAGAATATTATGTAACCATACCTCAAAAACCTATCCACTTGCACAACAATGATCAAACTTGACAGAACACTTCTAACTCCCTAGATTATACATTTCTCACTGTCTAGAAAAAAAATAACTCACTTATTCAAATAATTAATCTGAGCTTCATACCGACTTAACCAATCTATATATAAAGTAATATCAAATTTATAAATTTGAAATAATATCATATTAGACCTCCACTTCCTACTAAATATTTTAATATCAAAGAAGTAAAACTTACTAGCTAATATACCATCCCTAGTTGGCATAGATAAGAAAAAAGATAGTAATATGGAAGATAAATGCAGTAAATCTAAGTACCTAAAAAAAATGAGTTATTGGTTCTATAATCAAATAAAATATGATAGGGCACATTAGAAACTTAAGTTGTACATATAACCACATCTAGAGAATCTAGCCTAATGCTAAGTCAAATTATACACATGTATCTGAATTAGAGGTAGAGCAATAGATCTATCATACTCTATCTCACCACTCTTAGATAGCCTCCCTTCCATTGAACCTACTATAGAACTGGAACCACAATCATTAATAGATGATCCTTAGACAAACCCATAAGATTGAATTGTTCTCAAACTCCATACTAATCTAGCAAAACTCATATATATTGGATTAGTTAGTTGGGTCCTACTTTTGAACACTTAATAACCTTGTATCATGTTTGTCTACATCAAAAAAACCATCATGTCATCCTGTAACACCAACTGAAAAGCCTCTAACCACAACTCTTGTATATAGGTGCCCAACTAATAAAACCTCCAAAAATGGCCATGTTTCCACTATTAGGAAAAATAATAGGCATAGAATTTCCACCATTCCTAAACTCTCCAGGTCAAAATGAACTCTTCCCAGATAATCCACTACCAAAAGCATCTATACCAAACAATATCTTACTAGCATTCCACCACTAATGATAAGCCAACAAATTATTTTCTATCATATATGCTTGCTCTATTATTTTAGAGATATCAAAATTATTAAATTTATCTAGTGGTTATCTCAGACAATCTTGAATCCCTCTCAAAAACTTGAAGCATCTCCTTGGGAGTGCTAACCAGTTATAGTGCATACCTATCTAATATAGAAAACTCTTTTTCATATTGCTTGAATATCCTGCTCCCTTGAACAAGCTAAAACAAAATGTCTCCTACATCAGATAATATGTTGAAGGGGTTGCAAACCATGCTTGAAATATATTTGTGAACTCCACCCAAGTAATCAGGGAGTTTAGCCTCCCCTAAAACTTCTCCATCTATTTGCCTAACCACCCATTATCTGAGTGCCAAATCACCCCTCTTTTTTAAAAAATAATAGCTAATGATACCAACCTCTCAAAAGGACATTGCATCCCATCAAAAGTATTCTTGAATCTCATGCTACTATCCTATGATAATCTAGGCTTAATAGTTCATTCAAATCTTTAGGGATTAAATTTTAAAAATAATTATATGTTCCAATCAATATCATTAGATCTAATAAAATAAATTATGCTCTCTTCCTTACCCATCAGTTGGCCTACTTGACTACAAACTATGAAATCGAGTAGGAATTGACATTAGGAGTGGTTCTCTATATAGGTGCTTCCTGACTAGTACTTTATCCATCTATCATATTTGAGTCTAGCGGATCTATCATACACCCATAGAAAATGTAAGGTTGAATATATATGTACATAAAAATAAGCAATAATTGATACCAAAACATTGCATAGAACTACCTCACTTAACTATATATCAATTTGTACAGGTCGATTTTGCAATCAGTTTCCCTAAAACTATGGCTTTTATACAAAAATTTTGTTACAATCCAACCCAATAAGACCCATCGACTAACCAAACCTATCATGTTGACATAATACAGGCTAGCCCAAGATCTATATTTTAGGGTTTGTTTAAATTTCTTTATATATATATGCTAACATAGCTAAGTAGGTCACACTCACCAATCTAAATTTTAATTATTTTATTTATTTTACAATATATTTAAATATGAAAGAAGTTCTTGAGAAATTTTAAAGAGCATAATATACATCATAGATAAGTAAAATAAACTGGATTGTGTAGTGAAAATAAATAAGCTTGTATTGTATACATTAGAACAAAAAATAACAAATCTGCCTCAAGCCCTTATGACTCTAGATGCTTAGCATGTATTTAGCACTAATGTATATGTAGCACCAAAATATGCACAAGGAACCATAACAAAATAAAACTTTCAACCATATTAGATCTCCTTATAATCATATAATTTAAATAAAAAAGTATATATAACAATGTAATGCATTAAAAGAAATATAAAAAAATTGGATTCAACATTTCACAAAATATTCCATTGGAAAAAGGTTCAACTAGAGTGCATAAATTATCAATTTTAGAAATTAATCAAATTACTAAGGATTGTTTAGAGCACTATTTTGAAGCTTTAACTATACTACAACATTCCATTCGAAAGTTTGGATTATTTTTTAGTAGTAAACATTAGTGTACTTTTCAAACTAAGAAATTTTCTAGAAAATTATCTAAATATCAAAAATTGTTATCTCTAAAATACATAGAAAACTACAGAGTGAAAGTTTAACAATTATAAAATATCACCATTTTTAATACAAAAAAGTAAACTAATTAATTTTTTTTTAAAATCTATGTATTTTTGAAAAATAAGGCAAGCAAAGTGTAACATACCTCGATCCAAGCAAATTTTAGAACAAACCCTACAGTAAATAATAGATCAGTCATCCAAAATAACTTTTTCTCTCTAGAATTATACTCTCTCTCTACTAGGCTTCCAAAAGGAGTTAAAATGATTTCTTTTTTTCGTGGAAAATGATATTTTTATATAAAATTTCAACATAGCAGTGTGGCCCTTAGTCTTGGTGTCATAGCTCTTCCTATGAGAGAGCAATGCATCATAGAATCACCATAGCACCATAACATTGAAATACATTAACCTAAAGATTGAGAGCTAAAATCCATGATAACACATACCTTGACACTATATCACCTAGGTGAGAGATTTTAGGTTTTTAAATCATGCACAATGACCCCTTCGACATACACCATAACACATTCAAACATTCTCATATATATCAAACATTTCCAATCACTTATTAGTGGGTTATCATATATAAATTAATGGATTACCTTTCACAAGTATGATTTAAAAAGGTAGAATAGTACTCATATTTCATAGGTGTTGCGGCAATCATCCATGATTACCATCAAATTCACACTTAGATCTTTTTAGCATACTATTTTAGAAGCACTATGTTGTAGGTACAAGTTCCTGGGGATGAATGTCTAAATAAATATGAAGAGGAAATATTCATCTTATTATATCACTTAAAATTGGGATTAAAGATACCATTATATTGTGAGTTTAAAGATATTCTAAACTATTAGGGGATCATCATTTCTTATATTTTACCAAACTTTGTGGCTAGCATAATCTACTTCATTTACTTCTAATCAGAAAACATGTTTTAATGGACTTTTTTTGTTACATCTTAAATGTGAAGGCATTCAATGATATTGCATCACATTTTCCTTGTTGGTGATTATGATAAGTTGCTCAAAAAGCATGGTGTGAGATTGGAGAGCAAAGTTTGTGTTTGTCTACAGCTCAACTAAGTGGTTTGTGTTGATTATCCGAGTGCCTTCCATAAAGAGGAAGGAAAAAATCTCTATATTTAATAAGGTGGATATGAAGACGATGAACTTCCTTTTTGAGAAGTCGTTAGCCACCTAATAACATCACATGTACGATCATATACACATTTTCTATAGTAAGAATCCTTTACTTTCTTTGTTTCATATAAAAAAATTTTAATTCTTCTAGTTGCTCTAATGCATGTTCTTCTCCTTGTAGATCACATGTGAAGAGTTAACTTCCCTTCAAACCCTACAGAACTAAAGTACTTGGGCATGGCCTCTCCCTTTGGAAATGAGGTACGGGCTGAGAAGGATGAAGTTGTCCCTCAATGAGCACCAAAGTAGCGTAGGAGTTACTAATTTAAAGGATAAGGTTGGAGGTTATGCCATTGCTCTCCCTAGACTACACATTATAAAGAATACCAAGGTGAGGAAGAAGCTATAGGTGCCTTCAAAGGTGAAAGGAGAAACTAGTCCCCTAGCATCAAAAGCATTTGTGGTGCCTCCCTAGCACTTAAAAAGGGTATCAACATCATTAAGTAGTTGGCTAAGAAAAGGGAAAAGGAAATAAGCTTCTTTAAATCCATTGGAAATAGTGCTAAGAAAGTGCGAGCAAGTCCTCACTAAAAGTTAAAGTGGAGGAGAGGCGTTAAGTAGAATAGTCAAAATATTCTTCTAATTCTTCTTGCTTTTACATGGAAAACTCACTCCCTCTAAGAAGGTGCTTAATAAATTGACACTTGATGTTCATAAGGTCATTAGAGGAAGACATCAATCATTACAGTAGCTTACAACCAATCATGTGGTACTGTGAAGGTGGTCTCTTTGAAGAAGGGATATACAACTTATTAGGGTTACTTAAAAGAGGTGAGGTTTCCATGAATTAGCATTGAGGATATGGTTAATGAGCTATCGTCTAGGTTTACTAAGAGAGAGTAGGTTGTTAAAGTAGAGTTGGATAAGGAGTCCTCTCTAAGCAAGGTAGAACATAAGGGTTAAGAGATTGACGAATGCTGAGGATACCAGGGTTAGCTAAGCTCAAGCAGACAAAGGACAATTACACCACCTTATTAAAGTCTACAAAAAACTAGAACATCCTCATCCAATACTAGAAGGGGAAGATTAAGTTATTTATGAGGAAGATTTTCTCTATGTGCAAGTTAAACCCAAAGTTTCAAAATCTAATCATCTTTTTTATGGATGTTAAATAAAAAAATTTCATGAAAATGCTTAACATTTTTAGCATGTAATCTATAGAGGGTTGTACATGGAGAAATTACATAAAAATGGAGACAAAAAATGGAAACTTTGTATAAATGATCTACAAGCTCAAATCTTTATAGAAATGCAAAAAAAAAAAAAAAAAAAAAAAAAAAAAAAAAACAAAATTTTCCCCTTAACTTTCTTATTTATAGGTATCTAAGGGGTACATTAAAGTCTATATCAATAAGGAAATTAAAAATACAAGAATTAACAACTCTTAATATATATTTCTTAGGACACATATCACAAGCTAGTTGACTTGATGGACGATAATCTCTCTTCATTTTATTTATCTATCTTGTGTCATGTTTCATTATTTTGAGTGTGTGAGGATGTTTAGATTTGAGCATGTTTACTGGCAAGGGCTTAGTCGAATAAATGTCTTAAAATCCCTGTGGACCTTTTTTGGAGCTTTAGATTTCCTAGGATTGGGAGGCAAGTTCATTTTAGTTATAGGGATTATACATAAAATCCATTCTGTTAGGGTTTTGAAATGGTTTGGATATGACCTAGTAAGAATTGTATGGTTACATTTAAATATTTTGTATTTATTGAACGTCTCTTTATATTTTCCAGTGCATCAATTAATCTTAGAACATGTCCTGAGGGTTAAGTGCAGAAATCTCCATTGCTAATTTTTTTCCTTAAAAGTGTTGTTGAGCTAAGTTATAGAGTATGTGTTACTAAACACTTTTTATTTGTATGCTAAAATTGAGTAATTCGAAATTTCGGGGAGTGTTGTGGCCATGTTGGTGAAGTTGTGGTATTGTACACTCTATATTTCTAGGAAATTTGATGTGGTACAATGTTTTTGGGTGTTTGAGTGCCACGACACTAGGAAATGAAATTTTATTTAAATGGAAATTTCACTAAATTGTTTTTAAACCAAAATAATTCCCACTAAAACCAATTAGATATAAAGAGATAAAGAGAGGCTGAAGTCCTTAAGAAAGAAGGATTGATTTAGATAGCTTCATGCTGACTTTTTTTCATCAGGCTAGTTCAGGAAATTATTTAGGTTTAGGTAGGTTATATTAACCCTATCTTAGTTATTAATAATTTGAATCTTTTAGATTTTTAAATTTTAAATTTTAAATTTCATTAAAAAATTATGTAGATTCTAATACCCTATAAACTTTCATAATATGAATTTTGAAATGTTATATATTAAAATATTTTGCATATTTTGGTATATTATTTGTGATGTTTACAAATTTTGCATTCAAAAAAATATTTTGATATTGATAAATAGTACTATAATATAATACAAAGTTTAAAATGTAATGATGTATAATACATGGTAATTTGATTGTGATTTGAAAATTAGATAATATGTGTATAGGTTTACTCTGAATTTTTTTCTATTTTGTGATAAGTTTAATATTATTTACTATATATAAAAATATAATCATTTCCACCCTTATATGTCTTAAATATGTGAATTAAAAAAAATTGTTAACACACAAGGAGTTTTGATGTCTACTGATTGGAGCAATAAGGGCCTAAAATTTTGAATATCTATGATGCTTATCATTGGAAGTTATAAGAGTCTGTTATCTAATATGCTAGCAAAGGGAGTCATAAGATCTTGAATTTTGAATTTTGATATCTAATGAGAGATATAAGGACGTGAGAGGAATTAATATTATTTATTAAGAATACTTAATGTGATGTGTTTAATTTTTATTATCAGTAATCTGGTGTGTTGTGTTTACCATTTTTAGTTTCTAAATTATTAGGACTGTTCTAAGATACTATAGATTCAAGGGAAAGTGTTATGGCATGCCAAGAGGGGGGAGGTGAATTAAATTTTTTAAAAATTTCTTAAAATAAAATAATATATGAAATAGAAAAAAAATTTAACAACAAAATACTATAAACATAATGAATATTTTTTTAAGTTTATACATGAGTTCAGCTAAAATATTCAACAACCAAAATTATCATGAAGATATGCAATATGAGCAAAAAGTAAGAAAGTAAAAGTGTAGGAAACTAAACAATGCAAACTAATGATTTTATAATGGTTTAATAAATAGTCCTATGTCCACTCCTAAGGTCCTCCTTCATAAGAATTTTATTATGTAGAAAACTCCTTTAGCACTCAATTAGACAGAGAAGCCCTTCTTCCTCACAAGGTGGAGAATTACCTTTGCATGACTCTTCTATCCCTTAAAAGTCTCTCTCCTACCTACCAGTACAGTAGTAACGCCAAACCCTCCTACTCCTCATAATGGTAAAGATGCTCTCCCTCCTTTTACTCGAACAATTATTATGTCCTCCGACTGAAAGTAGAGGAACGTCCAACCGGAGGCCAAATCGCGCCAAAAAATGAGAAATACCGAGCAAATACCGAACAATAACGAGGAATACCATCACGTGAAGACCCTATACAGAGTTATATCGAGCTATACCGAGCAATACCAAGTTATACAAAAGTTGTACCAAGTTTTTCCTAGAAAAAACTCGATACAACTCGGTATTGCTCGGAATAGCTCGGTATATCCCGGTATTGGTCTTCACAGAGTGGTATTCCTCGTTATTATCAAATAATACCTATCAATACCAAGTAAATACCTAGTTTTTTGGCTGGATTTTGCCTCTGACTGGACGTTCCTCTACGTCCTTACACCGGACCTAATAAAAGTTTCCTTTTACTCCTTACAATAGTGGAGATGCTGCTACTCAAGCTTTCCCTGGCTAGTACCAAGTCTTTACATGAGAGTTCTATAAGGCCATTTGAAAATAATTCACTCAATCTTTGAATAACAAGTTCATGTTAACAAACCACTTTTGTGAATCCCCTTACACAATCCTTGAATTCCCTCCAGGATTCTCTAAAGCTCATCCATGCTGAGAACAATTTGCATAAAGTTTCTTCAAAGAAGTTACACACTTTCTCTCCCAAAGAGCTCTCTTATTGAAGTCTACATTGTGATTATCTCAAAGAATCTTAAAAAATGAATTAAATTAACCTTTTTAAATGAAACCCTAATTTTTATATTTAAATGTTATAATCATTTGATATTAGGTTCATACTATCTGATGTAGTAAACACCAAATCTAAGTTATCTCTGACTGAATTGTACATTTTTTAATGTATAGTATAATCAGCTATTTTAAATCATGAAACATAAAGGATGGATCAATGTTCATCCAATGAAGGCTCTATTAAATAATATAGCATGTTGTATTTCATAAAGTTTAATTACTACTCTAAATTAATCCTTATTTGATTTCTTAATCAATAGTAGAGTTAGGCAATATTAAAAAATATTGACACAACATGAAATCTTTCATATAGTATGATTAGGTCAAATTTTTAAATTTAAATTTCCTAATTTTTAATAACTATGAATCCAATATTAGAGTTTTATTAAAATACCTTATCATCATATATGATATTAGGTTATATAGTATAATTATCTATAATAAAAATAATTTTCTAAAACACTAATTTAAATTCTAAAATAATTGTTTGTACATTAATATTTTGATTATATAGGATAGTCTAATAGAGAATATTAAGTATTCAATTTTTTCATCACCAATTTTGTGTTTGCTTAGTCACCTTGCCAACATACACCCAATATAAATTGATTCAAGAAGAAGAAAAATTATATACTCTTTTAATACAAATTATAACTTAACTCATAGTTATACTTCTCATGTACTTTCCTCAAACCTAGTTTTGTCTATATTGTACCTAAAATATCAGTAGAACACAAAAGAAAAATAATTTAAATAATGTAGAGAATATTAAAGGATCAAACTAATAATATTAGTAATCATCAAAATAATAAATTGGGCTCACAGATTTCAACATATTGTACCTTTTTGAGAAACTCGTTGTTATTTTGTTCTTTCACTATTCATTCATAAGTTATGTGCAAATGGTCTATTTTTCATTGTGTTCTGTTATGCTTAAATTATTTTTTATATATAAAAAATTAAGGTAGGTTTAGTGTAGCCTAGTGAGTCATGGTTTGCTTATGCATGTTATTCTGCATCTATTTCATGTTAGGGCAATAGAAAAAAGCAAATTGAGTAGAGAAATAGGTTATATGTTCTTATTTTGTTACTCAATCTTCTGTAACACATTTTATTTTTAAAGAAACATTATAATGTGCATATTTTTAAAAATAAAAACATATTTGATGATGATTATTTTATATATTATTCGAAGTAACTTAGTGGCTCTATAGTCTATAAATAATTAAAAATTAAAAAAAAATTCCTAATAGGTTTTGGGAAAATCTATCATGTTATTGGAAGTTTGTGATGGTGGTTAAACTTTTAAAAACTAGTGTGAGGCTAACCAAGAGGGGGGTAAATTAAATATTTTAAAAAATTCTTTAGGAAAAAAGAAATCCCTTAAAAAACTGTTCACGCCCATACAAGAGAATCATCATAGCGGATGCGAAAATAAGAAAATTTCATAATAATAAAATAAATCAAAATTTTCAACCACTCATATAATTATAGAAAAAAAGTGTAAAAAATAATTAGAATAAGCACACCAAAATTTGTAGTGGTTTGGTCAATCCGCCCAACATCCACTCCTAGGAGACTCCCTCTCCAAGTATTACACTAAACAATAGTGACTCTCATTTTGCTCTTACAGCAAGGTGGAGAAGCCCATATAGACACTCTTTCACCAACCCGATACGGCAGAGCACTGTGACTTTTTTATAGGAATAGAACCTCAACTCTATTTTCACCCTCCATGTAATGGCCAGAGAACCACAACTCTAATTTCACCCTCCAGCTGATGGTAAAAGAACCACAACTTTATTTTCATCCTCCAGATGATGGTCAGAGAACCATGATCTTTACTAAACAAATTCTTCTCTGGAGCCACAAAGAATCCAAGAAAATGCTTGTAGATTCTAGGCAAGATTCTGTCTTGGAGCAACCTTATGAATCCCCTCACAACTTCTCCCTCACAAAATCTCCCTCTCTTCTCTGACAAAGCTATCCTGCTACTCTCCCTAAAGGCTCTCTCCCTTGTGAAACCTTAATTTTCAAAAGTTTCATCTTATATTCATACTGTACGTACACGTATGATTTTAATTAGGGCGTACAGTACAAACCAAATTGTATCATACGATAAGTACATAGATAGTGTCATTTTTAAACTCTTGTATCTAGGGTTTTATAGAGTATAATAGTTAGTATAGTATGAATTAAAGTCATATAATATGAAATAAAGTTGTATAGTACAAAGCCAAATTACACAGTATGATTTACTTAAAAAAACTCTCTCAAAAACATGTTTCCCTCTCCTTCTAGGTGTGTGTAAGGTTACTTAGCAATGATATCCACCCAATTACATGATACAACTAAAGAAAGAAAAAAATACATAACAAATTGAAAAATATTGACTATAACCGTAGTCTACCCAGTCTTGAGCTAATGAAAATTGCAAGTGAATGTTGGACTGATTTCCTAAAACATTAGTACACAAAAAAAAAACAAGAATATCATAAAGTCAATAGAAACTAATAAAAAATAAAAAAATGTTTGTTATCATCAAAATCATAGTGCTTAGATCATATTTGAAACAATCCCCCCCTTTTTTATGATGGCAAATATTATTATATATGGATTTTCAAACTTTTGGGTTTTTTTAAAATCAACCTAAGGTGATATTAAATGTATGAAAAAGGAGTGTAAGAAAAAAATGTAAACAACAAAAAAAACTACTTCGCCTATTTGACATCATAAAAAGAGAGAAATAGTAGGAAGGAAACCAAAATAGAAAAATAAATAGATTCAAAAAGACTAATAACTCAAGGTAAAGAAAAAATCACAACCATGATAACTCTCATGGGAATTTTTTAAAATGTAATAAACTTACCTTACAAATAGAGAAGGCCTAATAAGATAAGTGTTAATTTTATTGAAACCAAAGTATTTGGATTTTAGAGTTTTCACACCCAGTTTAAAATCTTCAAAGGCTAAAGTCCTTTGTTTAAACAAAAATCTAATTTAGGAATTACATTTATATAGGAAAACATAAACTTTTCAGACTACTAACATGAAATATATTGAATAGAAAATTATTGTAGAAGTGATGAATGAAGAACCAAGATTTTCTAAAATCAAGTATTAATCATATTATAAAATACAGGGATTTTTTAAGATTTAAAGATTTACCAGAAAAAAAAGCTAATTTAAGTTGGCATCATTTTGTGCCTCTATATGAATTTTGGTGCTTGTGCATCTTTTGTTTTTGATACACTTAGTGCATCTTTTACTTTTGGCGTCATTGCACATCTTTTAAATTTGGGCTCATTTTATTCCTTTTTTTATTTTAGCAACTTGCTTCATTTCTAAATCTTTAAGAATATCACTTGTAAAGATTATCTTTTAAATAGAAGAGAAGAATAACTCACTCTCTTAAATAGGGAGGAATAAGTTATAATGCAAACCCGATCTTTCTAATTATAATAAATAACTTGATTTAGAAAAAATAATTAATTTTATTTGTCAAACTGTAGAATATATCCATGATATAAAAAAATGTAGTAGAGTGAATATGTTTTCATTTCAACCATCTCAGTTTCAATTTGATTTAGATATTTAAGTTCACACAAGAAACTAACATGCAAAGGAAATAAAAAGGGATATATAAATTCATGAATTTTTTATCCTTTTAGTTTTAAAAATGTCATTAATTACTTATTTAAACTTTTAAGTAAGAATATAAGTATTTTTATTACAAACAAAAAAGAGCATTGTAATAAGAGTTCATTCATACACTATGATCTAAGTCGTATTGTACAAATTAATTCATACAGTACGAACACAAGTCATATAATACAATCAATAGAAACAACATTTTTTTAGTATGAAGATTTCTCAAGCAAAGAGAATAGAACACAAATCACTATTGAAGGAAAGACAAAAACCCACTTGAAAAAAAATACCACTTGATAGTAAAAATAAAAAGTTTTTTTTACAATACAACAAATGACAAAATAAGGGGTACAAAAAAGAAAATTCAATACATAATACCAAAAAAAAGACAAAAAGAAAAGAACAACTTGAAAAAACTAGAACAAAGTTGGATCTTGATCATGTGGTGGATGTGGAGGTTGTTGGAAGAACTCACTAAAGCTATAGTAGTGCTATTGGATGGAGGTGTATTGTTGCTATATATTTTCAAATTCCTCGTTGAACCAACTCATTTCATTATCATGTTGGGTTAGGTGTTGATACCGGGAAGTCTCAAGCCTATCAAAATGCTAAATCAACTCCTCATATATATAGTGATTAGGAAGAGGTGTAGAGGGACGATCAGCTATAAGGGAAGAATCTCCTTTTTTATCAAAGAGTGCCTTTTTTGGCTCCTGTTCCCTATGAAAGAGCATATAGAAAGAGCCATCCGAGAAGAAGATTAGAGTGTGATCAAGAGGAGCATGATATTTGAGATTATCTTTTCTATCCAAGATGTACCCAATGACATGTCCTAGAGCAATGTTTTCATTTTTTTTCTAGTGGCTGGGAGTCAAATTGAAGTACGATTTTGGATATAATCAATCAACAATTTAGCTTCATCTATTTGGGTGTTTGACATGATGAAGTAAGTGACAATTTAAAGTAAGGGGTGATGTTTACCTAGTCTCCAGCTTTTTGGATGATAAATGTTCTATGAACATGCTGGATAACCCTACATTTTGATTAAGAGTGTGAACCAAGGGTTTGTGGCAGTTTAGACTAGCATTTCTAAGCAAGGCATTTACAACACTCTAATCAAAATCAGATCTAGAGGCCATAGTGAGAGATCTATTACCTTTAGTGTTTAATTATAGATGAATCACTATGTCTTCTTTAGTTATTAAAATATTTTGATAACAAATATGGGAGGTCATTATAGTGGCATACCCACTAATCCTAAGATTGTCTAGGAACTCATAAAGGATATTGTAGTATAAATGATAGGATAAGGTGAGAAGGAATTTGAGTTCAATGGAACTAAAAAGATTCTTTACCAGAAAGTTTAAGGCCTATTGGTTGAGAAGCCTAGAATGAGTGATTTTAATGAAAGTTATCAAAAAATGATCATCAATATGGTTGTGAGAGGAGGAAGTACCCTTGATTTGGTGACTACATTTTCCACTGACAACCATTACACAAATTGGGATTACAAGAAGGATTAGAAGGATTGTGTGAAAAAATTAAATGAATTGGGATTATTTAAATAAATTTCCAAGAAATAATACAGTATAATTATGGGATCATATGGTATGATCTTGAGTAATCAATTCGACCAAACAATCAGTTAAAAAGGTTGTCGAACTGTACAGTATGATCAAATATCGTACCGGATGATTAGAGATAGGGAGATTATCTTGAGGAATCAGGCAATACTACCCTTGACCAAAAGGTTCATTCAGTATGAATAGGTGTTTGTATAGTATGATCAATAATAAATGTCATACTAACTGAGATGAATTCATCCCAATCTAGATTTATTCATTTATCATCAAGATGAATAGGTATTTGTATAGTAAGATTATCAATCAAAGATATAATCTAGATCAACGATTAAGCCAAGGGTTGTGATTAAAACAGTGTTGTGCAGATCATACAATAAAAAGGAGATTCGTATAGTACGATAGAAGATGAAACTTTTTTACTTTGTAGGAATAAATAGTGAGATTTATTAAATTGGTTTATATGATGATCATGACATAATAATAAACAATGATAATTATTAAAAACAAAACCAAAAGCAAGAAAACAAAAATAAAATTTCCTACCTAAAATTAAGGACTAAAAGGAAAAAAATAAATAAAGTCGCAAAAATTACAAGACAAAACACATGCTTTGAGAAGCTCATGAATGGCTGATTTCAAGTTATAGGAAAAACTTTTTTAGCCTAAAAACCACATGCTCTCACTAGGTCTTTTGTGAGAGCCTTAAAATTCAAAGATCATGAAAAAAATAGTTTTGGGAAACCAAGTGAATAGTTTTGGGAAACCAAGTGAATTTGGGTCCCTTCCTGAATTTGGATAAATCATCATAATCTAGTCCATGTTATAATTGATGCAATTAGGTATCCACACTAAAAGTGTTTGAAGGTGGATTGTGTAAGTGTGGACAAGGTGTCTTAACTTGTCACTAGAATAATATCTAATATCAGGAAAAGGGTTAACTAACCTATGATTGTTATGATTCATATTCCTAGGTTTATGGAATGCATGACATGATGAGTATTAACAGTTTATTTATTTTGAAAAGCCTTAACTTTTTCTAATAGAATTTCATTAGCATTTTCAAGAGTAGATATTTCAATTTTTAAAGAGCTCTCATTAAGATCTATAACACATGCATCTAACTCTTTAAATGATTTTTCTAAATTAAGATGCAATTCTTTCAAAGAATTATTTGTTTCAGATAAAATAGAATATTTCTTATTCATTTTATCAAACTCATCTAGTAAAGTCATATTATCCTTATCTAAATAAGAATAATATTTTCTGAGCCTTTGATTTTCTTTTGTAGAATTCAGTATTTAGTTTTCAAGCTAGCATGCTTCTTTTTCAATTTCTTGTATGAACCATGAATCTTTTCTAAAATATTAAGTAATTTATTTTATGAAAGATGGCATACCACAAATTGATCAAACTAATCAAGATAGTTGTTTGCAATTTAGCATAGATTTATTACATCCTCTTCTACTTTTGTACTAGATGAAACTTAAGCAGAGTAAGCTAAAAAGGATTTTTGAGATCTTTGCTTATCTTTATAGAATGTAGCTTTTTCTTTAATATTCTCCTTACTTTGGTGATTTTTAATATCTCAACAATCAATTTTGATGTGTCCTGGTCTCATGAATTTATAATAGATAATATAAGAAGAAAAATTAAAATTTTTGTAATTCTAACTTTTGCTCCTTTCCTGATGATGATTTTGTTTTTTTCTTTAGAAAGCTTATGAACTTTTGAGTCAATGGTGTGATATCTTCCTCTCCTCCATCAGAGTAAATTTTTGAATCATTAGCATTTAAGGCTAAAGTTTTATCCTTCTTTCTTTCTCCTTTATCAGACTGACTTTGGTTTATGCATTATCATAGGCAGTTAGAGATACAAGTAAGTTATAAATACAATAGACATTTAAATCCATGGGTTATGAAATAGCAGTAATTTTGGCATCATATGAACTATAAAGACAATTGAATCTTGAATAGCTTGTTAATCCTAAGCTTATGTCCCAAGGCTAACCAAGAGGAGGGTGAATTGGTAATTTTAAAAATTCTCTTGGATTTAAAATTGGAGACAAGTTAACGATTCATAGAAAGTTAATTTAAGTTATTTGAAAATAAATTTTTCAACCACAAAATTAAAATCTTGCAGTACGTAAGCAGCAAAAATTTAAACGACGTATAGATTTATAGTGGTTCGGTCAAACACGACCTATATCCACTCCATGAAGACTCCCTCTTCAAGTATTGCACTATTACCAAACTGACTCTCCTTTTTCCCTCACAGTAAGGTAGAGAAGCCTTTATAAAACTCTCTTCCACTAATCCCCGAAGCGGTAGAGAACCATCATCCTTTCACACCCTCCAAGTGGAGGCAGAGAACCTTCATCCTTTCACACCCTCTAAGTGTAGGCAAAGTACCTTTGGCCGTTCACGCTATCCAAGTGTCAGTAGATAACTGTCATCCTTTCACATTCTCCAAGTTTAGGCAGAGAACCTTCTTCCTTTTATACCCTCTAAGTGTAGGCAGAGTACCTTCAACTATTCACACTGCAACTGTCGGCAGAGAACCGTCAGATGTTCACACTCTCCAACTGTCGGCAGAGAACTGGATCTTCTTCAAAGTTCTTCTCACGAGCAATCTAGAAAGATAAGCAGAAGAGTCAAAAACATAAATTTCACTGAGATCCTTACCCTTGAGTAACCTTGTGAACCCTTCACGCTCCACTAGCAAGAAATCTCTTTCAAACACTCCCTCACACTCTCTCCTTCAATTGCCCTTGAAAAATCTTGAAGAAATGATTTTTTACGTCAGTTCTTAATGGACCTTTTATATAAAAGACATGAAAAACTATTCATAAAACTAAAATTTTCAATTTTGAGCGTACACGATCATACAGTATGATCATATTTCATATGTACGAATAATTCAAATACTATTGCATACGAACCTATTGTGAATCAGTAAGAAATCAATTTGAACCCACTCATCATCCAGCACGAACCAAGTTCATTTGAGATGAACAGTTAGAAAATTTCAAAATTCTTATTACAAAATGTCAGGATGAAATGAGACCTCACATTTTTGTACTCTGGAAGGCATATACGAACTTGGTCCATAAAATACGATCCCTACTTAGAAAAATTATTTTTGCATGACCTAGAACCCGAGAAGATTATACTCGTGAAAGCATGTATGAATTGGGTTCGTACAATATGATCCATACTTTAAAAAAATATTTTTCTAAGACATGGAACCCGAGAAGATCATACTCATGAAAACATGTATGAACTGGGTTTGAATAGTATAATCCATGTTGCAAATCTAAGTTCATGGATTAGACTTTTGATGATAGCAAACATTCATAATTATCCATGACTGCCTTGCCTACTAACTTTTCAGGACCACAAGATCGAGTGCAACTCAAGTCAGCTCAAGATTGGGTAGATTTAGGTTGTGTCAATTTGTAATTTTTTCTTTCTTGAGTCCATTGTAAAAGTGGTTCCTGATGCTAAGTAACCTTGCACACACACACTTGAGGGTTTTTCCTGTTATTTTATGTTTTGAGTACATCATCCTGGACGATGTTCATATTAGCCAGGACGATCCGACTAAAAAATAAAAACCCTAATTAGGGTATCCTGGTTAAGGCAGCCGTCATTAAGCACATCATCCTGGACGATCCTTACATGGGCCAGGACGATAAGCTCAAATAAAAAAGAATCATCCTCCAGATCTATTTATGTAACATTTTTTTTATACATAGGCCAGGATGATCTATTACATCTTCCGGGATGAGTCAACATAATGAAAGTTCGTTCGGGATGTTAAGCCCTATGAACTTAGTCCCAAGCTAACCAAGAGGGGGGGTGAATTGGTATTTTAAAAAAATTCTTAAGACAAAGAAATAAATTCTCAAACCAAATCACACCACAAAAAAAACAAAATGCGGAATTTAAAAGTGCGGAAGCAAAAATAAGAACACAAGATTTATAGTGGTTCGGTCGACTAGACCTACGTCCACTCCTTGGAGGCACCCTCCAAGTATTGCACTACCAAACGTGACTCTCCTTTAGCCCCCACAGCTAGGCGGAGAAGCCCTCACAAGAAACTCCTTTTTGCCACCCCGGCAAGGCAGAGAACCTACCTCCTTTTGCTTCCTCCTGAAGCTGGCAGAGAACCACAACCAAAAGCAAAACTCCTTACGTCTACCGACCCTTCCACGGACGAGAAACTTCAGACGAAAGACAAGCAGAGCGATCCTT
>NW_021319682.1:7377445-7475413 GCF_001605985.2 Dendrobium catenatum | reverse complement strand
CTGGCCGATTAGTTCAAATAAGGGTTAAATCGTCCTGAGCATAGCCCTGGGAATAGTCCTGGCCGATTGTTATTTGGCTTTGATCGTCCAGGCCGTTCTCACGATCGTCCTGGACGATATGATCGTATCAATCATCCTTAATTACTCCCTTGATTTCCTGATCAATTAAGACATAATTTGGTAATTTCGTCCAGGACGGTCCTAGAATCGGCCTGGCCGATAATTTAAAATTCAGTATGCCTAAACTGTCTAAGGCGGCTATCTCTTTCTATTTTGAGCTTATCGTCCTGGCCGATACACGTATCGTCCAGGTCGATAGTTAATGTCGCCTGCCTTAATAAAGAATCCTTAATTTAAACTTTCTGTTTTAAGCCGATCGTCCCGGACGATATAAATATCGGCCGGGCCGATGTGGGCAAAAACAGAGTTTCTAAGCCTCTCAAGTGTGTGTGTGAAGGGTTACTTAGCATCAGTCTTTTTGATTATTACAAGAAGACTCAAAAGGTGAAAAAATAAAATTACAGACTGACTCAACCCTAAACCTATGCGATCCTGGACTTGGCTTCCTCTTGATCGTCCGATCTTCGATTCCTGAAAAGTTAGAAGCAACAAGTAGTCCAAGAGAGATAGTGTTTGTCAATCATCAAAACATAAGCCATGAAAATAGTTTGCAACACATAATTATGCCTAAATTAATTCTGTAATTAAGGAAAGTAATTAAGGTTTGATTGATATGATCACATCATCCTGGATGATCGCAGGATCATCCAGGACGATCAGTTCAAAAATCCTTGGTTGCTCTTGGACAATCAACATCGGCTAGATCTTAGTCTAAGAGATGTTCTGGTCTATTTTCTTCAATTTTGAACTAATCATCAGGGACGATCGTGAAATCGGCCTGGACGATCAAGCTAATTTTGGATCGTCCATACATCATTTTCGAGCGATTGTCTGGCTGATAATCTGTGATTTGAACTAATCATATAGGACGATATGTTATCATCCTAGACGATATGAACAAATTTCTTCTATTCATCCCAGATCGTTCTGGTTGAATAGGATTAAATTGTACTGATCATACATGATGATATTTATATCATCCTGGACGATAAAGTCAGTAAGTTACAATTAATGAGATATTCCAAAGCTCTTCTATTTATAAGCTCTTGTTATTCACTTTGGAATACCTTTAGCTACTGTCTTGACCTGAGAGAACCAAGAGAAGAGGGAGAGAGAGGGAGGAACTTGGGAGGGGGAGTTTGTGCGATGGATTCATAAAGATTACTCCAAGGAAGGTTTTAAGGTGTCTTCTCAAATCTTCGTCCTTTTTCCTTGGGGGTTCAAGGGAGGTCTTCTTCAGCAATTGGTCGAGGTTCTCTTCCTGCTTCAGGAGGAAGCAAAAGGAGTTGGGTCCTCTGCCTCGTCATGGTTAGTGGAAAGGAGTTTTTTTAGGGCTTCTCCGCCTTGATGTGGGAGCAAAAGGAGAGTCACTTTTGTAGTGCAATACCCGGATGGTGCCTCCGGGGAGTAGACGTAGGTCAAGTTGACCGAACCACTATAAATTATTTGTGTTCTTTTCTTTTGCATTCCGCATTTATTTTTTTGCACGTTGATTTCTTTGTGGAGATATTGGTTTGGTTTTAAGTTTTGGGCTTTCCTTAAGAAATTTCTTTAAAATATCAATTCACCTCCCCTCTTGGTTAGCCTCGGGCTAGTTCTTAAGGGCTTAACATCTCTAACGAACTTTCAATCCATACTTAGAAAAATTATTTTTGCATGACCTAGTGTTGAGTCTAGTGAATAGGTTGTTAAACCTAAGTTAATGTCCCACGACTATCAAGAGGGGTGTGAATTGTTAGTTAAAAAATTATCCCTCTTTTAGATGAGTTGAACCGAAAATAAATTTAATGAATTTTTATAAAAAGTTCTTTTTTTTAATCACAACTTTTTAAACAGTAAAATGCGGAAAATAAAAAATAGTAAAAAAGAACGACACAAGATTTATAGTGGTTCGGTCTAAACCAGACCTACATCCACTCCCAGAGGCACCCTCTGAGTATTGCAATAATACCAATAATGTCTCTCCTTTTGCACCCACAGCAAGGCAGAGAAGCCTTTACAAACACTCTTTCCACCACTAGTCGGTGCAACAGAGAACTGTCATCCTTTTACACTATCCCCAATGTTGGCAGAGAATCGTCCGTCCTTTCACACTCTTCTAGTGTGGGAAGAGAACCCTTCATCCTTTCACACTCTCCTAGTGTGGGCAGAGAACCCAATCTCCTTGACAGATCTCCTCACAAAAAATCTAGAAAGATGAAAAAAAACAGTGAAGTAATCTCAAATCACAAGTAGGAAATATTACCTTTGAACACAAAGTAAAGCCTTCACGCTCCAGTGGAAGAAATCCTTCTTTGAATGCTCTCTCTCACTCTCTCCTTGAGTCTTCTTTATATTGGCACGAAGATTAATGACCAAAAAGATTTGGTGGTAGTCTAATTTGGACAATATATAGGAAAGACAAGAAAAACTGCCCAAAAAACTATAAAATTTTAATTCTGTACGCAGTGGATCATCCCGTACGATCGTGGATCGTCCCGGATGATTTTAAAAGTGTCGGAAATGATCCTAATGTATATTGGTACGAACTATGTTCGTATATGATCATCGTCCTGTATGAACTAGGTTCGTCCGGTACGAAACGGTTATTCCATAGGTCGGTTTCCAAATCCCTACCGGACATAACCAACTGAGATAAGTTTCATTCTGGATGATTTTAAATAGAGAGTTTCATCTAGGGATGAATAGTAATTTCATCCTGTATTATTTTAAACAGAGAGTTTCGTCCAGGGATGAGCCATGTATTTCGTCTGGACGAACATGGCAAAGTGAGAATCGAGAGGCATTCGTCCCGGGATGAATATTAAATTCGTCCGGATGAATAGGACTTAGAAAAATTTTCTCCCTACCTGTTCGATCCATTGCTCTTCCGAGGGGTTAATTGACATGATCATCCCGGATGAACTATGTTCGTCCCGTACGATCAGTTCACAAAAGTTATTCCACTATATGTGTGTTGTGAATATTCACTCAATTACAATCACTCCCTCTCAATTCAAAAATATTTTTAAAGCTTTTAATTTACAAATGATTCGATGCTGAATTTGATTTGAAGTCTTCATAGTTTGGAGTTAATTTTCCTAAAATGTTAGTACACACTAGAGCAAAAACAAATCTTCCAAAAAGTGTTAGGAGATATCTATACATAAAACAATAATATTTGAAATCATCAAAATAATATAAGTTGCAAGAATGTAAAACATGCAAATAGCAACTCTCTTAACAATCTCCCCCTTTTTTATGATGGCAAAATAATTATTGTTTGTAGGATTTTAAATTCTAAGAAACTCCTAAACTCCCCCTGAATTGATGAATACATGAAAAACAAGGAGGCTTAAATTCAAAAAATTTTATTTTTAAAAAATTTTATACAAGAAACATACAAAACATATGCAAAACCTTATACAAAATAAGAAACATACACACATACAAAACATACAACTACAATAATGACAAACATAAAGGAAAAGGACTATAAAAAATAAATAAAAAAAACAAACAATTTCTCCCCCTTTTTGACAACAGCTAAAAGAGAAGAAGAAAAGAAGTCTTGAAATGTAAGCGGAAATATGAAATTCATTTGATAATTTAATCTTGAAAGTGATTGAAATAAGGTATGCAAATAAAATTAAAACATTAGAGAAATCATAGAATTTCATATAATTTAAGAAGTGATATAACATAGATAATAAAAAGAATTTATCAAAGGCATGAGTCAATATAGACATTAAGATAAAGAAAATTATTACACTAAGGATGAATAAAAAATTTTATATTTCAAATTTCAATGTCAATTATAAATGAACATAAGATCAATTTGAATTAAGAGATTAAAAGAGTCTGGAAAGAAGTAACTTCCACTTCCACATGTGGCGCTTTGCGCATCTTTTTCAACTTTATGACACTTTTTTTGTGCATCTTTTTACTTTGGGCTTATTTTGTGCCTCTTTTTCTTATTGTAAACTTTTTGTGCAATTCTTTTGATACCAATTTTTCTTGTACATTTGTACAATTTTTAAGAGTAATTGAATTCTTTCCAAAATCAATAATCTAAAATTTCAAATTTTTCTAAGTGCATAAATACGATTTGAAAAGAGAAATATAAAATAAGAAAATATCTAAATTGCAATAATGATATTAAAGATAATGTAGTCTAAATAAGAGACATGGAATTAAAAATCCTAATAATATCATGTTATAAGCATCACTTAAATTTAGAATTATTAGATTTTCTAATGAAATTAATTTTAATTTACAATTTAGGTTAAAGCTCTATTAAGATTAAAAAAAAATGAATGTCATAAAGTCTAACACACATTTCAAAAACAAATAAACAACAAAACATTGGAAAATATATTAATATCAAATGAAGATATTACAATTTTAAATCCTAGATATCAATAATAACATAACTTAAAACATGGAAAATACAACAATTTTAAATACAACAATCTAAAAGAAATCACTTTAATACATGAACTACAAAGAAACACAGAACAAACACAACAATCATTCAGATGGACCCTGATCTGGAGGAGGAGGTGGTGGTGTTGCACCAAAGAAGTTGAAGTAATTACTCATCATAAGCATGTTGGTATTTATGTTATTTATCTGATCACGTATAAATCCCATATCTTGATTGTACTGAATATCCTGCTGTTGTAAATGAGTTTCAATTTGATCAAACCTTTGATCAAATCTTTGATAATTGGGTTTAGTAGCAGATGTAGGTTCAGCTTCTTCTGTTTCACTCAGAACAACATGAGTTTTGCTAGGCTCTGCCTTATTGAAGATTGCTCTAAAGGATGCATCGTTGTAGTAGAGTGGTTCTTCAAAATTTTATTCTAGATGAATCAAATTATACTTCTTTTCCAAAATATAGGCAATCAGATGCCCTAAGGCTATGTTCTTCTTACTTTTATGATCAACATAACTAATTTCAAAAGGCTATAAATGTAGTCATTTAGGAGTTGGGCCTGATCTATATGTTGTCTAGTCATTATCAAGAAGGTAACAATAGAAAGAAGAGGTGTGATATTGACTCTATCACCAGCTTTAGGTATAATGGAAGTTCTAAGTACATGCTGGATGATACGGGCATCATGAACTAAAGTTGCTACCATAGGTAAATGAACATTAAAGTTTACTCCTCAAATCACTAGATTAACTTCAGTCCAATTAAATTTTTTGGAGGTTAAGGTGTGTGCTCTTAATCCTTCAGTCCTTAAGTTTAGGAAGATAACAAGGTCAGCCTTGGTGATTTCAATTTTCGTTTTAAAAACAAAGAAACTGATGACAGAATGGTCGGAGTTAAAAGACATGTTCGCCAAAAAATAATGAAAGGTTTCTTTATTGTAGAAGTGTACTAAGGTGAGGATTAAACTAAATTAAGTAGAGGTAAACAAGTGCATTACCTTAAAAGTTAATTCTTCCTGTAGGAGTACTCTAGATGGGGTAATTTTCGCGAAGACAAACCTAGCATAGGAATATTCATTGGCTTTAGAAATGAAATTTTCAGAAGTGTTTCTTGGTGGACCCTTAGTCAAAGACTTTTGGCGCTTGCTAGAACTTACCATTGAAAGATCTTAAGATAAGAAAGGTTTAAAAGAGATGTGTGAAGTGACTGTTCAGTTAAAAAATGCGGTCAATTTATGAAAAAATTAATGTTCGTACCAGACAAAATTTTCTTTCGTCCCGTACGAATTAGATTCATCCCGTACGAACAAATTTCGTATGGACGAACGAATGAGTCAAAAAAGAAATGGCTTTTCATAAACACACAACTTACAAAGCGTCCATTCGTACAGACTTTTGACCAAAATAATTATACAGACGAACATGTGTTCGTCTGGATGATCAAAATTTCAATTCATTTTAATGCCAGTTGAAAAGTGTCCCCCGCTATGAACCGACATGTGTTCATCTGGACGAACCAAAGGTTCGTACGGACGAAGTTCATATTAAAAATTGTCTTATCCATTCAACTGCTTCATTCACTCATCCCGTCGTTTGAAAAATATTTCGTCCCAGACGATCGTGACGATCGTATAGACGAATTACATTAAAACTTCTCTTAAAATGGTTCAAAATCACATAGTTTGTCATACTACACAAATCGCCCTGTACGAAACGATTTCGTCCCGGACGATGATAAAAAAAATTCAAAAACAAAACAAAATGAAATCATTCACACAATTCAAAATTAAGAAACACAACAAAAACAAAATAACAAACACAAAAACAATAACCCAAAAAATATTAATATTGCAGAAAACATTTTTATTTAAGCATTTAAATCAATCACACCAAGCTTTATTCTTAATGCACTGAAAGTATCAAAGACTAATGGTTTTGTAAAAATGTCTGCAAGTTAATTTTCAGTAGAAACATGAGTGAGTTCAATTTCTCCTTTGGACACATGATCCCTTATGAAAGGATGTCTTATGTCTATATGTTTGGTTCTTGAATGTTGAATAAGATTTTTAGAAATGCAAATAGTATTAGTATTATTACAATAAATAGGAATATTACTTATAAAAAACCCTAAATCAATCAACTATTGTTTTAATCAAAGTACTTGTGCCACACAACTTCCTAAAACAATGTATTCAGCTTCAGCAGTAGATAGAGCCACTGAATTTTATTTTCTACTAGACCATGAAACTAATGAATTTCCAATGAACTGACATGTTCTAGAAGTACTTTTTTCTATCCACACTACAGCCTGCAAAGTCAGAATCTGAATAACCAATAATTTCAAATGAAGAGCTAAACTTAGGATACCAAATTCCTAAGTTTTGAGTTCCTAACAGATATCTTAAAATCCTTTTCACTATTGTCAAATGTGATTCTTTTGCTATAAGATTTTCCAATACTTGAGTATCCAACAAAAATTCATTCATATGATTTTGGATCAAATTTTCTTAAGGCAGATTTTCCATTATTATGAATAAATACCTTGCAACCAAAAATATACAAATGTGACAAATTAGGTGTTCTTCCTTTTAGCAACTTGTAGGGTGTTTTTTTTAATTTAGATCTTATATTCACCCTATTCAGAACATAACATGCAGTGCTAACCACCTCAGCCCAAAAATATCTATGAAGTGAGTATTCTGCCAACATTGCTCGGGCGGCTTCTATTAATGTTCTGTTTTTTCTTTCGACTACCCCATTCTTCTGAGAATTTCTAGGTGCAAAAAAGTTGTGATCAATTCCTTTTTTCCTTACAAAAATCTTTAAATCTCTCATTCTAAAATTCTCCTCCATGATCACTTTGCATATAAATAATTTCACACACTAATTTTCTTTGAATCCAAGTCAAAAAATTTCTAAATTCCTCAAATGATTCACTCTTATGAAATAGAAATCTAACCCAAGTGAATCTTGAGTAATCATCCACAATAACAAATCTGTATACCTTCCCTCCTAGACTCACAGTTTCGACTGGTCCAAAAAGATTTATGTGTAAAATTTCTAATGGTTTACTAGTTTTAAGATCCTTATTGGACTGAAAAGAGGACTTCACCAGTTTTCCTAATTGACATGCATCACAAAGGTGATCCTTAGTAAAATCTAGTTTTGGTATACCTCTCACTAAGTTCTTTTGGGTAATCCTCCTAAGGTTCTTCATGCTAGAATGACAAAGTCTCCTATGTCAAAGCCATGATTCATCAGAAATAGTTTTTAAACAAAATGCAGTATGAGTATGAATGTAATTTAAATCTAGCATATAAACATTGGTTACCCTTTTTCCATTCAAGACATCTTTACCATTAAGGCTTAATATGCAGATAGTAGGAAAAAAATTTACACAATAACCCTTATCACAAAGCTGACTTATACTTAACAAATTATGCTTCAAGCCTTCAACCAATAACACATTGTCTATAAAATAATTCTTTAAATTTCTAATCATACCTGTCCCAACCACCTTCCTTGTGGTGTTATCTCTATGTGTAACCTTGCCTCCAGTCTTGGCTTCCAGAGTTATGAATTGAGCAGTATCTCTAGTCATATGCTTTGAACATCCACTGTCCAGGTACCATATGCTCTCACAAGGTCTTGTGTGAGAGCAACCCTGCAAAATTATCAAATGTTAAACCTGGGAACCCAAACAAGTTTGGGTTCTCCTTTTAGCAATTTATAATCAGATGCATGTATCATATGTATAGGTTTATGCATCTTAGGTCTCCACACCAAATTAGTTTTCATCTTCAAGGTACAGGTGTGAGCTACATAACCAAGCAATCCATAATTATTACATTTAACATTAGAAAAAGGATTCCTAAGTCTTTTACCACTTATTTGTCTTTTTAGGGATTGCATAAATTTAGGATACAAAATAGGATTAGTAAAATCTTCAAGTCTGAGGGGTATCCTATTATCCTCGAGAGATTTTATTTTCAACTTATAAAATGAATTCATATTTTCCAAGATTCAGTTTGTATAATTGATTTGATATGTTTTACTCTCTAATTCATCCTTAAATTTTTAAAATTCTTTTTCAAGAACAGCATATGATGATTTTAAATTCTCATGATCTTTATTCAAGTCATTAAATTCATCGAGTAGTTTCATGTAGTTGTCATCTATTAAGGCATGATCTTTCCTAAGGATTTCATGTTCCTTTTGAAGTTCTTCAAATTTTAAACTTAGACTAGCATGCATTTTCTTTATTTTTTTATATGCATCATGCATGTGTTCAAAAACTTCAAATAATTCATCATAAGTTAAGTCACTTACTTCTTCTTGATCTGATAGATTAAGACTATCTTCCATCAAGCAAAGATTGGTGACTTCTTCTTCCTTTTCAGTCCTGATAAATCTAAAGCTGAGTCCGCCTAGAAAGCTCTTTGAAACTTCTTATTGCCCTTCTTTACAGTTGGTTTCTCCTCTACCTTCTCCTTGCTAGGAGTAGCTTTGAGTTTTGTGCAATCAGTCTTGATATGACCAAGTTTCTTGCATTCATAGCAAATCACATAATTAGAAACCTTGCCATTTCTATTAAATTTACCTTTATTCCATTACTGGCATCTCTTCTGCTTCCTCTTCAGAAAGCTTCTGAATTGTCTAGTCATTAATGCAATGTTGTCTTCATCCTCAGGTTGTGAGTGTTCACTCTCAGACTCTTCTACTTTTAGTGCTATGTTCTTTTCCTTTCGTGGTTCACCTGTATCAATCTTTCTTTGGCTAACTCCATGCTCATAAGCAATATCTGAACCAAGAAGATTGTCAATTGAATAAATGTTTAGATCTTTAGACTCTGTAATTGCAGTAATTTTAGCATCATAAGTAGTAGGTAAACAACGAAGAATCTTATTAACCATTTCAGCATTCGTTAGTTCCCTATCAAGTGCATGCAAAGAGGTTACTATTTGAGTAAATCTTGTGTACATATCAGAAATGGATTCATTAGGTTTCATGTGAAATTGTTTATAATCATGCAACAAGATATTAAGTCTAGATTATTTAACCTCATTAGTCCCCTCATATGTTATACAAAGTATATCCCATATGTTCTTTCCACTTTTGTAAGTGGAATCCTACATGTAGTCTTCAGATTTTAAACCACAAAAGAAATTAATCAAACATTTAGCGTTAAGTTGTGCTAAGTCACGTCCTTCTACAGTCCAGTCTGCAAAAGGTGTTTCAACTCTAACTCCATCAACTAATCTAGTTGGTTTTCTATATCCTTCTTGGACTAAGATCCACATACAGTAATCAAGTAACTGTAAGAAAGTAGACATGTATGTTTTTCAAAAATCAAAAGGTATATTGTCAAACAGTGGAGGTCTAGTAATAGAGTAACCCTCAAGTGTGTTTCGATTTTCAAATGTAGTCATCTATGTTAATCAAAAAGTAGTTTAAACATATGATTTTGAAACAAAGCTCTGATACCACTTGTTGAGTCTAGTGAATAGGTTGTTAAATCTAAGTTAATGTCCCATGGCTATCAAGAGGGGGGTGAGTTATTAGTTAAAAAATTATCCCTCTTTTAGATGAGCTGAACCGAAAATAAATTTAATGAAATTTTATAAAAAGTTTTTTTTATAACCATAACTTTTTAAACAGTAAAATGCAAAAAATAAAAAAATAGTAAAAATGAACGACATAAGATTTATAGTGGTTCGGTCTAAACCAGATCTACATCCACTCCCTAGAGGCACCCTCTGAGTATTGCTCTAATACCAATAGTGTCTCTCCTTTTGCACCCACAGCAAGGCGGAGAAGCCTTTACAAACACTCTTTCCACCATTACCCTGTGTGGCAGAGAACCGTTGTCCTTTTACACTATCCCCAGTGTTGGCAGAGAACTGTCCGTCCTTTCACACTCTCCTAGTGTGGGCAGAGAACCCTTCGTCCTTTCACACTCTCCTAGTGTGGGTAGAGAACCCGATCTCCTTGACAAATCTCCTCACAAGAAATCTAGAAAGAAAAAAGAAAAGAGTGAAGTAATCTCAAATCACAAATAGGAAATCTTACCTTTGAACACAAAGTTAAGCCTTCACGCTCCAATGTAAGAAATCCTTCTTTGAATGCTCTCTCTCACTCTCTCCTTGAGTCTTCTTTCAATAGGCACGAAGATCAATGACCAAAAAGATTTGATGGCAGTCTAATTTAGACTATATATAGGAAAAACAAGAAAAACTGCCCAAAAAATTACAAATTTTCAATTATGTACGCAGTGGATCATCCCGTACGATAGTGGATCATCCCGGACGATTTTACTTAAAGTTTAGGAAATGATCCTAATGTATATTGGTATGAACTATGTTTGTACACGATCATTGTCCCGTATGAACTAGGGTCATCCGGTACGAAATAGTAATTCCATAGGTCAGTTTCCAAATCCCTGCAGGATGTAACCAACCGAGGTAAGTCGGTTCGGTTCATCCTGGGACGAACAAGTTTCATCCTAGAATATTTTAAACAGAGAGTTTCGTCCAGGGATGAAGAGTAATTTTGTCTTGTATAATTTTAAACAGAGAGTTTCGTCCAAGGACGAACCATGTATTTCGTTTGGACGAACAGTGCAAGGTGAGAATCCAGAGGCATTCATCCGGGGATGAATAAGATTTAGAAAAATTTTCTCCCTGACTGTTCGATCCATTGCTCTTCCGAGGGGTTAATTGATATGATCATCTCGTATGAACTATGTTCGTCCCGTTCGATCAGTTCACAAAAGTTATTCCCCCATATGTGTATGTTATGAATATTCACTCAATTACAATCACTCCCTCTCAATTCAAAAACATTTTTAAAGCTTTTAATTTATAAATAATTCAATGCTGAATTTGATTTGAAGTCTTCATAGTTTGGAGTTGATTTTCCTGAAATGTTAGTACACACTAGAGCAAAAATAAATCTTCAAAAAGTGTTAGGAGATATCTATACATAAAACAATAATATTTGAAATCATCAAAATAATATAAGTTGCAAGAATGTAAAACATGTAAATAGCAACTCTCTTAACACCTAGAACCCTAGAAGATTATACTTGTGAAAGCATGTATGAATTGGGATCATCCCGTGCGATCCAGGATCATCCCGTATGATCCATACTTAGAAAAAAAAATTTTGAGCTAGGATGGACTTGAGGCGTTCATACTCATGAAAGTATGTACAAAATGGGAATGTCCCGTATGATCCTTACTTAGAAAAATTTTCATTTATATTCATTTGACTCCTCGTTAGGGAAAATAACTGACCAAATTATATCGTAGGAAGTGTTATCGTACAATATGATCAGTTTTAAAAAATAAGAATTTTAAACTCTCCCTCGGTGTGCGTGTGTGCTCAGTTACTCAATTACAATCATGCTTTCTTAGACTCGATAAAATGGAAAATACAGACTTCAAATATAATAAACTTTAAAATGATCTTGATTTGAAGTCTTCAATAATCTAGAGTATGATTTTTATGAAATGTTAGTACATACAAGAGCAAAACAATTCTTCTAAAATATGTTTCAGTTAAATAATAACCAATTCATTAATATTTGGAATCATCAAAAATATATAAGTTGCAAGAATATCAAACATGTAAAATTAAGTAGCAACTCCACAATCTCCCCTTTTAGATGATGGAAAATAATTATTTTTTGAATAAAATTAAAAATCATAAATTTCTCCTTAACTCTCCCTAAATGAATAAGCATATGAATATAAAAGAATTTCTATTAAGAACAAATCAATTTTTTTTTTCATAGACTCACAAAACAGTTCAAACAGAAAAATAAAACAACTCTAACAAACACTAAAAATAAAAAAAATTAAATGCAAACAAATAATATTTCTCCACCTTTTTGACAACAACAAAAAGAAGGAAGAAGAAAAATAAAAGAAATGTAAGAAGTTATATGAAAAACCTTTGATAATTAATCTTGAAAGAGATTGAATTATAATTGTACCCACAAAATTAATATTCATTATAGAAAAATAAAGATTCATAACATTTAAATTAAAATATAACATAGACAAGATAAATATATCAAGATCATGAAATAATCTAGACAAATAAATAAGGAGAATTATTACAAAAGTTACGAAATGAAGATTAATTTAAGTCAATTTCTAATACAAAATATAATTGAATATTAGATTGATTTGAACTTGAAGATTAAAAGATAGAGGAAAGAATATTATCAATACACTTGTTTGGCGATATTGCGCAACTTTTCAAATATTTGTGGCACACTTTGTGCATCTTTTTGAATTTGGACTAATTTTGTGCCTCTTTTAATTTGCAAACAATTATTCATTCTTTTGATTTTTTTTACATTTATACATTTCTCCAAATTTTTTTATTAGATCTTTCCAAAATCAATAATCTAAAAAGTCAAACTTCTCTAAGTACAAAGATAATTATATTGAAAAGAGAAATAAAAAATAATAAGACATCAAAATTGCAATAATAATAATAATAATAATAATAATATATTCCTAAAAAGAACATGAGATTGATAGCCTTAACATAATCAAGTTAAAAATTAACTTATATTTTTGAAAAAGTAGATTTTCTAATGAAATTAATTTTTGTATTATTATTCATATTATAACACGTTTTAGATCAATTAAGTCAGGATTATCATATAGGCAAAATAACATTTCAAACAATGAACAAAATCAACTAAAGATATCAATTTAAAAAAATGATACAATGAAGCACAACTAATTTTAATTCATAAAACTCAAAACAAGATAACATAACAAGATCAAAGATCTAAAGTAAGATTAGTACAGAAAACACTAAACAAACACAAGTATAAAAACTATAGAAATCATCACAACACATCACATAGGACTGGCAAAGACAACACACAAGAAGTACATCTGTAAATTTGAGGAACCCTGGTCTGCATAAGGTAGCTAGTTGAAGATAGAAAAATAGATATTCATCATAGTCATATTTGTGTTCACCGAGTCGAACTGGCCTTGAATCCAACCCATGTCCTACTAGTATTATGCATCCTGCTGATTTAGATAAGTCTGAATTTGATTAAAGCGCTGATCAAAATGACTCTCTAGTTGGTCAAAGTGCTGGACCATCTCCTGAAAGTCAAGTCCATCAGGAGGTGCAGGTGTAGATGCTGGTGCTCGTGCTCCCCCTTCTCCCTCAAAACCCTCACTTAAATTATCACCTTTTACAAAAAGTGCTCGAAATGAGGCATTAGTAAAGTAGATAGGCAATTTAAGTAGAGGATCGGGATGAACTAGATTATACTACTTCTCAATGATATAGGTCACTAGGTGTCCTAAAGCAATGTTCTTCTTCCTCTTATGTGACACATATCCAATTTTAGAAAGGACATAAATATAGTCAATAATATGTTATGCTTTATCTATAGGTTGACCAGTCATGATAAGATAAGTAACAGTGGATAGAAGAGGAGTAATATTAATGCTTTCAACAGCTTTAGGAATAATAGAGGTTATAAGGACATGCTGAATGACCCTTGCATTTTATTTTAAGGAATAGACCCTAGGAAAATGACATACTTGTTTAATCCCTCTAATAACTTTATTTATTTTAGTCCAGTCAGAATCAGATATAGAAGTCAAAGTGTGAGCTCTAACTCCTTGAGTTCTTAAATTCAAAGAGGTTCTCAAATCTTCCTTAGTTATTTCTACCCTCTTCTTAAAAATAAAAGATATGATCCTAATCTCATCCTCACTAAATGATATATTTGCTAGAAATTAGTGAAATGTTTCATTGTTATAGGCATGAATCAAGGTAAGGATAAAAGGAAATTGAGTGGTAGCGAAAAGAGGCATCACTTGGAAGTGGATATCCTCTTAAAGTAGGATTCTAGAAGGAGTAATTTTGGCAGAAATAAACCTTAAGAAAGAATCCTCATTTACCCTAGAAAGAAAGTTATCATCTCCACTCCTAGAAGACGGTCCCTTAGTGAGTCTACCCCTCTTGCTAGAACTGGCCATTGTTAAGTTCAGAAGGATTGTAAGAGGTTATTGAAGTGAACGAAAATGAATTCTAAAGCCCTCTTATTTAAAAAAAAATGATCTTTCATACGTATGAAAAATGGTTCGTACTATACAATTAATGATTCGTACCTGATGAAATAAATTTCATATGTACGAATGAATATGTTTAAAATGAAATGACTTTCATAATCACACAAGTTATGAGGCATCCTTTTATATAGTCTTTTTGAACAGATGATCATATAGACAAACAAGTGTTTATTCAGGATGATCGATTATTTAAGATCATTTTAATGATGGTTAGATTCATCCCCCACACTGAATGACACGTGGTTTATATCTTTGAACTATAGGTTCATACATAAAATCATATATAATAATTAATTCTGCTTGTATAACCATATAAATGCGTACAGACGAAGTAATACAAATCGTCCAGGATAATATAAATATCATACAATATATATGCATTATAAAATTAAAACTTTACGCAATCAGTTCAAAACAATGATCGACATGCTACAGAATTCATACATGACGAAAATAATTTCATACAGTACGAATAGAACACTTAAAATAAATTTACACGATCAATCAAAAATAGGAAAGTCAACGTGAAAATATTTCAAAATTACAAAAAATATACAAAGAAAAATAAAAAATCATAAACACAAACAAGCACATTAAATATAAAAATAGAAAACACATAAAGACACCTATCAAGTTTGCAGAAAATTTTAATTAAGCATAAGATCAATCACACCAAGCCTCATTCTTAATGTGCTAAAAGTATCAAAGGCTAGTGGTTTTGTTAAAATATCTGTAAGTTGATTTTCAGTTGAAACATAGTTCAATTCAATTTCTCTTTTGGATACATTATCCCTTATGAAATGATGCCTTATATCTATATATTTGGTTCTGGAATGTTGAATAGGATTTTTTGAAATGCAAATGCTACTAGTATTATCACAATAAATTGGAATTATCATTTATAAATCCTAAGTCAATCAACTATTATTTCTATCAAAGAACTTGTACTACATAACTTCCTAAGTTAATGTATTCAGCTTCAGTAGTATCTAGTGCTACAGAATTCTATTTTCTACTGGACTAAGAAACTATAGAATTTCCTATAACTTGATCAGTTCTAGAAGTACTCTTTCTATCAACCCTATAACCTACAAAGTTTGAATCTGAATATCTAATTATTTCAAATTAGAGCTAAACTTATGATACAAAATCCCTAAGTTCCGAGTTCCCAATAGATATCTCAAAATCCTTTTTATTGCTATCAAATGTGATTCTTTTGGATCTGATTGAAATCTAACACACAAATAAACACTTAACATAATATCATGTCTGTTAGTAGTCAAGTATAGTAAAGATCTAATTATTTCATTAAATCTCTTTTGATCAGAAAATTTTTCCTTTGGATCCTTATCCAACTAAACTGAGAAACTCATAGGTGTACTAACATGTTTAGTATTATCCATTTTATACTTTTTGAGGATGTCCTTAATATACTTCGACTGACTAAGAAATGTTCCTTACTCAATTTGCTTAATGCTAAAACCTAGAAAGTAACTCAATTTTTCCATTAGACTCATCTTAAATTCACTACTCATTATTTTAGAAAATTCATCACAAAGAATTTATTTTGAAGATCCAAGGATGATATCATCAACATAAATTTGTATAATGAGTATATCATCTCCAAATTTCTTTAAAAAAAGAGTGGTGTCCACACTTCCTTTTTTAAAAGATCTCTCAAGTAGGAAAGTGCTTAACCTCTCATACCAAGTCCTAGGTGCCTGTTTCAATCCATACAATATATTTTTTAATTTAAAATATGATTTAAGTATTTTAAATTTTCAAAACCTAGAGGTTATTCAATATAAACATTCTCTTAAATCACCCAATTTAAAAAGGCACTTTTAACATCCATTTTAAATAATTTGAATCCGCTAAAATAAGCAAAGGCTGATAAATCCCTAATTGCTTCATGTCTCGCTACAAGGGCAAAAGTCTCCTCAAAATCAATCTCTTTAATCTGATTATACCTCTTATCCACCAATCTAGCCTTATTTCTAACAACTCTGGAGTTATTAATTTGATTTTTGAATACTCATTTAGTTCCAACTACACTTTTATCCTTTGGCCTTATATTCAATTCCTAAACATCATTTCTCATAAATTGGTTTAATTTTTCTTGCATTGCCAAAATCCAAAATTCTTCCAAAAGTGCTTGATTTATATTTTTGGGCTTTATCATTGAAATAAAGGCAGAATAATTGACTTATTTGCTTAGTTCACACCTAGTCCAAACACCCTCACTAGGTTCACCTAAAATCAATTCCTTAGGATGGTTTTTAGAAAAAATTAAATCTCTTTTTTTTTTTAAAGGAATGCTGAAATTGCATTAAAAGCAGAAGGAAAAAAAACAATTACAAACTACTCAAGTAACACCTAAAGAATCACATTCCTCCTTCAAGCAAGACAAGAAGGAAGAAGAAATCAAACCAACAATAAGTTCTTCCCACAAAAAAGAACTTTCTAAAGCCAAATTAGCATAAATATTCGGTAATTTGTTACCACTTCTACAAGAAAATCAAAACACAACTTGTTTGAAATCAAACAAAAAATCCAAATTATCTTAAATTTTTCTACTAACCTTCCAGCTTTTCACTAAATTTCCAAAAAAATTGAGTATGAGAATCTACCTATTTTTTGTTCTTTTTGTAAAATGCATGGTAATGCTACGAACGAATGTTTTCAGAAACACCCTCACTTGCATACTGAAAAGAACTCTTTGAAGCAATCAAAGGAAGATGTTCATGTTAAGTTGGATACTATGAAACCTAAGGAATCTGCTTTTCCTCCTTTGGTGGATAGCCACTCCCCCCTATGTGAAAATCCCTTGGAGGCTGTTACCGAAAAGGACTCTCTTCTTGTTGAATTAAATACTTCTGTGCCTCATGTTCAAGAAGTTGTTCTTTTAAATATTCTTTCTACTGATGGTGAAAAAATTAGGGACAATGCTTTAAATAATGTTGATAAATCTCTTTCTAGTATTATTAATCACAATATACATGATGTTAGTGATGTTATGATTACTAATCCTTTAATTATTAAGTTGTGAAGGATACTTATGTGGTTGATCCATTGGTTGGGAATTAAGGTGAAAGAATTGATATGGATTTAGAGGAAGGAGAATTTGTGTCCTCAGACCACCACCTGTTATCTTCTACAAGTTTTAAAGAACCAGTTATGGTGGCTATTAATAATTGGGAGGATGATGGTAAGTTTATGGAGGATGATTTTCATGAGATACATAGGGGACAATCTAGTGATGGTAACATTCCTTCAACTTCTAATTATAACAGTGATGCTCTAATGGATACTGAGGAGATGCATATTGCTGCTAGTTGCTTTGCTAAAGATGATAATGATACTAGGTTTATAAAATATCATAATAAAAGAGGGCAGAAGCCCAAGCATATTTCTTTGCAACCTCCTAGATCCACTACTAGAAATACTCACCCAACTACTTCTCATAAATCTTTCTTTATGTTTAGTATGATTATTTGGAATGTTAGGGGCATTGGTTGTCAATCTTCTAGGATTCGTGTTAAAAATTTATGTCCTGCTCATAATGTATCTATTTTAGTGTTACTTGAGCCTCTTATTCCTTCTACTCGATTGCTTAATACTTCTCAGTTTTTGTGGTTTCCCCATGCCATTTTGAATGTATCTAACAAAATTTGGGTTTTTTTGGAAATATCTAGTTAAAATTGATGTTAATTGAGATTTTATTCAAGTTATGCAGTGTAAAATTGAAGCCTTTAATTTTTAGTGTTTTGCCTCTTTTGTTTATGCTGCCTCTTCCCTTTATATTAAAAAAACTTTATGGGATCAACTTATGAATTTTTACACTTTATGTCATTTTCCTTGGTTGGTTGGTGGTGACTTTAAGGCTATCACAACTATCTCTGAAAGGATTGGTGGGTCTGCTCCTTCTTTTTGTTCTATGTCTGATTTTAATAATATGATTTTGGCTTGTAGTTTGATTAATATTGGGTTTGTCGGCAATAAATTTACATGGAATATGGGTCACTTATGGCAGAGGCTTGAACGTGTGCTCTTTAATGATTATTGGATTAATGCTATTAATGTCACTAATGTTCATCGTCTTAGTAGAACTATATCTGACCACTCTGCTCTGCTTATTAATATTAAGAATATACAGTCTAATGCTTCTTCTCACTTTAGATTCCAAAATATATAGCTTCTTAATAATTCCTTTTTTAATGTTGTGAATGAGAACTGGAAAGCTCCTTTACATCCTGATAACTCTATTTTTGGTATGAAAAGGCTTTGGTTAAAGCTTAAGAGGTTGAAGCAAGTTCTTAACTGGTGGAATCACAATGTGTTCAAAAATATCTTTTCTAATATTTTACAATCTGAATAATATGTGACTTCTAATGAGATTTTATGTCAGCATGATCCTTCTAATGCTAATTTTCCTTGCTTAAGCAATCTAAACTTTATTTGTTTAACTTTCAAGCTCAAGAAGAGGTGTTTTGGAAGCCAAAAGCTAATACTAAGCATTTGGTTGAGGGTGATAGTAATACTAAGTACTATCATGCTTTAACTAAGAGAAAAAGGACTAAGAATAATATCAACAACATCCAAAGGGAGGAGGCTCTTATTCTGATAATCCTGTTGAGATTGCCAATTTAGCTGTCCATAATTTTCAAAACCATTTTTATAAAGTTTTTAATCCTATTCAAGGTATGGATCATTCTTTTATTCCCAATTTTTTATCCCGTGAGGATAATTTTTTTCTATCTAGACCTCCTTCTTTGGAGGAGGTTAAAGAGACCTTGTTCGGCATATGAAAGTTTGTTAGGGATGTTATGCCCATATGAACTAGTCTCGAGGCTAACCAAGAGGGGGGTGAATTGGTATTTTAAAAACTTTTGAAACAAATCACGAACTAAAACCAAAACATAATCCACCACCAAAAATAACGAGTGCAGAAATTAAATGTGTGAGTAAAAACAAAGAAAGAACACACCAGATTTATAGTGATTTGGTCAAACATTGACCTACATCCACTCCTCAGAGGCACCCTCCGATTATTGCACTAAATTAGTGTCTCTCCTTTAGCCTCCACAGCTAGGCAGAGAAGCCCTTACAAAAATTACTTTCCACCAACCCTAGTGTGGCAAAGAACCAACTCCTTTTTCTTCCTCCAGAAGCGGGCAAAGAACCCAACTCCTTTTTCTTCCTCCTGAAGCAGGCAGAGAACCTCAATTAATTGCTGAAGAAGACCTCCCTTGAGCCTCTAAGAACGAGGAACAATAATTGGAGAAGACGCCTTGGAACCTTGATTGGAGCAACCTAGTGAAACCCCTCACAAGCTCCCCCTCATAAGTTCCTCCCTCTCTCTCCCTCTCTCTCCCTCTCCTCTAGGCTCTCCCAGGTCAAGACAGTAGCAAAGGATGCTTGGACTTGAGAAAATATGAGTCCTTTAAATAGATTTTCAAGAACCAACTTTATCATCCAGGATGATATTCCTATCGTCCTGTATGATCAGTACAAATTAAGCTCAATCAGCCCGGATGACTTAGGATGATTAGAACATTTTTGTTCATATCGCCCAGGATGATATTATATCATCTTGTATAATTAGTTCAAATTAAGGAATATCATCCAGACCAACGCTCTAAATGGGAGTTAGGACAAAAACAAAATGATTTGATCATCCATACTGATATCTTGATGTTCTTAGTCGATTAGTTCAAAATCTGCCTAAATCATCCAGAACATCGCTCTAAACAGGCGTTGGTCGTCTAGGAAAAATCAAGGTTTTTGAACTGATCATCCTGGTCGATCCTGTGATCTTCTAAGACGATATGATTGTATCAATCAACCTTAATTACTTTCCTTAATCTCCAGATCAATTAAGGCATAATTATGCTGCATCGTCCAGGCCGATGTCCTGGATGATAATTAAAAAATAAAGCTTCCTAAATGTATATGGCGGCTTATTCTTTATGATTTGAGCTTATCGTCCAGGACGATACAAAAAATCATCTAAGATGATATGTTTAATGATAACTGCCTTAAACAGGATACCCTAATAAGGGTTTCTATTTTTGATCGATCGGCCAAGATGATTTTGGGATCGTCCTGGATGATGTGGGAAAAATTCAAAAATTATAATTAGTTAGATAGAAAAATTTACTCAAGTGTGTGTGTGCAGGGTTACTTAGCATTAGGCACCACGAAAATTACAATTGACTCAAGAAAGAGAAAAATAATATATTACAAATTGACTCAGACCCAATCTACCCAAATTTGAGCTAGCTCAAATTGCGGTCTTGATCCTATGGACCTTAAATATTAGTAGGCAAGGCAGTCATAGTAAAACAAAAGTGTTTGCAATCATCAAAATTCTATTTCTAAAAATAGATACGCAATAATCTCCCCCTTCTTTATGGTGGCAAATACACAATGAACAATTCTAAGTAATTAAGATAACAGTGTACTGGAAACAGTGCAAACATAGAGAATATTAAAATTTTAAAACAGAACAATACAAGTACAAACTTACTACTCCCTCTTTTGACATCTCAAAAAGGAGGAGACAAATAGAAACAATGCAGAAACTAAATGGCAGAAGAAAAATAGAATATAATTAAAAGAAAAATAGAAACAAACTATAATAAAAGAAAACTTGTTAAATGATGGGCCCTGATCATCTGAAGGAGGAGGTGGTGGTGGTGGATGCTACTGAAAGTAGCTAGTCAGAGTGGCAAATTATGCTCCAAACCAGACCATGTCCTGTTCGTGCTGCTGCTACTTGTGTGTGACGTAGGAATTAAAATGGGCTAAGTCCTCAGTATGTTATAGCTCCTATGCAGCAACGTAAGTATCTAATCGGGCCTCCCACTGGTTAAAGTGCTCCACCAACTGGTCCAGCTGAGAGTGCTGGCAGAGCGGAATAGGTGCAGGAACAAGAGCAAGAGCATCCTCCTCTTAGGTCCCATGAGGTTCCTCAACTCCTGGGTGGAGACAAGTACTATGAAGGACATTAAAAGAGTTGTTGGTGTAGAAGGCAAGCTGGAAATTTGGAGGAGCAAGATATTGGAGGTTATATTTGGATTTTAAGACATAAGCAATGATATGTCCTAGATCTAGGTTTGGCTTTCTCCTATGACCTAGATCGCAAATTGTGGTCAGGTGCTTGATGTAACTAAAAATTAGGTCGATTGCATTAAATTATTGATGGGCTAAAATATAAAAGGTGGTGATCGAAAGAAGAGGAGTAATGTGGACATGTCACCAGATTTTAGAATTATGGATGTGAGAAGGATATGTTGGACAAACTAGCATCTTTAAGTAAAGAGCTAGTCTTGCCAACATGAAATTGGGCATTTGTGTTGCGAAGGAAGTGATTGGCCGAAGCTCAGTCATAATCAGGATGGGAATAGAGAATGTGAAGCTTATCTCCTATGGTGGAGAGCTATAAAAATTTTGCACAATCTTGGTATGTGATCTCGACAAGGCATCAATTCACATACAAGCCAAAAGAAGTGAATGCAAAATTTATTCTAAGGCTAAAAAAAAATTCAAACAAAAGCTCAAAATTGAAGGAGATTACGAGCGTTAGAATAAAATAAAGAGATGTGTGAGTGAAAAGGTTGAGTATCAGATAAGAGAGATGGTTGGGATTGTTTGACCGAGAAATATTGATGATGGCCATTTTATAATGATGATAGGGCTTAATCATCTGCCTTCATGAAGCAAGGGTCCAAGGTGGCCCTTGAGGAACTTCGTGAAACTTGGCGAGAGCGCTTCCCTCCTTCCATGATCACTAGAAAGCAAGAAAATATGGAGTAGGAAGCTAGAAGAGGAAGAAACTGTGAGAAAAAATGGCTGGAGGTCTCTGAATTTAAAGAACCGGCCGGATCATCCAGGACGATCACAGGATCGTCCAGGATGATTGCAAGATTGTCCAGGATAATCTGGTGCAATAATTGCGGCTAGATGATTGGTCAAAAAGGTGGGCATATCATCCAGGATGATCAGATATCATCTAGGATGTTTAGACACAGGTGATCATCCTGAGGTGGCAATCCGGATGATCGTAAAAAAAGTAGATCATCCAGGATGATGAGGTGGATCACCTAGGATGATGATCTATAATGAATCGTACCAATCAAATTTAAAACATTTAAATGCACTACCATGTGTATCATCCAGGACGAACAGGTGGATCATCCGAGATGATTCTCCAATATTGGATCGTACCGGCCAAATTTAAGGCTTATTAAACATATGTCTACGTGTATCATCCAGGACGATCATAGAGGATGTAATTAGATATCGATCAGATTGTCTAGGAAGATAATGTATCATCTAGGGCCATGAACAGTAGAAGGGTTAGAACTTTTAGCATATGGGTTTTTTGAAGAGAACTAAAATGATCATCCATGAAAATATGAATATCGTTCAGGACGATGTGACAAATAGTGGAAAATAGAGGATGGATGAAGATGATTAGATAAGGCCCAAAATTATTAAAATCAAGTAATAACGAAAGAAAAATATACAAAAAAGACATAAAAATGAACAAAAACAAAGAATTAAAAAAAAATAGGGTATGAACATAATAAAATTTCTAGGTGATTAAATTTAGAGACATGTGTTAAGAAAGTTGCTATTTGCATGTTTTACATTCTTGCAACTTATATAGTTTTGATGATTCCAAATATTATTGTTTTTAAATTATTATATTCTCCTAACACTTTTTGTAAGAATTGTTTTTGCTCTTGTGTGGACTAACATTTCAGGAAAATCGAACTTCAGACTAAAGAAGACTTCAAATGAAATTTAGCATGAGATAGTTTGTAAATTGAAGCTTGTATTGAGTTTGGTAGGGAATGATTGTAATTGAGTAGCTTAGCACACACACACACACACTTGGGGAGATCTTAAAAAAAAAATTGTATTGATCGTACGGGACGAACCAAGTTTATACGAGACGATCAGATCAGTTATCCCCACGGTAGAGCAATGGAATGAACATGAAGTGAGAAAATTTTTCTAAGTCCTGATCGTCTAGATGAATTTCCCTATTCATCCCTGGATGATGCTCTCTGGATTCTCACAAAGAATTATTCGTCCGGACGAAATGGACGATTTGTCCCAGGATGATCTTCTCTAGATTCTGAGATTGAACTGTTCGACCAGACAAAATTGTTAATTCATCCCAGGATGATCTACTCTAGATTCTAAGATTGAACTGTTCGTCTAGACGAAATTGCAAGTTCATCCCAGGATGATCTCCTCTGGATTTTCAGTCTGTAATGTTCATCCAAACAAAACGGTCAGTTCGTTCCAGGACGATGTCCTCAGGTTTCAAAGTTTGTACTGTTCATCCAAACGAATATGAACATTCGTCCTAGGATGATGATCTTTATTATTTTGACATATGGACCGTTTGCAGTTATATTTTATTATGGCTTTAAAATAACTATTCGTACAGGACGAACATAGTTCAGACGGGATGATGATCGTGTATAAAGTCAAGTCGTCCTAATACACCTAAGAGATCATACGCAACATTTTACATTATTCATCTAGGATGAAATCACGATCGTACGGGACGATCGAGTGCGTACATAATTGAAATTTATAGTTTTTGGACAGTTTTTTGTTTCTTTACTATATAAGGTGCACTTAAAACTGTCTTGTAATCTTTTTGCCTACTGATCTTCGTGTTAACTGAAGGGAGAGTGAAGGAGGGAGTGTGTGAGAGTGTTTGAAAGAAGATTCTTACTACTGGAGTGTAAAGGATTCACTTGGTACTCAAAGGTAAGAATCTCCACTTGTGATTTGTCATTACTTCACTATTTTCTCTCGTCCTTCTAGATTTCTTGTGAGAAGATCTGTCAATGAGATCTGGTTCTCTACCGACACTTGGAGAGTGTGAACAATCAAAGGGTTCTCTGCCTACACTTGGAGAGTGTGAATAGATGAAGGGTTCTCTGCCCACACTAGGAGAGTGTAAAAGGATGAAGGGTTCTCTGCCCACACAAGAAGAGTATGAAAGGACGAATGGTTTTCTGCCAACACTTGGAGAGTGTAAAAGGATGATGGTTCTCTACCAACACTTGGAGAGTATAAAAGGATGGCGGTCCTCTGCCACACCGGGTAGTGGTGGAAGAGAGTTTTGTAAAGGCTTCTCCGCCTTGTTGTGGGTGGAAAATGAGAGTCACTAGTGGTATTAGTGCAATAATCAGAGGGTGCCTCCGGGGAGTGGATGTAGGTCGTGTTTGACTGAACCACTATAAATCTTGCATCTTTTTATTTTCCACTGCTTTTATTTTTTACCTTTAAATTTGTGGTTGTAAAACCTTTTCTACAAAACTCACTAAAGTTATTCTCGGTATAAAGATCAAAAAGAGGAAAAAATTTTAATTACCAATTCACCCCCCCCCCCCTCCTCTTGGTTAGTTGTTGGGACATAAGCTTAGGTTTAACAACCTTATTCATATTGAACAAGTTTCAACAACTTGTAATACCAATGTGTTAACATCGATGAAATCAAAAAAATGTTAGAATATCCGATCCTGCTAAGCCTTGCTTTGACTTCTTTTAGGGCAAAATCGTCTTTTAAAAATAAGAGACCTAACTCTTAACAAACCAATTGGATAAGAAAAAAAAGATCTGTTCAAAACTCAGTTCTAGAAAAATATCTTACAGAATAATATACCAAAGAGATTTATACAATCATGAAATTTGAAATCAAGCCTTTGAAAATATCAAGTGACACATGAATTCTTTTAAGAGAGGGAAGCTTTTGTATTTGTGGGCTCATTTTATACCTCTTGTCAATTTGAATGGTGCACTTTACACATCTTTTAATTTTTTATACACTTTGTGTATTTATTAATTTTTGGCAATCATTGCGCATCTTTTATTTTGGCGTTATTGGCCACTTTTTTTTCTTATTTTTCAAGCTTGGTCTCTTTTTAAAACTCTTAAATATTCTCAATTGTGAGTATATCTTCTAGTTATTAGATAAGAAAAAATCACTCTTTAATAAAGGGAAGAATAAACCATAAAACAGAATCAAATTCATATGATAAATGCAACAGTAAGATTTCAAAGAACTTGAAAGTAATATAAAGACTTTTGAATATTATATATATAAGGTAGATTACTGTAGCAAGATAAAAAAATATCTTAATTGCAAAGTCGAGTTATTTATTTGAGATATACTTTTTTTTAGTAAAGAAAATTGCACCACTAAAAGAGGTTAGAGGGAGGGAAACAATCAACAGTTTTCTCCCTTTAACTGATTTAGGGATATTTAGACATTGATTATTCAAATTCCAAAATCTAAAAACCATGAAAAAAATATCATTTCAAAATAAAAAATTAGAGATGAAACAACTAAAAAACTAACTAAAAAAAAAAGAGAAAGCAATAATAATCAATAGAGTAGTAAACAAGCAATCCAGATTTTATTAAGCAGCAAGTTTCAGCAATTATGAGTCGCGAGCCTCCACTGTCCAAGTATTATATGCTCTCATGAGCGCTTTTGTCAGAGCAAGCCTACAAAATCATCAAAAGTTAGATTTAGGAACCCAAACATGTTTGGGTCCCTTCTTATGCTAAGAAGAATGCAGTGCATGTGTGTTATGCTGTGAATCATACAATTTGGGTCTCCACACCCAATGTGTACTACGGTGAATAGTGCAAATGTGTGAGATGTATCCTAGCATACCACATAAAAAACATTTAACACCAGAAAAAGGATTTCTTAATCTATTTAGGTAGTGCTGCTTCCTTTTAAAGTTATGAAATGCATGCACTCTAGTTTATTGTTTTCAAGCATTTTTATATTTTTTCAATCTTTTGCAGTTTTTTTCTAAATTAGCATAAGATAATTTTAAGGAATCATGTGCATCGGATAATTCAGCATGCTTTTTGTTTAACGCATCAAATTTATCAAGTAAAGCCATGAGATTGCTATCAATTTGGGACTTATCTTTTAAAAGGATTTCATGCTCTTTTTGCAAATTTGAAAATTCCAATTTTAGACTAACTTGTAATTTTTTGAGTTTCCTATATGAAGCATGAATTTTCTCACATATTTCAACTAATTGATCATAGGTTGGCTCACATAGTTCTTCTTTATTAGATTCTTTATGTTGATTATCAGCCATTAAACATAAGTTTGTGGTTTCCTCCTCTGGTTCAGTCTAAGAGGAGTCAGATGCAGAATCCACCTAGAAAGCTTTTTGGGATCACTTCTTATCCTTTTTATATTTGGGTTTCTCATCACTATTTTCTTTGCTTGAGTGATGCTTAAGTGTAGGACAATCATCTTTGACATGCCCAGACTTTCTGCATTCAAAACAAACAACATAAAAAGAATCTTTAAAATTTTTGCTATCCTTACCTTTTTTTCCAATTCTGATGATGCTTGTGGCTTTTCCTTAGAAAGTTTTTGTACTACCTAGTAATGAAGGAAACTTCATCGCTTTTAAACCTAGAAGAATTTGTATTTGTTTCATTGGCCTTTAATGCTATAATTTTCTACTTATTTTTCTGACCTGCATCCAGATTTCTTTGATTCACTCCTTGCTCGTAAGAAATGAGTGATCCAAGTATGTCATCAATCGAATAAGTATTCAGATCTTTGGATTCAAAAATTACAGTAATCTTAGCATCAAAGGAAGATGGCAAACATCTCAAAATTTTATTTATCTTTTCAAAACTTGTGAGTTCTTTTCCTAAAGCATGCAATGATGTAACAATTTGAGTAAATCTTGTATACATATTAGAAATTGATTCATGAGATTTCATACGAAAAAGTTCATAATCATGAAAAAGAATATTCAAACGAGATTCCTTAACTTCATTAGTTCCTTCATAAGTAATACACAACTTATCCCAAATTTCTTTACCAGTTGTGAAAATTGAAACACGCATGTAATATTCAGATTTTAAAGCACAGAAAAAACAATTCAAACATTTTGCATTAAGTTGTGCCTAAATCCCTATCATCGAGAGTCCATTTAGTAAATGGAAGTGGAACGGTAACTCCAATAAGTTTACCAGTTGGAGGTGTATAACCATCCTTAACAAGCATCTAGATACGATAGTCAATCGATTGTAAAAATGTAGACATGTGAGTTTTCAAAAATCAAAGAGAATATTATCAAACAAAGGTGGTCGGGTAATAGAATATCCTTCCGTAGTATTATGATTACCAAAATTAGCCATGGATCAAAATTTAAAAGCTTTAAAAAATTGTTTTTATGAATCCCGCTCTGATACCACTCGAAAGTTTGTTAGGGATGTTAAGCCCTTATGAACTAGTCACGAGGCTAACCATGAGGGGGGTGAATTGGTATTTTAAAAACTATTCAAACAAATCATGCACTAAAACCAAAACATAATCCACCACCAAAAATAATGAGTGCAAAAATTAAACACATGAGTAAAAATAAATAAAAAACACACTGGATTTATAATGGTTCGGTCAAACCATGACCTACGTCTACTCCTCGGAGGCACCTTCTGAGTATTGCACTAACTTAGTGTCACTCCTTTAGCCCCCACAGCTAGGTGGAGAAGCCCTTACAAAAACTCCTTTCCACCAACCTTGGTGTGGCAGAGAACCGACTCCTTTTGCTTTCTCCTAAAGTAGGCAGAGAACCCTACTCCTTTTGCTTCCTCCTAAAGCTGGAAGAGAACCTTGATCAATTGCTGAAGAAGACCTCCCTTGACCCTCTAAGAATAAGGAATGATGATCGGACAAAACCCCTTTGAACCTTTCTTGGAGTAACCCTTGTGAAACCCCTCATAAGCTCCCCCTCATAAGTTCCTCCCTCTTTCTCCCTCTCCTCTAAGATCTCCCAGGTCAAGAAAGCAGCAAAGGATGCTTGGACTTGAGAAAACATGAGTCCTTTAAATAGATGTTTAAGAACTAACTTTATCATCTAGGATGATATTCCTATCATCCTATTTGATTAGAATAAATTAAGCTCAATTAGCCCGGACGACTTAGGACGATTAGAAGATTTTTATTCATATTATCAAGGATGATATTATATCATCCTGTACGATTAGTTCAAATAGAGTAATATCATCCAGACCATCGCTCTGAATGGGAGTCTGGACAAAAATAAAATGACTTGATCATCCAGGCCGATCTCTTGATCGTCCTGGCCGATTAGTTTAAAATTTGCCCAAATCGTCCAGAACATTGCTCTGAATAGTCATTGGTCATCCAGGAGAAATCAAGTTTTTTGAATTGATCATCTTGGCCAATCCTACAATCGTCCAGGATGATATGATCATATCAATCAACCTTAATTACTTTCCTTAATCTCCAGATCAATTTAGGCATAATTGTGCTGCATTATCCAGGTTGATGTTCTAGACGATAATTAAAAAATAAAGCTTCCTAAATTGATCTGGTGGCTGATTCTTTTTTATTTAAGCCCATCATCCACAACAATAAAAAAAATCAACCAGGATGATATGCTTAATGACAGCTGCCTTAACCAGAATGCCCTAATTAGGGTTTTTGTTTTTGACCAATCAGCTAGGATGATTTTGGGATTGTCCTGGATGATGTGGAAAAAATTAGAAAACTCTAAGTCAGACAGAAAAATTTACTCAAGTGTGTGTGTGCAGGGTTACTTAGTATCAGGAATCACGAAGATTATAATTGACTCAAGAAAGAGAAAACAAATACATTACAAACTTACTCAGACCTAATCTACCCAAACTTGAGCTGGTTCAAATTGTGGTCTTGATCTTGTGGACCTGAAATGTTAGTAGGCAAGGTAGTCGTAGTAAAACAGAAGTGTTTTCAATCATCAAAATTTTATTTCTGAAAATAGATATGCAACATAGTGATTCTGTGGTGTGTCCTGATGGTTTTACGACTCTTTTTTTTTCAAAAATATTGGTGCATTATGCAAAATGACATATTTTCTGCTATTTTGGATTTTTTGCTGGTATCCCTTTTCCTAAATTCTTTTCTTCTACCTCGCTTGTGCTTATTCCTAAAAATAATTTTGTTCAAACTTGGAATAACTTTTGTCCAATTAATCTTTGTACTTTCTTCAATAAATTAGTTTCCAAAATTATTTTGAATCAGCATGCTTTCATTTTACCTAAAATTATTTCTCCTAATCAAATGGGTTTTGTGAAAGGCAGGGCTATCACAGAGAAAATTCTTTTGGCTTAAGAATTTTGTCATGATTTGAATGTCCGGGTTAGAGGGGGGGTAATGTGATTTTCAAACTTGATATTGCTAAGGCTTATGACAATATTAATTAGAATCTCATTTACTTTATGCTCGTACTTTTTGGATTTAACACTATTTTTATTAATCTTATTATGAATTGTATTGAGAATGTCTATTTTTTCATCACTCTTAATGGCTCCAATCATGGTTTTTTTAAATCTTCTCATACCTTATGGTAGGGGGATCCTATTTCCCCTACTCCAATTATTATTATGGCTGAATTTTTATCTAGGGGTTTCTTTAACTTATTTGAGAATAATGCTAGTTTTTATTTTGGAACTTTGGGAGGTTATCATATATCTCAATTATGCTTTGCGGATGACTTTATTGTTTTTATGAATGCTACTATTAATAGAATTCATAAACTCATGGAGTTTTTCAATCTTTTTAAAATGGTTAGTGGCTTGTCTTTTAGTAAACATAAGTGCTGCTTTATTGCTTCTAAAAGGATTTCTAATGATCGAATTTTAGCTATTAAAGATGCTACTTATTTTACTCATTCTAATTTGCCTATTGAGTATCTTGGTGTCCCTTTGTTTAAATATAGAAGAAAGACTATTTTGTTTGATGATCTTATTTTTTCTATTCAAAATAATCTCTTATCTTGGGACTCTAACTTTCTTAGTTTTGGTGGTAGAACTACTCTAATCAAAAGTGTTCTTTGTGCTTTACGTGTTTATATGTTTCAAACTATTTTTCCTACTCATACTGTTTGCAGCAGGATTCATAGGCTTATCAGCAAGTTCTTTTAGAAAGGTACTTCTTCCACTTCTAAAATTACTTGGGCTGCTTGGGAAAAATGTTGTGGTATTTTATCGGAAGGTGTCTTGGTTGTAAAAATTTTCATGATCTTGCTAAAGCTTTTTCCTTTAAACTTTGGTATAATTTATGCGCTCAAGAGAATCTTTGGGCCAAGTTTCTTATTTCTAAATATTCTAGGGGTTCCCACCCTACCATTATCTCCTCTAGAATTGGGAATTCTGTAGTGTGGAAAAGGCTTTACAAGATTAAATGGGAGGTGGAACCCTTTATTACTTTTGTTCTTGGTGAAGGTATTATTTTTTTTTTCTGTCAAGATAAATGGTTAGGTAAAGATTCTATTAATTTTATTCTAAACTCTACGTCTTCTGCTTCTGTTAAAGTTAATTTTTTCTTCAATGAGAATTGTTGGGACTTGATAAACTCTCTAGTTTTATTCCTGAATGCATTATCCAACATATTTTAAAAGGGCCTATTAATACTAATGCCAAAGACATAATTTTATGTGACTTATCCAAAGATGGTGCTTTCCATCTTAAAAATGGATGGCATTCCCTTAGGGATAAAGTAATTTGAGTAATATTTTCTCTAAAATTTGGCATAAGTGTATCCCTTCTACGATTTCTGTCTTTGTTTAGAGGGTTCTCAATAAATTTATTCCTACGGAGGATGTTAAGATAGTTGCTATTTGAATGCTTTAGATTTTTGCAACTTATGTAGTTTTGATGATTCCAAACATTATTGTTCAAATGTGTAGTTATCTCCTAACAATTTTAGAAGATTTGTTTTTGCTCTTGTGTGTACTAACATTTCAGGAAAAATGAACTCCAGACTACGAAGACTTCAAATCAAATTCAGAATGAGATACTTTATAAAATTTGAAGTTTGTATTTTTTTGAAATTAAATTGAAAGGGAGTGATTGTAATTGAGTGAATAAAAACATACACACACACATAAGGAGATCATAAAAAATTTATACTGATCGTACTGGACGATATCCGTTCGTACGGGACGATCAGACAGTTATCTCCTATTGAGCGCATGGAACGAATAGGAACTTGCTTAAAAATTTTTCTAAGACCTATTCATCCAGGACGAATTTAACAATCGTCCAGCACGATTGGTTCTCTGTAAAATGTTCGTCCAGACGAAATTAAATTATCGTCAATGGCGATTGGTCCTCTGGAAAATTTTTGTCAAGAAGAAATTAATAATCGTCCAGGACGATCGACTCTCTGGAAAATTTTTGTCCAGATGAATTTAAATTATCGTCAATGGCTATTGGTCCTCTGGAAAATTTTCGTCCAGATGAATTAAATAATCGTCAAGGATGATCGGTCCTCTGTAAAAATTTCGTCCAGACGAATAAATTTTTGTCCAAATGATTAACCGACTTAGAATGGTTTTCACCAGTTTCTAGAACCGACCTAGTAATAACCGTTCGTACCAGACGAACCTAGTTCATACGGGATGATCAGCTGTACGAATACATTTCATACACATATACAAATGGGGTCGTTTCAAATCGTTTAAGTAAAATCATCCAGGACGATCCACGATCGTACGGGATGATCCACTGCGTACAGAATTGAAAATTTATAGTTTTTGGGCAGTTTTTCTTGTCTTTTGTATAAATAGTCCAAATTAGACTGCCACCTAATCTTTTTGTCATTTGATCTTCGTGGCTCTTGAGAGAATAGTCAAGGAGAGAGTGGAAGAGAGCAGTCAAAGGAGGATTCCTACAATTGGAGCAAGAAGGCTTCACTTGGATTACAAAGGTAAGAGTCTCTACTTGTGAATTGGGATTACTTCACTCTTTTCCTTCTTCCTTCTAGATTCTTGTGAGAAGATCTGTCAAGGAGATCCGGTTATCTGCCGACACTTGGAGAGTGTGAACAGACAAAGGGTTCGCTTCCTAAACTTGGAGAGTGTGAATAACTGAAGGGTTCGCTGCCAACACTTGGAGAGTGTGAATAGCCGAAGGGTTCGCTTCCTACACTTGGAGAGTGTGAATAGCCGAAGGGTTTGTTGCCTACACTAGGAGAGTGTGAATAGCCGAAGGGTTCGATGCAACTACTTGAAGAGTGTGAATAGCCGAAGCGTTCTCTGCCCACACTTGAAGTGTGTGAAAGGACGAACAGTTCTTTGTTAACACTTGGGATTATGTAAAAGGATGACAGTTCTCTGCCGCAGCGGGGATTGGTGAAAAAAGTGTGTTGTAAAGGCTTCTCCGCCTTGTTGTGGGTTCAAAAGGAGAGTCACTATTGGTATTAGTGCAATACTCAGAGGGTGCCTCTGGGGAGTGGATGTAGGTCTGGTTTTAGACCGAACCACTATAAATCTGGTGTCATTTACTTTACTATTTTTATGTTTCCACATTTTAATTCTTAGTTTTAAAAACTCTGTGGTTGAAAAACTTTTTCTACAAAACTTAAAAGAAACAATTTTTATTTCAGTTCAACATAATTTTAAAAGAGGGATTAAATTTTTTAAACTACCAATTCACCCCCCCCCCTCTTGGTAGCCTTTGGGACATTAACTTAGGCTTAACAAACTAATTACTATACTCAACAGAGGACAATCTTATTAAAAAATGTTTCAATTTAGCTTCTAAATGTCAATGCTATTTTCATATCGAAATTATGCACCATGTGTTTGTTTTTGACCCTGTGGCTGTTAGAACTTGGGTTTATTTTGACGATTTGCTTCACTTAAATTGTTTTAATGCTCACCTTTCTCTTTATTCATTACTTAAGTCTTGGTTTGATGATGTTAAAGTTCACTTTCGCAAAGCTTTACCTTCTCTCATTCTTTGATTTCTTTGATTGGAGAGGAATAACTCCATTTTTAATGGAGTGAGAATGAACCATCTCAATGCCATTCAAAGGGTGAAGGATAAAATTTTAGAGCTTGTGGCTATTAATTTTCTTACTGTTATGAATTTTAAAATCTGTTATGATGTTAGCACCACTTTAGGGATTAATTGGGAGAGAACTCCTTCTACTATTAATGTTATCTATTGGATAAAGCCTCCTCCTAATTTTTATAAACTGAATGTTGATGGTGTTCTTTCTGAGTCTTTGGCTGGTTATGGTGGTCTCATTCGAGACAGCAGTGGTCATCTTACTGTGGCCTTTGCGGGGTCGGTTCCTAATGGTAATGCTGATACTACTCTTCTTGCATCTATTCTTTATGGTATTCAACTTTTCTTTCCTATTAATTTAACTAATTTGATTATTGAGGTGAATTCTAGTTTTAACATAATTCCTTTTTAAGATGGGGAGGATGTGTGTTGCAACCCAAATCTTTCTTATAATGTTAGGGAAATTAAAAGGCTATTGTTGTTTATGAATTCGTCTTTCTACCATGCTAGAAAGGGTGGTAACTCTTGTGCCTCTTGGCTTGCTAACTGGGTTTGTAGGCTTAGCTATTTTACTGATGTCATTCAACCTTCTATTCCTGAACCCTTTAATGGATTGCTTTACCATGATGCTTGCGGGGTTCTTTATGTTGTTCCTTAAATGTTTTTGTTGGTTTTTTAAGCTCTGAATGGTTGTTTCTTTGGTCCGGGGTGGTTCTTGGATAGTGTTAAATTTCTGGCATTTTTTATCGATGTAGTGGTTGCTCTGGAACAATTTATGTATCCCATATTCTTTTGGCTTCTGGAGTTTTGTTGGCTGGATCCTTTTTGGGTATTTTTTCTATTGCGAGAATTTTTGTTTCTTTCTATTTGCTGGTATGTATTATTGTTCTTGGCATTTTGCTTTCCCTCCTTATTTCTAGATCTTCTTATGCTGTTGTTGAAATAGTTGGTTGTCTATTGTTGGGGTTTTTGGTGGTTGGAATTTTGATGGGGTTCATGGTTTTGCTAATGTCTGTCTGGATTTAAATTAGAACAATGATTTTTCTATTTTTGCTACAGAGGGTCTGTCCCTTTGTTGCTCTCCTACCTATTTGGATGTTGATGGTAATGGTGGGATTAAGGTTGGTTTTTCATCTCCTTTTGATGGGGTTGGTCTATTTGGTTACGGGTTATGTTATGATGGTATCAGGTGTTTTGGCAATATGTTAATCCAGAGTTATTTCTTCTTTTTCTGTGTGATTCTTGGGGGTAATTCTGCTAGCCAGATTTATTATGTTGTTAATTGTGTCTGGTGGTTCTTCACTTATAGATGTGTTTGTTGGTTAGCCTTGATTATTTATGTTTGTTGTCCTATTATAAACTGCTATGCTATTGGTATCATGAGAATTACCTATTGGAATGTTTTTGAGATGTCTTTGGACATTTCCCATGTTATGATTGAGTGACATCTAGACTCTCTTAATGAAGATCGTATTAATGAGAGTATTCTGAGCTCTAATGGTTTAAATGCTAAGACTAGCTTTACTTTGAACAATTTGGTTTCCTTCTTATTCATTTCTATTACCTACCCCAATTTTGGCAATTATTATACTAATAGTTTGTTTTGGTGTAGTTTCTTTCCTTTGTAGCTTTTCTTTTTTGTAGGTGGAGCTGACTAGGCTTGGCTACAATTTTTTTGACAGAAAGAGTGGGCTTTATTGTTATTATATGATCCTTATTTTTTGGATTCTTCTCTATATCAACATTAGAACGCATAGGCCCCTTTGCAGGATTTAACTAAAAAAAAAAAGCTAATCATGCATTTTGCAAATAAAAATTATATATCAAAACCTTTGTCACATAATTGGCTAATGTTACGTAGATTATGCTTAAGGACATCAACTAATAAAATATTTTCAATAATAAACTAATTAGAATTTCTAATTATATCTGTGTCAACCACTTTCCTAGTGTTGTTTTCCCTTAGTGTGACCACGCCTCTTTACTTTGCCTCTAGTGCGATGAACTGCTTCAAATCACCAGTCATGTGCCTCAAGCATCCATTGTCTAGTTACCACATGCTATTACTAGGTCTTTTGTGAGATATTTCCTACAATATCATTAAACAAAATATTTAGGAACCCATGTAATTTTTGGTTCCACCTTATGCATTGATGAATGAGATGTTTGCATGCATTGATGTGATGCAACTAGTTTTGGCCTCTACACTAGATGTGTCTTATAATGGATAATGCTATTGCGGTCTATATGACATTGTATGCCACAAGAGTAACACCTAACACCAGGAAATGTTCACTAATTTATGTGGATTATGGTGCCTCTTCCTAGGGTTAAATAATGCACAATGTGATGTAGGTTTACACTATGCCAGATTAGGTGATGACATTTTATTCTGAAGTGCATTTATTTTTTCTTATAAGAATTCATTTGCACTTTCGATAATGGATATTTCCATTTTCAATGCATGATCACTACTATGTAAATAACCTAAATTATTTCTAACTCCTTAAATATGTTTTCTAATTCAATATGTTTTTTTCTTTAAGGATTTATGTGTAGTAATTAGTTCAACATGCTTCTTGTTTAATGCATTGAATTCATCAAGTAAAGACATGTGACCATTATCTAAAGTAGAATGTTTAGCTATCAAACTAATATGCTCCGTTTGTACATTAAAAAAATCGATGTTTAAATTACCATCCATCTTCTCAAGTTTCTTATATGGATCATGAATGTTTTTTGAGATTATAAATAATTCATCATATAAAAGTTGTCATACCTTATCTTGATATAATTGATCAAGATTATCATTAGTCATAAGACACAGGTTTGATACCTCCTCCTCTATTTTTGGTTCCACTAATTCTGAGGTAGAGTTCTCCCAAAACACCTTATGAGTCTATTCGTTCCCTTTTTAAACTTTTTTCTTTCATCGCCCTTCTCCTATATTGTGTGAGCTTTTAGGTTGGGGCAATCCATCCTCAAGTGCCACGACTTCCTATATTCAAAATAAAAAATATCAAAAGAAGCTTAGAATTCTTATTTGATTTACCTTTATTCCACTATTGATGAAGCTTTTAAGTTTCCATGTCATCAATACTATGTCATCCTCTCCCTCAACTATAGAGATATCACTTTCTTACTCATTTACTTTCGGTGATACCACTTTTTCCTTCTTCTTGTCTCTTACAACTTATAATCTTTGACTCACACCTTGCTCATAGATAATGAGTGAGCCTAATAAGCTATAGATAGAATAAATATTAATATCCTTTGATTCATAAATAGTGGTAATCTTAGCATCATAGTTACTAGGTAAACATCTAAGAATTTTTTTTTTTTTCATAGTTAGAAAGTTCTCTCCCTAAAGCATGCAAAGATGTTAAGATATGTGTCAACCAAGTGTACATGTTCAAAATGTTTTTGCTAGGTTTCATGTTAAAGAGTTCATAATCATGCAATAGAATGTTCAACCTAGATTATTTAGCTTCATTAGTTCCCTCATATATGATACACAGTTTTTTCAAATTTCTTTACAAGTGGTATAGTTAGATACTCTCATATAATCTTCGGACTTAAGAGCACATAAAAAATAGTTCAAACACTTTGCATTCAGCTGAGCTAAGTCTCTATCTTTATTGCTCCATTCATTAAACAATAAGTTAGTTTTAATTCCATTAATAAAATGAGATGGAGTAGAAAAACCCTCTTGTACTAAAAACAACATGCAAAAATTGATAGATTGCATGAAAGTAGACATGTGTATTTTCCATAAATCAAATGGTATATTGTAAAGAAAAGGTGGACAAGTAATAGAGTAACCTTCTGTAATGTTCCTATTTTTGAAATTTGCCTTGGATCGTCTTCCTCTAGGAATTCTAAAACACTATTTCTGAATACCACTTTGATACCAATTGAAAATTTGATATGGATGTTAATCCTAAGTGAACTTTTCCCTAGGAACATGTTGGGGGGGGGAGTGGATTAGTGAATTTAAAAACTAATTGCTTTATTTAAAAATAAAGATAATGTTTTTGGATTTCTTTGAATATTTTAAAAACATGTAGAAATTATCACTTACTGTAGAAGCAAGACAAATTTACCAAAACATGAAAAAAATGATAATGAAATTCTATTCAGTAAAGTTAAGCATTGAGTACAAATTTCACCAAGTTTTTATAATATAATTAACGTGCAAAAATTAAAATGCATAAAATAGAAATTGGATCAAACATACCAAATACTTACAGTGGTTTAGTCAAATAATGACCTCCGTCCACTCCCTAGAGTCCTCCACTCTGAGTATATTGCACTATCATTATAGTGTCTCTCCTTTTGGCCCCACAGCAAAGAAGAGAAGCCATTACACAAATCACTTCCACCAAACCTAATACGGTGGAGATTCATAAGCTTTGCCACCCTCCAGACGATGGTGATAGGTCTTCAATCTTTTCTCGCTCTTAGAGAAAGTATAGAACCTTGCATCCTTTCTTACCTCCTGGTGATGGTAGAGAACCACATCCATGGGCTTAATAATCTCTTCTCAGAGCCACCAAGTAACCTAGATAGACACTTCAAGCAAGGAAAGACACTTTCTTGGAGAAATCATGTGATCCCCTCACACACCAGCACTCTCTCATCTTCACAAAGCTCTCCAATATCTTCTTTTCAAAGCTCCCTCTCATGAACACTCAACAACCAAAGACTTGAAAAAATTCAATGAGAGAGATTAAATGCAAAGCCTTACAAAAAGTCCTAAATACAGTTCTAGCTATACTTATCATACAATACAATCCTGGATCATCCAATATGATTAGTTCTATTAGTACTATACAAAGAGCTAGGTGATGTACGATCAGTTCAAAGAATTAAGTTAATCGTACATGATGATTTAGAGCATCGTCTAGTATAATTAGTACAAATGACTTGGATTGCCATCTAGTGTGATTGGTGATGATTAAATTATCATCCTATGCAAAAATCCAATCTTACAGTAAGATTGATCAAATTGTCTTGGATGATATGCCTACATTAAATAATATAAATTTTTTCCCTAATCATAGGATTAATTTAGTTAATAGTTAATTACATCATACAGTATGATACTAATAGTACCATATTTTAGTAAAATGCTTGAATTTCAAAATATTACCTAAATTATGATTGGTGGCTGGGATCCTGATTTTAACTTATCATCTTGAATGATAAACATTGTACTTTATTATTAGTTCATCTTACATTAGCTATCATAATTATCCACTTTAATCATTTTCTAATTTTCTGATCATATAGTATGATATGAATCGTATTGCATGATTAGTTCGAAAAATTTAACTTCTGATATTGTCACTAATCCACTCCCTTGAGTGTGTGTTTGTTCATGTTTATCAAGCTTAGTATCCACCAAATACATGATTTGAATAAAAAAAGTAAAAATATATAAGAATTAAAAATACAAATATTTCATGACATACTTAACCTTAGTATACCCAATCTTGAGCTGATCAAATTTGTAAGTGTACAATGAACTTGAAATGTTAATGCATAAGAAAAAAATAGATATACAATAGTAGCAATTAATAGAAGATAGCACAGTAAGAAATCTAATAATACTTTTTATCATCAAAAACATAGCACTTGGGTATAGATTTGTAATAATAACTATAGGATTAATCTATCAATAATTGAGAGAGTTTTGAGTATTGTCAAGTGTTCATTTCATCTTTATTTTCATATACATGTATCATTAAATAATGTGTATTGTGTGACTATTTGATGAACCAACAAGAGTTGGGTATGCTTAATATATAGAGTCATAGTCATGCTTAGCCAATATAAAGTATAAAAAAGATATTAATTCTTAATGTTTTTTTAATTTATTGGGTTAGCAACATAGCTAATGGTCAAGGCATAGATCAAGATATACATGGTTAGATTTAATGATGCTGATAAACATCTAAAAATATTTTAGAGATTAAAACTCTCAAGGCTTGAGGGTGTTGTTAACCCCAAGGTAGAAAAGGATTGGCTTATGAGATTGGAAAAAAACTTTTAATGGTATGCAGTGTCCGGTTGATGACAAAATATTTCTAGCTATTTTTTTATTAAATGGAGATGTTCAGAATTAGTGGTTGGGCCAACAAAAAGAGAAGTTTTTGGGAAGAAAAAATGCTCATATCTCTTGAGAAGATATTATGAATATATATTCAGAGAAAAGTTTTTACCTCCTTCTAAAAAGAAAATGCTCAAGTTATTTATAAGACTAGTTCAATAGAGCAAGACAGTAATGCAGCATGAGGTAGATTTTAATTTCTTAAGCCAAGTAAGCTCTGCAACCATTTAACACTTTTGGGTAGTATGTTTTATAGGACTTTGAGCTAGTCTGAGGTAGCTCTAGTGTTGTTTCGTATTTTTAAATTTTATGAGCTCATAGAGATATCTTCTTTGATAAAGAATGATATGATAGCTAGTCAGTAGTAGTGGACTACTAGTAGAATGAGATTTATAGGATAGACTTCTAGCAGTGAATTTGATGAAAAGAGGAGTATATTCGGACTTGGAGATTCTATGTAGGTCGATTTATATTTGTATTTATATGTGCTGGTAGTAGTATAAAAGGTTATGCATGCACTTTCAGTGGAGCACTTATCTATCAAATCTGGGGTATTAAATATATGGCTCAATACTATAAGATAGTTGTGTTGTATTTTTAATGTGGCTATAGTGAGCATAAGCTGATTGATTATCCATAAGTAGAACCTGACGGACATTTTGAGGTGAGACCTGATAACTCTAAGTTGGCAAAAAGATCAAAAAAATTTCCACCTCATTTTTTTTATTGAGGGATATTCTAACCAAGGTGGTGATTCATCAATTGGGAAACAATCTATAAATAGCCAGAGAGAGTAGAGTGCTTAAGTTGCACTTGCTCTAATTCACGATAGGGTATATAGTTCGAGTTAGAATGAGGCTAAGGATTCCTTTGATGTAACTGTATGTATGGCTTACATTTTTATTATTCCATGTTGCATTCTGTTTGATTCTAGAGCTAGCAATTCCTTAATATCAAAAAATTACTTTACAATATTGAATTTATATTTTATTCTAATAAAATTTTCTTTAATCATTATTTTTCCTATGGTTAATATCATGATATCGAATTATATTTATGTATTTGAGGGAAATTTTTATTAAAATATGGAAATATGATCTACTAGTATTACAACTATTTGAGTTTAATATTTTATTAGGTATGGATTGGTTGAGTTAGTTGGTGACTCAGATAGATTGTTTGAAGAAGATGGTAGCCTTATCTTTGGACAACAAGATAATTTAATTTTAGGGAGTTAAAGGAGTATCAAAGGCTGCGTTCAACACTAGGTATAGATATTGTGAGTTTTTAGTGATAATTTTTTAGGTGACTAATGCACTTTCCATTTTTATGGATATGATGAATATAATATTTAAGGAATGTTTGGATCAACTTCTTATGCTTTTTATTTGTTATATTTGGTCTATTCAAAATCTACAAAAAACATGCAACCCATTTGAGGATCATTTTGGATACTTTTATATTACATAGATAGTATGCCATATTTTATAAATGCAAATTGTAGCTTAAGTGCATTTAATTTCTAAGATTTATGGTGATCAATGAAGGAATTTTTAAAAATCCCCAAAAATTGCAAGTAGTTATAAACTAGCCAAGTTCTACTACCATATGTATGGTACAAAGCTTTTTGGGTATGGCTAGATATGTTAGAAAAATTTTGAAAGGATTCTCTCATATTTTTATCCCATCGACTAGACTAACATAGAAGGTAATTCCTTTTAAGTGGGCAAATAACTATGAATATAGTTATTAGAAATTAAAGAATTACCTAACATCAAATATGATTATGACCATCCTATCTAATACAAAATGATTTTAGGTATCATTGATTATTTGGGATGCATTCTTATACAAAGGAGGAATGTAAGAGCATATGCCTCTAGATAATTAAAGCTACATGAAATAAACTATTTTACTCACAATATGGAATTGGCAGCTATTATTTTTACATTGAAAAACTTGAGTCACTATCTATATGGGGCCAACATAAGATTTTTACTAACCATTAAAGTTTGAAGTATATCCTCACTAGATGGAATTGAATATCAAATAGAGAAGATGGCTTGGCTAATAAAAAAATATTTTATGAGCATTTATTACAAACCTAATAAGGCTAGTGTGTTAGTATATTCTTTAAGTAGGAAATCTATTCGAATAGTAATATGAAATGTATGTTCTAGTTCCTTGGATTGAAATGTAGTGCCTAAATTTGTATACAAATTTGAAACTTTTTAATAGGTTAAACCAAAACATGAATGGCTTTGTGGCCTATTATAGCCATTACACATTTCAAGGTTGAACTGGGAAAAGGTGACCATAGATTTTTCTATGCATTTTCCTAGGTTGAGAAAAGGACATGAAACTATTTGATTAATTATGGGCCATTTCATGAAATCTACTCATCATCTTTTGATCCAATAGTAAAACTTTATGGAAAAACTAACACGAGTTTATATACATGAAATTATTAGATTGCACTAGATACATGAGGAAATTATTTCTTGCCATGAAAGTTGATTTACCTTTATACTACAGAGGAGCATTCAGGGAAATTATTAACAATATTTTTCAGCACTATTTTTCATCTGTAAATAGATGGTTAGTCTAAAAGAACTATTTAGGTATTCAAAAAGTCTTCTAAGAGATATCTATATATATGAAATTATTAGATTGCACTAGATACATGAGGAAATTATTTCTTGCCATGAAAGTTGATTTACCTTTATACTACAGAGGAGCATTCAGGGAAATTATTAACAATATTTTTCAGCACTATTTTTCATCTGTAAATAGATGGTTAGTCTAAAAGAACTATTTAGGTATTCAAAAAGTCTTCTAAGAGATATATATATATATATATATATACGATCCAGTGCGCAGAAAAACTTGTTTTGGGCAGTTTTTTGGACGTTTTTTCTTCTCCTTTCTATATAAGGAGTCCTAGAAACTATTACAAATGCCTTTGGAGTTGTTTTCTCTTGAGAGGGATCATTGAGAGGGAGAAGATCCTTGGAGGGGATTTCAAGGGAGTGTGGAGGGGATATTCACACGGTTGCTCCGGCGAAGGCTCTCAAGTGAAGTTCAACAACATCGGTCCGGTTCTCTGCCGACACTTGGAGAAGTGTAAAAGGACGACAAAGTGTATCTTTGACAGTCATTGTGTCTTCGTTCTTGTGGAGAAAACTTGAAGAGAGAACTTGAAAGGGAGAGAGGAAAGGGTGGAGTTTGAGAGGGAGAAGATCCTTGAAGGGGATTTCAAGGGAGTGTGAAGGGGATATTCACACAGTTGCTCCGGCGAACTTGCACCTCATTACCATCGGATTCAAGGGTCGTCTTGAGGGAAGTTTTGGCAAGAAGAAGATCTCTTTGGTGTTAAAGAACCCGGCTACTCCGCCGCACCGGGGAAGGTGAAAGTGATTTTGTACAGGCTTCTCCGCCTTGCTGTGGGAGCAAAAGGAGAGTCACTTTGTGGTATTAGTGCAATACTCAGAGGGTGCCTCTGGGGAGTGGATGTAGGTCAAGGTTTGACCGAACCACTATAAATCTGGTGTGTTCTTTCTTATTTTTTATTCCGCATTTAATTTCATTGCAAGTTGTTTACTCTGGTTGAAAAGTTTATTTTAAACTTTAATTTTAACTTGCATCAATAATTCAAAAGGTTTTCTAAAATTCCAAGAGTTGAAGTTACATTTTTTAAATTGCCAATTCACCCCCCCTCTTGGTTAGCCTTGGGACATTCACTTAGGCTTAACATCCTAATTACTAGATCCAACAAGTGGTATCAGAGCTTTGTTTCAAAATCATAAGTTTAGACTACTTTTTGAAAAACGAATATGGCTAATTTTAGAAACCATAAATTGTTAGATGGATGTTCGATTGTTAGACCACCTTTATTTGAAAGTATTTCTTTTGATTTTTGGAAAATTCGAATGTCTACTTTCTTGCAATCAATAGATTATCGCATGTGGCATATGATTCAAAGTGGTTATTCTGTACCGTCACGTATTATAGATGGAATCAAAACTGATATCCCTTTTTCTGAATGGAGTAGAGTAGAACAAATTTATGCACAATTAAATGCTAAATGTATGAATTGTTTGTTCTGTGCTTTAAATTCTGAAGATTATATGAGAGTCTCTACATGTACTACAGGTAAGGAAATTTGGGACAGTTTATGCATTACATATGAAGGTACTAGTGAAGTCAAGCAATCTAAGTTGAATTTTTTGATGAATGACTATGAACTCTTTAGCATGAAACCTTATGAGTCGATCTTAGACATGTATACTAGGTTTATTCAAATTGTAACATCATTACATGCTTTAGGTAAAGAGTTTTCAAACTTTGAAATAGTCAATAAAATTCTACGTTGTTTACTTGACAAGTTTGATGCCAAAGTTGTTGCTATTTGTGAATCGAAAAATTTGAATGAATATTCTATTGATAATTTGATTGGCTCACTCATTGCCTACGAGGAATGTTTGGGTCAAAGACTTTTGGATGCAGGTGAAACAATAATGCTAAAAGCGGAAGACATGGAGAAAAGTGGCTTAGTTGGTGAGAAAAGCGATGACTTAACAAGCAAATTGAAAAGTCCACTAAAGCACAAGAATAAGCATCAACAAAAGTGGAATAAAGGTAAAAATGGTAAGAATGTTCTGATTTCTTCAAATATTATTTGCTTTGGATGTAGGAAATCTGGACATCTGAAAAGTCAGTGCCCTAATTTGAGAACTCTTCCTGCTAAAGAAAAGGGCAAAGCTAAGCAAATTATAAAATGGGAAAATAATGAAAAGCAAAAAATCTCCTGGGCGGATCTAGCTTCTGAATCATCAGACCAGGAGAAAAATGATGTTTAAAACCCTTTGTTTATTTGTTTTTGTTGTATTTTTATTTTTGTTTGTTTTGTGTGTTTTTGTGTTTTTATTTTTAGTGTTTTGAATGATTTTGAAATGTTTTCTCATTTGATTTCATGTTTTAGATCGATGTTAATGTTCTTAATCTTTATGAAATTCATTTAGTACTTTTAATCTCTATTGTGCCTAAACTAAAATTGTAATTAGAAATTAATTTCATTAGAAAATCTAGTTTATCTAAATTTAATTTTTTGCCTATAACTTGTTTTAGTTAGAATTTTTTTTAATTTCATGTCTTTCATTTTAGACTACAAAATATTAATTATTATTATTGTATCTTAGATGTCTATCTTATTTTGTATTTCATTTTTCAATTAATATTTATGCACTTAGAAAAATTTGAGATTCTAGATTATTGTCTTTGGAAAGAATTCAATTACTCTTGAAAATTGTACAAATGTACAAAATCAAAAGGAATGTGCAACAAAGTTGCAAATGTGAAAAAGAGGCACAAAATAAGCCCAATAAAGAAAGATGCACAAAAATGTGCTACCTATATGAAAAAGATGCACAAAAATGTGCCACCTATATGAAAAAGATGCGCAAAGCGCCACTTGTGGTGATTTTTTTCTTTCCAGATTCTTTTTAGTCTATTAATTCAAGTAGATCTAATGTTCATTTATATTTCAATTGATTTTTGGAATATGCAATTTTTTACTCATCTTTATTACAATGATTTTTCATATCATAAATGTCTAAATTGAATCATGTTTTTCATAAATTCTTACTTATTACAATGTTATATCAATTTTTTAAATTCTATGAAATTCTATGATTTGACTAATGTTCTTAATTCTTAGTTGCATTCTTATGTCAATCACTTTTTTAGATTAAATTTACATATGAATTTTTCATAAGATTTTCTACAATACTAGTCTATTTTTTCTTCACTTTTTGTTGTTGTCAAAAAGGGGGAGAGATTATTGTTTGTATTGTTTAGGGGGAGAATTTTTTTTTTTAAAATTTTGTGTGTGTCTTGTAATGTTTTTTGTGTATTGTTTTTGTGTATGTGTGTATGTAAAATTTTAAAACAAAAATTCTTTTTTTAAAATGCCTCCTTATTTTAATGTATTCATCTATTCAGGGGGAGTTTAGGAGATTTTAAAATGGTTTGAAATTTTACTAACAATAATTGTTTTGCCATCATCAAAAAGGGGGAGATTGTTAGGAAAGTTGCTATTTGCATGTTTTACATTCTTGCAACTTGTATTATTTTGATGATTCCAAATATTATTGTTTTATGTGTAGTTATCTCCTAACACTTTTTGGAAGATTTGTTTTTGCTCTTGTGTGTACTAATATTTCAGGAAAATCAAACTCCAGACTACGAAGACTTCAAATCAAATTCAGCATGAGATACTTTATGAAATTGAAGCTTGTACTTTTTATTTGAATTAAATTTGAGAGGGAGTGATTGTAATTGAGTGAATAAATTTACACAAACTTAAAGGAGATCTTGAAAAAGTTTTTGTATTGATCGTACGGGACGAACATTGTTCGTACGGGACGATCAGATCAGTTATCTCCTTGTAAGAGCAATGGAACGGACAAGAACTGAACTGGAAATATTTTCTAAGTCCTAATCGTCCAGACGAAATCATTTTCGTCCCAAGACGAGTTTCTTTCTGCAAAAATTTCGTCCAGACGAAGTACAGTTCGTCCAGGACGATGGGAACCGACTATGGCAGTTTCTGGCAGTTTTCGGAACCGACTTTTGATATAACTGTTCGTCCAGACGAAATATTTTTGTCCCGGGACGAACCAATTTCGTCCAGGACGAAATTGGTTCGTACAGATGAACAAAATTTCGTACGGGACGATCCAGTGCGCAGAAAAACTTGTTTTGGGCAGTTTTTTGGACGTTTTTTCTTCTCCTTTCTATATAAGGAGTCCTAGAAACTATTACAAATGCCTTTGGAGTTGTTTTCTCTTGAGAGGGATCATTGAGAGGGAGAAGATCCTTGGAGGGGATTTCAAGGGAGTGTGGAGGGGATATTCACACGGTTGCTCCGGCGAAGGCTCTCAAGTGAAGTTCAACAACATCGGTCCGGTTCTCTGCCGACACTTGGAGAAGTGTAAAAGGACGACAAAGTGTATCTTTGACAGTCATTGTGTCTTCGTTCTTGTGGAGAAAACTTGAAGAGAGAACTTGAAAGGGAGAGAGGAAAGGGTGGAGTTTGAGAGGGAGAAGATCCTTGAAGGGGATTTCAAGGGAGTGTGAAGGGGATATTCACACAGTTGCTCCGGCGAACTTGCACCTCATTACCATCGGATTCAAGGGTCGTCTTGAGGGAAGTTTTGGCAAGAAGAAGATCTCTTTGGTGTTAAAGAACCCGGCTACTCCGCCGCACCGGGGAAGGTGAAAGTGATTTTGTACAGGCTTCTCCGCCTTGCTGTGGGAGCAAAAGGAGAGTCACTTTGTGGTATTAGTGCAATACTCAGAGGGTGCCTCTGGGGAGTGGATGTAGGTCAAGGTTTGACCGAACCACTATAAATCTGGTGTGTTCTTTCTTATTTTTTATTCCGCATTTAATTTCATTGCAAGTTGTTTACTCTGGTTGAAAAGTTTATTTTAAACTTTAATTTTAACTTGCATCAATAATTCAAAAGGTTTTCTAAAATTCCAAGAGTTGAAGTTACATTTTTTAAATTGCCAATTCACCCCCCCTCTTGGTTAGCCTTGGGACATTCACTTAGGCTTAACATCCTAATTACTAGATCCAACAAGTGGTATCAGAGCTTTGTTTCAAAATCATAAGTTTAGACTACTTTTTGAAAAACGAATATGGCTAATTTTAGAAACCATAAATTGTTAGATGGATGTTCGATTGTTAGACCACCTTTATTTGAAAGTATTTCTTTTGATTTTTGGAAAATTCGAATGTCTACTTTCTTGCAATCAATAGATTATCGCATGTGGCATATGATTCAAAGTGGTTATTCTGTACCGTCACGTATTATAGATGGAATCAAAACTGATATCCCTTTTTCTGAATGGAGTAGAGTAGAACAAATTTATGCACAATTAAATGCTAAATGTATGAATTGTTTGTTCTGTGCTTTAAATTCTGAAGATTATATGAGAGTCTCTACATGTACTACAGGTAAGGAAATTTGGGACAGTTTATGCATTACATATGAAGGTACTAGTGAAGTCAAGCAATCTAAGTTGAATTTTTTGATGAATGACTATGAACTCTTTAGCATGAAACCTTATGAGTCGATCTTAGACATGTATACTAGGTTTATTCAAATTGTAACATCATTACATGCTTTAGGTAAAGAGTTTTCAAACTTTGAAATAGTCAATAAAATTCTACGTTGTTTACTTGACAAGTTTGATGCCAAAGTTGTTGCTATTTGTGAATCGAAAAATTTGAATGAATATTCTATTGATAATTTGATTGGCTCACTCATTGCCTACGAGGAATGTTTGGGTCAAAGACTTTTGGATGCAGGTGAAACAATAATGCTAAAAGCGGAAGACATGGAGAAAAGTGGCTTAGTTGGTGAGAAAAGCGATGACTTAACAAGCAAATTGAAAAGTCCACTAAAGCACAAGAATAAGCATCAACAAAAGTGGAATAAAGGTAAAAATGGTAAGAATGTTCTGATTTCTTCAAATATTATTTGCTTTGGATGTAGGAAATCTGGACATCTGAAAAGTCAGTGCCCTAATTTGAGAACTCTTCCTGCTAAAGAAAAGGGCAAAGCTAAGCAAATTATAAAATGGGAAAATAATGAAAAGAAAAAAATCTCCTGGGCGGATCTAGCTTCTGAATCATCAGACCAGGAGAAAAATGATGTTTAAAACCCTTTGTTTATTTGTTTTTGTTGTATTTTTATTTTTGTTTGTTTTGTGTGTTTTTGTGTTTTTATTTTTAGTGTTTTGAATGATTTTGAAATGTTTTCTCATTTGATTTCATGTTTTAGATCGATGTTAATGTTCTTAATCTTTATGAAATTCATTTAGTACTTTTAATCTCTATTGTGCCTAAACTAAAATTGTAATTAGAAATTAATTTCATTAGAAAATCTAGTTTATCTAAATTTAATTTTTTGCCTATAACTTGTTTTAGTTAGAATTTTTTTTAATTTCATGTCTTTCATTTTAGACTACAAAATATTAATTATTATTATTGTATCTTAGATGTCTATCTTATTTTGTATTTCATTTTTCAATTAATATTTATGCACTTAGAAAAATTTGAGATTCTAGATTATTGTCTTTGGAAAGAATTCAATTACTCTTGAAAATTGTACAAATGTACAAAATCAAAAGGAATGTGCAACAAAGTTGCAAATGTGAAAAAGAGGCACAAAATAAGCCCAATAAAGAAAGATGCACAAAAATGTGCTACCTATATGAAAAAGATGCACAAAAATGTGCCACCTATATGAAAAAGATGCGCAAAGCGCCACTTGTGGTGATTTTTTTCTTTCCAGATTCTTTTTAGTCTATTAATTCAAGTAGATCTAATGTTCATTTATATTTCAATTGATTTTTGGAATATGCAATTTTTTACTCATCTTTATTACAATGATTTTTCATATCATAAATGTCTAAATTGAATCATGTTTTTCATAAATTCTTACTTATTACAATGTTATATCAATTTTTTAAATTCTATGAAATTCTATGATTTGACTAATGTTCTTAATTCTTAGTTGCATTCTTATGTCAATCACTTTTTTAGATTAAATTTACATATGAATTTTTCATAAGATTTTCTACAATACTAGTCTATTTTTTCTTCACTTTTTGTTGTTGTCAAAAAGGGGGAGAGATTATTGTTTGTATTGTTTAGGGGGAGAATTTTTTTTTTTAAAATTTTGTGTGTGTCTTGTAATGTTTTTTGTGTATTGTTTTTGTGTATGTGTGTATGTAAAATTTTAAAACAAAAATTGTTTTTTTAAAATGCCTCCTTATTTTAATGTATTCATCTATTCAGGGGGAGTTTAGGAGATTTTAAAATGGTTTGAAATTTTACTAACAATAATTGTTTTGCCATCATCAAAAAGGGGGAGATTGTTAGGAAAGTTGCTATTTGCATGTTTTACATTCTTGCAACTTGTATTATTTTGATGATTCCAAATATTATTGTTTTATGTGTAGTTATCTCCTAACACTTTTTGGAAGATTTGTTTTTGCTCTTGTGTGTACTAATATTTCAGGAAAATCAAACTCCAGACTACGAAGACTTCAAATCAAATTCAGCATGAGATACTTTATGAAATTGAAGCTTGTACTTTTTATTTGAATTAAATTTGAGAGGGAGTGATTGTAATTGAGTGAATAAATTTACACAAACTTAAAGGAGATCTTGAAAAAGTTTTTGTATTGATCGTACGGGACGAACATTGTTCGTACGGGACGATCAGATCAGTTATCTCCTTGTAAGAGCAATGGAACGGACAAGAACTGAACTGGAAATATTTTCTAAGTCCTAATCGTCCAGACGAAATCATTTTCGTCCCAAGACGAGTTTCTTTCTGCAAAAATTTCGTCCAGACGAAGTACAGTTCGTCCAGGACGATGGGAACCGACTATGGCAGTTTCTGGCAGTTTTCGGAACCGACTTTTGATATAACTGTTCGTCCAGACGAAATATTTTTGTCCCGGGACGAACCAATTTCGTCCAGGACGAAATTGGTTCGTACAGATGAACAAAATTTCGTACGGGACGATCCAGTGCGCAGAAAAACTTGTTTTGGGCAGTTTTTTGGACGTTTTTTCTTCTCCTTTCTATATAAGGAGTCCTAGAAACTATTACAAATGCCTTTGGAGTTGTTTTCTCTTGAGAGGGATCATTGAGAGGGAGAAGATCCTTGGAGGGGATTTCAAGGGAGTGTGGAGGGGATATTCACACGGTTGCTCCGGCGAAGGCTCTCAAGTGAAGTTCAACAACATCGGTCCGGTTCTCTGCCGACACTTGGAGAAGTGTAAAAGGACGACAAAGTGTATCTTTGACAGTCATTGTGTCTTCGTTCTTGTGGAGAAAACTTGAAGAGAGAACTTGAAAGGGAGAGAGGAAAGGGTGGAGTTTGAGAGGGAGAAGATCCTTGAAGGGGATTTCAAGGGAGTGTGAAGGGGATATTCACACAGTTGCTCCGGCGAACTTGCACCTCATTACCATCGGATTCAAGGGTCGTCTTGAGGGAAGTTTTGGCAAGAAGAAGATCTCTTTGGTGTTAAAGAACCCGGCTACTCCGCCGCACCGGGGAAGGTGAAAGTGATTTTGTACAGGCTTCTCCGCCTTGCTGTGGGAGCAAAAGGAGAGTCACTTTGTGGTATTAGTGCAATACTCAGAGGGTGCCTCTGGGGAGTGGATGTAGGTCAAGGTTTGACCGAACCACTATAAATCTGGTGTGTTCTTTCTTATTTTTTATTCCGCATTTAATTTCATTGCAAGTTGTTTACTCTGGTTGAAAAGTTTATTTTAAACTTTAATTTTAACTTGCATCAATAATTCAAAAGGTTTTCTAAAATTCCAAGAGTTGAAGTTACATTTTTTAAATTGCCAATTCACCCCCCCTCTTGGTTAGCCTTGGGACATTCACTTAGGCTTAACATCCTAATTACTAGATCCAACAAGTGGTATCAGAGCTTTGTTTCAAAATCATAAGTTTAGACTACTTTTTGAAAAACGAATATGGCTAATTTTAGAAACCATAAATTGTTAGATGGATGTTCGATTGTTAGACCACCTTTATTTGAAAGTATTTCTTTTGATTTTTGGAAAATTCGAATGTCTACTTTCTTGCAATCAATAGATTATCGCATGTGGCATATGATTCAAAGTGGTTATTCTGTACCGTCACGTATTATAGATGGAATCAAAACTGATATCCCTTTTTCTGAATGGAGTAGAGTAGAACAAATTTATGCACAATTAAATGCTAAATGTATGAATTGTTTGTTCTGTGCTTTAAATTCTGAAGATTATATGAGAGTCTCTACATGTACTACAGGTAAGGAAATTTGGGACAGTTTATGCATTACATATGAAGGTACTAGTGAAGTCAAGCAATCTAAGTTGAATTTTTTGATGAATGACTATGAACTCTTTAGCATGAAACCTTATGAGTCGATCTTAGACATGTATACTAGGTTTATTCAAATTGTAACATCATTACATGCTTTAGGTAAAGAGTTTTCAAACTTTGAAATAGTCAATAAAATTCTACGTTGTTTACTTGACAAGTTTGATGCCAAAGTTGTTGCTATTTGTGAATCGAAAAATTTGAATGAATATTCTATTGATAATTTGATTGGCTCACTCATTGCCTACGAGGAATGTTTGGGTCAAAGACTTTTGGATGCAGGTGAAACAATAATGCTAAAAGCGGAAGACATGGAGAAAAGTGGCTTAGTTGGTGAGAAAAGCGATGACTTAACAAGCAAATTGAAAAGTCCACTAAAGCACAAGAATAAGCATCAACAAAAGTGGAATAAAGGTAAAAATGGTAAGAATGTTCTGATTTCTTCAAATATTATTTGCTTTGGATGTAGGAAATCTGGACATCTGAAAAGTCAGTGCCCTAATTTGAGAACTCTTCCTGCTAAAGAAAAGGGCAAAGCTAAGCAAATTATAAAATGGGAAAATAATGAAAAGCAAAAAATCTCCTGGGCGGATCTAGCTTCTGAATCATCAGACCAGGAGAAAAATGATGTTTAAAACCCTTTGTTTATTTGTTTTTGTTGTATTTTTATTTTTGTTTGTTTTGTGTGTTTTTGTGTTTTTATTTTTAGTGTTTTGAATGATTTTGAAATGTTTTCTCATTTGATTTCATGTTTTAGATCGATGTTAATGTTCTTAATCTTTATGAAATTCATTTAGTACTTTTAATCTCTATTGTGCCTAAACTAAAATTGTAATTAGAAATTAATTTCATTAGAAAATCTAGTTTATCTAAATTTAATTTTTTGCCTATAACTTGTTTTAGTTAGAATTTTTTTTTTAATTTCATGTCTTTCATTTTAGACTACAAAATATTAATTATTATTATTGTATCTTAGATGTCTATCTTATTTTGTATTTCATTTTTCAATTAATATTTATGCACTTAGAAAAATTTGAGATTCTAGATTATTGTCTTTGGAAAGAATTCAATTACTCTTGAAAATTGTACAAATGTACAAAATCAAAAGGAATGTGCAACAAAGTTGCAAATGTGAAAAAGAGGCACAAAATAAGCCCAATAAAGAAAGATGCACAAAAATGTGCTACCTATATGAAAAAGATGCACAAAAATGTGCCACCTATATGAAAAAGATGCGCAAAGCGCCACTTGTGGTGATTTTTTTCTTTCCAGATTCTTTTTAGTCTATTAATTCAAGTAGATCTAATGTTCATTTATATTTCAATTGATTTTTGGAATATGCAATTTTTTACTCATCTTTATTACAATGATTTTTCATATCATAAATGTCTAAATTGAATCATGTTTTTCATAAATTCTTACTTATTACAATGTTATATCAATTTTTTAAATTCTATGAAATTCTATGATTTGACTAATGTTCTTAATTCTTAGTTGCATTCTTATGTCAATCACTTTTTTAGATTAAATTTACATATGAATTTTTCATAAGATTTTCTACAATACTAGTCTATTTTTTCTTCACTTTTTGTTGTTGTCAAAAAGGGGGAGAGATTATTGTTTGTATTGTTTAGGGGGAGAATTTTTTTAAAATTTTGTGTGTGTCTTGTAATGTTTTTTGTGTATTGTTTTTGTGTATGTGTGTATGTAAAATTTTAAAACAAAAATTCTTTTTTTAAAATGCCTCCTTATTTTAATGTATTCATCAATTCAGGGGGAGTTTAGGAGATTTTAAAATGGTTTGAAATTTTACTAACAATAATTGTTTTGCCATCATCAAAAAGGGGGAGATTGTTAGGAAAGTTGCTATTTGCATGTTTTACATTCTTGCAACTTGTATTATTTTGATGATTCCAAATATTATTGTTTTATGTGTAGTTATCTCCTAACACTTTTTGGAAGATTTGTTTTTGCTCTTGTGTGTACTAATATTTCAGGAAAATCAAACTCCAGACTACGAAGACTTCAAATCAAATTCAGCATGAGATACTTTATGAAATTGAAGCTTGTACTTTTTATTTGAATTAAATTTGAGAGGGAGTGATTGTAATTGAGTGAATAAATTTACACAAACTTAAAGGAGATCTTGAAAAAGTTTTTGTATTGATCGTACGGGACGAACATTGTTCGTACGGGACGATCAGATCAGTTATCTCCTTGTAAGAGCAATGGAACGGACAAGAACTGAACTGGAAATATTTTCTAAGTCCTAATCGTCCAGACGAAATCATTTTCGTCCCAAGACGAGTTTCTTTCTGCAAAAATTTCGTCCAGACGAAGTACAGTTCGTCCAGGACGATGGGAACCGACTATGGCAGTTTCTGGCAGTTTTCGGAACCGACTTTTGATATAACTGTTCGTCCAGACGAAATATTTTCGTCCCGGGACGAACCAATTTCGTCCAGGACGAAATTGGTTCGTACAGATGAACAAAATTTCGTACGGGACGATCCAGTGCGCAGAAAAACTTGTTTTGGGCAGTTTTTTGGACGTTTTTTCTTCTCCTTTCTATATAAGGAGTCCTAGAAACTATTACAAATGCCTTTGGAGTTGTTTTCTCTTGAGAGGGATCATTGAGAGGGAGAAGATCCTTGGAGGGGATTTCAAGGGAGTGTGGAGGGGATATTCACACGGTTGCTCCGGCGAAGGCTCTCAAGTGAAGTTCAACAACATCGGTCCGGTTCTCTGCCGACACTTGGAGAAGTGTAAAAGGACAACAAAGTGTATCTTTGACAGTCATTGTGTCTTCGTTCTTGTGGAGAAAACTTGAAGAGAGAACTTGAAAGGGAGAGAGGAAAGGGTGGAGTTTGAGAGGGAGAAGATCCTTGAAGGGGATTTCAAGGGAGTGTGAAGGGGATATTCACACAATTGCTCCGGCGAACTTGCACCTCATTACCATCGGATTCAAGGGTCGTCTTGAGGGAAGTTTTGGCAAGAAGAAGATCTCTTTGGTGTTAAAGAACCCGGCTACTCCGCCGCACCGGGGAAGGTGAAAGTGATTTTGTACAGGCTTCTCCGCCTTGCTGTGGGAGCAAAAGGAGAGTCACTTTGTGGTATTAGTGCAATACTCAGAGGGTGCCTCTTGGGAGTGGATGTAGGTCAAGGTTTGACCGAACCACTATAAATCTGGTGTGTTCTTTCTTATTTTTTATTTCGCATTTAATTTCATTGCAAGTTGTTTACTCTGGTTGAAAAGTTTATTTTAAACTTTAATTTTAACTTGCATCAATAATTCAAAAGGTTTTTTAAAATTCCAAGAGTTGAAGTTACATTTTTTAAATTGCCAATTCACCCCCCCTCTTGGTAGCCTTGGGACACTCACTTAGGCTTAACATCCTAATTACTAGACCCAACAATGAGCTCCTTTGAAGCTCTTCTATTTAAGAGCTCTTGTTCTACGTTTTTGAGAACCTTTAGCTGCTGCCTTGACCTAAAAAGACCTTGAGAAGAGAAAGAGAGAGAGGGAGAGAGAGAGGATCTTGTGAGGGGGAGCTTGTGAGGGGATTCACAAGGGTTGCTTCAAGGATCGTTGTGCTTCATCTTAGTCTAGATTTTCTCATCCGTCAAAGGGTTGGTAGAGGTAAGGAGTTAGCTTCTGGTTGTGGTTCTCTGCCAGCTTCAGGTGGAAGCAAAAGGAGGTAGGTTCTCTTCCTTGCCGGGGCGTCAAAAAGGAGGTTCTTGTGAGGGCTTCTCCGCCTAGCCGTGGGGGCTAAAGGAGAGTCACTTTTTGTAGTGCAATACTTGGAGGGTGTCGCCAAGGAGTGGACGTAGGTCGAGTTGACCGAACAACTATAAATTTCTGTGTTCTTATTTTTGCTTCCGCACTTTCAATTCCGCATTTATTTTTGTGGTGTGATTTTGGTTTATGCAATTTTTATTCTTTGTGAAAAGAAATTTTAATATACCAATTCACCCCCCCCCCCCTCTCGGTTAGCTTGGGACTAAGTTCATAAGAGCTTAACATCCCTAACGAACTTTCAAAGGTTAGCCAAATATAGACTCTAGGTAGATTTTAAAAAAAAATCAAAGTAAAGACCTAGGTACATAAAACCATTTGAGGTAATTGAAAGAATTATAAAGTTTTATTATCATTTTTTTATTATAAAATGTAAGCATAAAATTTTGACAATGATTCACTAAACATTTGGGAGAAGGAACCCAAGATGAGGCAACAGTATCATAGTCTATTTAACTATGTTGTATATTAAAATGTCAAGGATGATATTTTTCTAAGGAGATAAGATTGTAATATCTATTCAAATACTACTTTGAGCTAACTTGGATATGATCTAGTAAGTCTAATATGTTTGCATCTCTATATATTTTTTTGTTTTATGGATGTCTCTAAATATTATTAAATGCACCATTTAAGCCTTAGAGCATATGTTGAGGGTTCTATTTGTTAACATATACATATCTAAATTTTTCCCTTGTATCCACTACAACACTACGCTGGGTAGCATTATGATGCTCAACTCAATCTATTTTTTATTTAACGTTGCAAGAAAAAAAAAATTGTAGAGCCTTGTTATACTCAGTGGTGCTACGTTGTTTTGTGCTTTACCTTTCTAAAAATTTAAGGTAGCATTTTAACGCTTAGTATCGAAGCCCCATGATGTTGTGAAATAAATTTTAGTATAAATATCAAAAACTATTAAAATATTTTTTTGGAAAAAATAATTCTCACCTAAAAGCAGCTGGCTAGAGAGAGGGTGAGATCTTAAAGAGAGAAAGTTTTATTTAGGTTACTTTGGGCTTATTTTTTTCATTGGGCTAGTTGAAGAAATTCTTCAGATTGAGAAATATTATATTTACCTATCTTAATTTTTTTAATAATTTGGAGTCTTTAAAAAAAATTTATTTAAATTAAAAAAAAATCAACATAAAGTGAGTAGATATTGACATTAGGTAATTTTTCATCTTGTAACTTTTTGATATGTTATAGAATACATTATTATACACATTTTAAAATATTATCCATGAAGTTTCACAAAACAATGTTGATTATATGCAAATTTAAGAAAATTTTTTTGACAATTTATGTTGAAATGTCCATATATTGTTGTACTTCAATTACACTTTTAGAAACTTTTCTCACATAATTAGAATCTCCTTTCTAGGAGTTATAAGTGTTTATATTTTTTTAATATCTATGGTGTTAAACATTAGGAGTTATTGAAGTGGAGCTTGAATTTGTGCTTTCTTTGAATTGATGTGAAAATATAATAAGGTTTTCTTTAATATAAAAATAATGAAAGCAAACAAAGATATGTAAGTATACATATCAATAAAGTAATAAAGTGTTAGAGTGTTGATACCACAAGAAAGTGTTCTACTTAATTGTAATTGAACCACTACTACTTGATTCAAATGCAAAATTTATCCTATTAGAAGTAAAAGTTAATATTTTTAAGTTTTTGTTACTTAAAGAAAACTTGCAAGAAGATTTTAAACCAATGAAGATAAAATATTTGGACTAATGAATTCAAATAAATATTTTTCCTAATGAGACTCTTAATTTTAGATGTGAATTCATGCATATACATCCCTAAATCTCTGGCAATCATGTAAGGGGGAAAAAGTAAAGTTTATGGCATTCCTATAGTTTTACTATCTCCATAGAACCTAGAATATTCAAATATATTACATCTAAACCTGCCAACATTCCATTTTAATTCTCCTAATTATTCTAGTATTCCTCCATTGAGGCTATACATAACACTAAATACTAAATACACAAATGAACACTATATACATTAAATGAAGAATGAGATATATTAATAATATTTATATATTAATTTAAGACACAAGAGTTTACATAGTATTAGAAATACTTTTATATCATCAGCCAAAAATTATAGTGTTAGCCAAGAATGGAATATACAACAAGTAAACTTATTTATATTTTAAAGAGATATATGAAAAGTAATAAGAAAATTATCCTCTAAAAGGATTAATTGCTCTACTCCACACTCCATTCTCCAAAAATAGAGTTTCTCTCACAAGACAGGCTAAGGTCTCCCAATAAAAGTATCCTACACTTTGAATGTTCGTGAAGGTCATTAGACCTTACACAACTAGTCCCAAGACTAACCAATAGAAGGGTGAATTGGATATTTAAAAAAAAAAGTTAAACACAAAGAAAAACACTCCTTTTAAAAGCTTTTTAAACATATGAAAATAGATAGTTTTATCTTTTGATGCGGAAGCAAAGTAATTTCACATCAATAGAAAATCAGATATTTTCAACCATGTTGTTATCACAAAAATAAATGCAAAAAAATAAAGTGCAAAAAAAGACAAGAACAAACACACCAGAGATTTATAGGGCTTTGTCAACTTGACTTACATCCACTCCACGAAGTCACCCACTCATGGTATTGCACTAAGCCTTTAGTAACTCTTCTTTAGCCACCACAGCTAGGTGGAAATGCCCTTACAAAATTTCTTCCACCAACCTAATGTGGTAGAGGACCATAATCCTTTTTCTCCCACCAATAGATGAAAGAGGACTAAAAATCCTTTCATAGGCAGAGAAACTTGAATCGCTTTCACCTTCCCAGTATGGTAGAGTAGCCAAGTCCTTTGACACCAAAGATATCTTCTTCTTCCCAAAACATCCCTCAAGAAAAACCTTGAATATGATGATACTAGTAACCAAGTTAAAACCCTCCATACTCCCTAGAAACCCACAAGGATTTTCTCCCACTCAAACTCTACCATTTCTTCTCTCCCTTTCAAGGCTCTCTCTTTAAGTTTTCTCTAAAAGAATGGAGACTCAATGCATGCCAAATGACACTTACCAAGTGTCTTGAGAAAGCTTAATTAGAGGGCTTTGAAAAACCTAAAGATTCATTTTCATAATCAAAGATCATCCAGTATGTTCTATAGATCATCCTGTACGATTAGTACAAAATAAACATTACATATATTATGAACAAAATTATCTTGTAAGATCACTTCAAGTGTTCATACAGATCGCCCTATATGATTCTACAATCGTCTAGTAATATTAGTATAAAAGTATGATATTTTCTCTTGGATGATACGGGATAATCAAGTATCGTCCCATGTTTTCTGTCACCCAGGACGATCGTCATCGATCATCTTGTACGATCGAATTTACTAATTTTACCAAAATTGTTCTCCTAATCAAAGGATTTAATTTACGCATAATTTTCATAAATTATCGAGGATAATGTGAATCATCCTATACAATATGAATAAATTTTGAATTATAAAATCTTGCCAAAATTATGATTGTTGGTAGATTTATTGATCATAACTAATCATCTTGTATTATATATATTGTATAGTATGAATAGCTAGATGAGCTGATCATATAGTGTAATATAAATTGTACTGTATGATTAGTTCAAAATTTGAACTTCTAGTTTTGACTCAATCTCACTCTCATTAAGTGTGTGTATGCACGGTCACCAAGCTAGCATACACCCTTATAAAACTTGACATAAGAAATAAAAAATACATCAATGAATATTACAAAATATTTTACAGCATAACCTATTCTACCCAATCTTGAGCCTTGACTTTCATTGGATGGTGCATGTTGTTCCTGAAATGTTAGTACACACACAAACAAATATACATTTCAAATACAAGTAGACATAAGGATGTCAGCGATAATGTTTGTTATCATCAAAAGCATATAACTCGTGAACTTGAGTTGCAACACGCTTACCTAGCCTCCCTTAGACTTTTCTCTAATGTGCCTCGATGATGTAATGCTTGCTCCATTACGGTGTTCTATGACTTGGCATTGTTAATGGATGAACCAGTACATCTTTTGGCTGATTCATTGTTACTTTTCATCTCAGCAATTACTCCACTACAACACTTAAGAATTTGAACACATTGATGCTTGAACAAGACTTTTGATGCTGAGGCATTGTAAGGATAGATGCTCTGTATTCATTTTCCCAAGCCTCTAGTGTTATGGTGCTAAATTTGGGCTTTTTTGTATTGTGTTATACCATGGTGCTGACCTAAGTATCATTGTGGCATAAAATATAGGGAAACTAGCACTACAAAGACTGAATTAGGAACCTCAATATTGACGGTCATAAAACTATGGTGCTTTATCAGATGGCGCAACGACGTTATTCAACACTTAGAATTTGTTAACTTTATATGTACATTTCCTACACAAAAATAACTATAATAATACATTTTTACTAAATTTAAACATAATAAATATTACGTATTTTAGATTTAGCAAATTCCCCTTAGTATACACTCTTGCTTATCCTCATGTGATGGTAAAAATTACTTATTTATCACGTAATAGATAAAGTAAAAATAGATAATTTAAAATTACTAAAATATAAGATAAATACACCATAGTCTAGAAGTACTTTTGAATGAAAAAAGTTATAATTCTAATTTTAAAAAGTGATAACAATTATCCCATTCAGCCTCCCTTACTATTTCTTGTATTTAATATATCCAATACATAAGTGTAAAATTGTCTTATGAATTCAAAAATGAATAATATAACTTAGGGATTAGTTCTGCTTGTAATTAAATTGAAATTTTATCTGTACAGCATCATATATACTTGTTCACTTACCTTGTCCTTTTTTATTTAAGTATTAGTATGCATTTGAACTTAAGCTTCAACAAATACCAATTTTTTCATGTACTCATCTTTCTGCTTTTTACATATCTCTTTTAGAATTATTCATAAATTTCATTCTTTCATACTTTCTGGAGTACATATTTAATGATTTAGAATATCATATTTACTTTCATCCTCTTATAAACTGAATTGATTTGATGTATGGATTCAATAAAATCATTAATTCTACTTTCAAGTTTGTTATAATCTTTCTAACCTAAGCTACCCACATCATTTCCTTAAACTTAATTATTCAGTTTTCAACTCATTAGTTAATGCATTAGTATATAGATTCTAAATTCAAATCAAGTCAACTACTTAAGTGATATGTATTAGTTAATTGTTATGTTTTTCAAATTATGAATTTTTATGCATTATTCATTCAAACTATTTTCCAGGATTTTATTAATATCGTAATTTTATATAATTTAAGTTATTACTTTTATTTTGGATATATATGCAATAAAAGTGTTAGTATCTATAGAGATAGTTTACAATAGTTTAAGCATAATCAAACATTTAAATTAAATGTTAATAACATAACAAAATAATGTAAACTAAAAGTAAATTATCATACTAAACATAAAATGGTGATTAGAAAATAGCATAACATATAAGGAAAGAACTAAAAAAATTAATTGAACTTGAAAACATTAAACACAATTGGGTTACCTCCAATTAACACTAAGTTTAAAATATTAAACAAAACTATATCAAATATTCTTTTTTAAGGATGAACCAAATCAGTGATATTTCTAAAATGATTTATGTCCTCTCCTAATTAAGGCTTCAGTTTATGGCCATTGACTTTGAAAATATGCAGACTCTTATTATCTTGAATTTCAACAACTCCATAAGGGAATACTTTTATAACAATGAAAGATCATGACAACCTAGATTTTAGTTTTCTAGGAAATAATTTTAATATGGAATTAAAGAGCATGACATCTTATCAAGGGGTAAATTTCTTATTAAAAAGCTTATAACCATGACATTTTTTAACCTCATTTATAAATTCATTTAATTCAATCAATTGTGTTAATCATTTCTCTTCCAATCCCTTATGATTAAAATTTAATTCTTTTACAGCTAGAAATGTCTTATGCTCTAATTCTATATGAAGGTGGCAAGCTTTTCTAAAGACTAACTTATAAGGAGACATGCTAATACGGGTATTAAAATTAGTTCTATAGGCCCATAATGCATCATCTAATTTAGTAGCCTAACCTTTCTTAATATAACTGATAATTTACCAACATTCTCTTAATCTCCTTATTACTTATTTTAGCTTTGCCACTAGTTCAAGGATGATTAGTTTTTGCAACCCAATGAGGAAAACCATATTTCATTCATGTTATTTCTACTCTCTTATTGTAGAGATTACTTCATCCATCACTAACAAAAACTCTAGGCATTTAAATCAATAAAAACAATTTGTTTTAAATTTAAGCATAATCTAAGCTTCAATTCTAAAGGTTTCCACTCTATCATTCTATTTTGATAATATACTAGGATCCATGGAACTGCCTAAATGGTCTCTTAAAATTTAATCACCAAATATAAAATATCTCAATTTCTAAAAAATAATTCAAAGACATTTCATTTCTTCTAGAGATATTACCTACTGTTTGACATTGATCATATTTCCTAACATTCCCAAGATTCATAAAAAAAGTAGATCTAAATCCACCAAAATTTCCCAATAATGAGAATCCTAATTAGACTACATTAAAAGCAGTTCCAAATCCTCCAAAATTTCTCTATAATGAGAATCATGACAACCCTAATAATGGGTTCTACTTCTTCCTCGGGGACACATCTCCTAATGATTTGGTTATTATAAGCTTTAAATAAATATGGTTCATCTTAAAAATAATATTTTGTATCATGCCCAATTTTTCTTTTTGAACATAGGATAAATCAAATGGAAGTACACCATTAATAATAAAATTAATAATATCAGTATATCAATGTAATTTATTCATATCCAAAGCAAACAGCTGTTAATTAGGAAAAAACTCAATAATATCAAGTTCGTTAGATACGTGTTCTTCATTTGAAAGTCAAGACATATGCTCATTAATTTGATTTTCATTTTCTTTTCTATCCAAAACAATTACATTAAATTCTTGTAATAGAAGACTCCACCTCACTAATCTTGGTATGGTGTCTTTGTTTATCTTAAGGTATTTGATTGTAGAATGATCAGTATAGATAATTACTTTTGTGGCAAATAAATAAGATTCAAATTTATCAAAAGCAAAAATAATGGCTAGTAATTTTTTTTCATTGTTAGTGTAATTATACTTTGTAGAATTTAAGGATCCACCAGCCACTAGCATAAAAAATGACATGAAATTACTTATCTTGCTTTTGACCAGGAATAACACCTACAATAATATCACTTGCATTACATAAGTAATCAAATGTTATTTCAAAGTATTAAAAGCTTCAATTCCTGTAGCATCAAAAATAAAAAGATTATCCTTCTCAAACAAATGACATAAATATTTTTAAATTTTGGAAAACACGTTTATAAACCTCGTATTAAAAGCTACATGCCCAAGAAAGCACCTAATTTCCTTAATAAAGTGGGTGGGGGCAGTTTCTATATAACTTGAATGTTTATAATATCTACATTTAATCATTCCTTAGAAATTGTATGCCCTAAGGAAATACCCTTAGTCATGATCAATTAACATTTCTTCCAGATTAACATTTAATTTATCTCTACACACCTTATCAATATTGACCTCAAATGCTAAAGAATACAATCAAATACAGTGCAAAAAATGGAGAAGACATCTATAAAGATTTCAATGCCCTGATTAATTAAGTTTTAAAAAATTGACATTATACATCTTTAAAAATTAGTGTAAGCATTATAAAAAACAAAAGGCATTTTCCTAAAGACAAATGTCTCATAAGGACTAGTGAAGATAATATTATCCTAATCCTCAAGTGCTAAAAAAATCTAGTGTTACCCTTTATAACCATACAAAAAATAGTAGAAAGAATGTCCTACCAACCAATTTAACATCTAATCAAGGAAATGCAGAGGAAAATAATCCATTTTAAGAGCCCTTATTTAGCTTCCTACAATAAATATAGATCCTCTAACCAGTGATAGTCCTAGTAGGGATAAGTTCATTGTATTCATTAGATATTATAGTTAAACCACCCTTCTTTGAAGCATAATGAGTGGGACCCACCAAAGAACTATCTGAAAAGGGATAGATAATTCCAATATTAATCCATTTATTGTATTTTCTTTTTGATAACTTCTTTTATGATGGGTTTAGTCTTCTTTGAGAGTCAACTTTTGGTATAGAATTAGCTTCCATTAAAATTCTATGCATATAGATTGAGGGGCTAATTTCTTTAATATTAAGTAATAAAACATCCAAAAAGTTTTCTTAAAATCTTCTAAAACCCTAATCAACTTGCCTTCTTATTCTTTTTCCAATATTGCAGAATTGTTCACAGACGAAGTTGATTTTTTTCCTCAAAAGCCATACTTAAGATAACTGGGCAAAACCATAAGCTCTAAATTAAGAGCTCTATTTACTGAAGGTCATAAAGTTCTACTCACAACTAAAGTATCTAAAATCCTAAATATCTCCCTAAGCATTCCACTAGTATCTCTAATAGATTGAACTAATTCTCCTAAGTCCTCAAATCTTCTTCTAAATATTTCCTTCCTATAAAATCTTCCTTAAAGCTTTCCACTAAAATATCTTCCAAATCCACTCAAAAATATTATTTATTCTTTTCATGAGGGAACATCATAGATTTAATAGCATTAATGCCCCCTTCTTGATCTTAAACCCTCATAATCAATTCTCCTTTGTAAACATCATTCATAGCCTTCTGGAAAGCAAAGAAAGGTCTCCCTAAGATAAGAGGTATCTCCCTAACTTTTTCCACTTTAAGGATAATAAATCAACAGGGAAAATAAACTTATTAGCCTTAACAATGACATCTTCTACCACCCCTTAAGGATAAGTGAAAGATTTATCAGTGAGCTGAAGAATGACAGTGGTAGGTTAAACCTCTTTAAAGTCTAATCCTTTGAAAATGGATAAGGCATAAGATTGATGTTAGATCCTAAATCACATAATACTTTACCATAGAATTTATATCCTATTATTATGGGAATGGTGAAGCTACCATGATCTTTTAATTTCTTAAGAAAATCTTTTTTTTTTAAGATAGCACTACACTTTTCAGTTAAGGACACAATTTTGAATTCTGCTAACTTCTTTTTCATATATATAATATACTTCATGAATTTAAGATAGGTGGGCATTTTCTCTAGGGAATCAAACAAGGGTATATTGATGGTTAACTTTTTAAACACTTCCACAAATCTAGAGAATTTCTTATCCAAATTTTATTTGATTAGCCTCTGCGAAAAGGGTGATGGTGGTCTCTCCACAACCTTCATAATTGATCTCTTAGTTTCTTTATAGGGTTCAGGTTATTTAGTAAGGAGTTCAGACTCTAAAGGTTCTTCTATACTACTATACTTTTATGGTTGATCTATTCTTATAAGGGTCTTCTAATTCTCTCTCATTTGTAAGCTAGATATTATTACAATGCTATTCCAATTTCATATTGTTAACCAACCTATCAAGATGCCTTATTTGGTTTTCTATTATTTTAATTATTATAGATTAATCCTATATTTGAATCCCTAATTACAGTACTACCTCTTCAAATAGTACCTTCCTATTCATATACTGATTATTTTGATCCAATCTGGAGGGGTAACGTTATAACATAACAATATAGGGTGTTGTTGCGCTTATAAGTCTAAGACCAACAACATGATTAGAGTAATTATTATTCCTATGGGGTCTAGCTCTAACCCTCTTAATATCAAATTTCTTAAAAAATTATAGTTATTCTAGAAGTAAGAATTCACAAAGAAACCTATTCATAAACTCTAGCTACTCTCATAGGATTCACCTTATTAGCAGGCCCCTAGAAATTATTTGTAGCTATTTTTTCTATTAGTTCATATGATTTCTCAAATGGCTTAGACATTAAAGATCCTCCAATTACAAAATCTATGATTAATATAAGGGGTCCTACCATTTCATTATAAAAAATCTAAAAACCCGCTCAATCAGGTAAATTATGGTGAACTCATTTTCTTAAATCTCTCCCAACTTTCATGAATTGATTCTCCCTCAAACTTGGCAAAAGATATGATATATTTTCTAAGTTTGGCATTTTTAAAGGATGAAAATACTTGGCTAGGAATTTATAAGTTAACTCATTCCAAGTGGTTATAGAGCCCAGGGGAAAAAAATTCAACCACAACTTAACTTTGTCCCTTAGAGAAAATAGAAATAATCCAAGTCTAATAGCATTATCACTCATACCATTATACTTAAATTGCATAAATTTCTAAGCAACTTTCTAAGAATAAGTTGGGATCCTTAATAAGAGTTCTCCCAAACTAAAAATTTTGAGCTATTTAAATTATGGCAGGTTTTAATTCAAAGTTATTTGCCTGGATAGTAGGTTTAATGATACTCAAGTGATTCATTCTACTATAGGATTAGCGTACTCTCTAAGAGGTATAGAATGGTCCTAATTTAGTACTAGTTCAAACATCTCTAAAATTGTTTTTATTTTTTATAAGGATTCTTCCTATCTCAAGGTTAAACAATAAGGGCTCCATACTATATCTACCAAGCATATAATGATGATGAATCAATTAAAAATAAAAATTCACCAAGCAATCAATAAAATAAATTTTTTCTCTTTTTTTTTTTAATTTCATCAAATAAATTGAAGATAAAGATATAAGAAACAAGTAGGTTTAAATATGCACTTGATTCAAAAATATGATTAAAATTATAATACGGGCGTTGTGTTGACCACATTTTTGTATGAGGTCACTACGACCTACCTGGGCTCCTTCTTGGTAACCTAGTGATTTATAACTTTTCACTTTCAATCATATAGGTGCATATAAAATTTTAATCTAGTCCCCAATCAAATTCCAGTCCACTTTCAAATTCAAATTCCAATTGAGTCTTTAACTCTAGACTCCAATCCAGCCTTCAATCAACTTTCAATTAACGTTCAAATTATATCCAATCAATCTTAACCATTCATTTTATTTTCATTGGTATGGATAATTCAAATCATTCAGACAAACCCAAAAATCTAATTCAAACCAAGAACTTCAAACCAAATCCTATAGGGTTAATGATCGAGGTCTGAAACCATTTTTAGGTGATTTTTCTATTTCTTTGAAATCCAGTCTAATGATATGTGATTCATGATCTATAAATTGCATATTGACCAAGCATGTACCTAGGATAAACCATCAAAATTTGAGCTCAATATAAAACTTCTGAACCTAAAAACTAAATTGATTTCCAAAAGCTACAAAACCTTCAAATATTTTTTAGCCTATGCCACTAGAACCTGCATCTTTTGGAATTTGACTTTGGAGCCTTCCCCAAGACCTTTGGCCCATATCATGACCTTGAATATGACATGTTCATCAGTAATCCACATTTTTTGGACCCAGATTGAGCCAGAGTTGAGTAGGGGTCAAAATGACCAAAATTTCTTTTAAATATAAATTTGGACTTTTCCCCAAAACTCAACATGTCACTTTCAGAACAATCTTTGAAACCTCTTCAAATGCATAATTAACATCATTTAGATTGAATTTGATAACCCAATTTTTGTTTTGATTATGTTGACTAAGTCAACTATGGTTGACCAAAATGCCCCTTAAGGATTCAAATGTCAATTTTAACCCAAATGACCATTATGATCCTTGAGACCACCTCCATTGGTCTCCTTTAATCAAACCAAATTTGTTGAGCTAAAACGCAAACCCTAGGTCAATCTGGTTGATAAGGTCAACCTAGGTTTGACCAGATCAACCATAAACCCTATGTTCACTCAATCAAACACCATATCATTATCAACCTCATTCAAACTTCTTTGAACACCTCGCCTATTTGCTTGGACATGACTTGACATGTCAACCTAGATAATTATTGACTTGGTCAATTGACTCCAAGATTTTTCAAATCTGACGTATTTGGGTTAAGTCTTCTCATTTATCCAAATCAACTTCTCCAACCCTTTAATCTCACTTTATTCGATGCTTTGTGCATAACTCAATCATGGATGAATCAAATTTTATGGTATTTGAGCAAGTCAATTTAAAACTCTTGGCAAAACATCTTGTTCTTTCACTCATGCATTGACCCTAACACCTTTAATCCTCCCTAGCTTAACTCAATAACACCTACACTCCCTCCAATCCATCACATCAATTAACAAGACCCTTCAACTAGCCAAGTAGTCAACTTGGGCATTTAAATTCCTCTTTTAAATTTTTAAACCCTAATTTTTATTTCAAATGCATTGACTCCAAGTTTTAAACTCCCCTCCTAGCAATCCAAACTCTCTAGCTTCCACCTAAGCAAGCCTCTGACCTGTTGAATGGTAAAACTAGTCAATGAACTACTCGAACTCCTCCAAATGGACAAATCTCTCCAAAATTTTACTTCCCTATGAATCACATTGTTTAATTTGATCCCATTAGCTTTATTACCTCACTCAAGCATTCCCTAAGCTATCCTCAATAGATGGTTTAACCTAGAATAGGAAATGTGGTCCCCCTCCTTTCCAAGACTCAATCAATGGCATTGGGGCTGCTCGAGCCTTTCCCATATTATTCTAACCTCTTAGGAAACGTGGAAACAATCCAAAGGGAAGACCTGATCAATCAGGATTGTTCAAATTGAACCCTATGTTTATAATGCACTATGGGGTGTCATTTTTTATTTATTCATTCCATCTCATTTTCTAAACCTCCTCTAGGCTCCAACTTTTTTTTTATTTTTTTGGACTCTCCTACCTTCCTCTACACTTCCACTAAAAAAATTGGCGATTGCACATCACCATCGATGAGTTCTCTAGTGATCCAACCTCTCTCTCCGTCCAGGCATCATAACTTGAGATCTAGATCTTATCGAACTATGATTTCTTTAGGGAAAATACTCGTTGATAGTCTACATGCTCAATAAGCCCAAGAATGTCCAAATCCACCAGTTGGACCTCGATAAAAGCTCAACTCTAGCATTAAACAATTTAGTTAAAATAGCTTTTTTCATAGCCATTTTTTAACCAAACAAACACATCCACATTGCTGGTATTCACTCAAATAATCTCTGTTTAAAATTTGTCAAAAATTGTTGCATATTTTAATAGAATCAAGCATTTAGACTTTTCTTAGGGTTAATGGTAGTGTTTATGCGCATGCACATTTTTAGACTATTGATCGCAAGATCAAAGTTCTTGAACCCATTGTTTAACCATGCGATTTGGTCATGCATTCACTTTCAAGGTTTGAATTCTCGTCCAGCTCAATCTAGGTTGCTGATGTAAACCAAGAAAGATGTGATGACATCCGAGGGCTGCTAACTCGGATAAGTGACTAGCAGTGCTGCATCCAGCAAAGGTTGTTATGGCATAATCATTGGCAATAATTACTCTCCCGTTAATGTTTTATTTATCCCACAGTCCAGATGCTGCCACGTGGCCCCTTCGTTGCTGTAATATTATCTCGACGTATTAGATCGCTCCATGTGGTCTGTAGTTACCCCTGACATTATTAGTTTATTTTAATTAAATTAAATTGATTTTAATTTGAATATTTAATTAATTGAGCTTTGAAAATTAATATAAAATCCATTTCTTATCCAAAAAATGCAACTAATTATTCATTGTTCTCTATTTTTATTCTCTTTTATTTAAAATTAATACAATTGAAAATTTTCTTTGAATTTTGGAAAATTATAGATATTAGATGTTTGACTTTTAATTAATATTTTATTAGATATAATCCTTTTTTTAATGGTATTTCTATTGTGTCTCTGACATCCAATAATTTTCTCATAATTATTTGAGCTATATTTTGGTAGTTATTGAATTTATACCAATATAGCCTTTTTCTAATTTATATAACTTTAAAAAAAAATTAAATGAATTTAAAACTAGATTGCATGCATACAGCTTTGCCACAAATTTTTTTAATAGAGCTTGATGGTTTATGAAGTGTTTAATCAAATATAATGTTAATGCTTAGGTCATATGCATCTAAAGTTGTATTTCTTCTCCTTTTATAAATTGATCATGTTGTTTACACTTATGTTTGGTTAGTAAAAGTTATAGTATGTTTTTTTTTTCATGCCCTGGCATTTCTAATCTAATGTCCTGGAGAAGTGTTTGGTGGGTGAGCTTTTAAATGTACAGGCAATGGGTTAGCCCAAACATATGAAAGCTCACTCATTTATGTGCACATAGACCTAGGTCACATTTTTGTTGTTATTTTGCATAGTGTGGTTGACCGTGTTGATACAAAGGGTTAGGGAACTCTGATTTTAGACCTATACAACTTAGTGACATATAAGGACAAAAACTAATAATGATTATGAGGAGTTTAGGTAAATTGTTGGAATTAAAGTGAACACAAGTAAGAGGTGAATTCAAAATAATTGAACTTAGTGACACAACATATCCAAGGCTAGGAGTTTGCTGGTTTTAAAAGTCATTAAGTTATAAATTTGTTTAACATAAATTTAACCCTTAATTTGGCATAAAACTCAAATAAATTATAATTAATTGAATTTAAAACCAAAATTTCCAAATAATAAATGAAAATACTCATAATTAAACCCTTAATCTGCAAAAATTAAAAGCCCCTTCAGCATATCTCAAATTTAGATTTAATTTAATTTTTAAGGAAAACACATATTTAAATAATTTAATTAATTAAAATTTTCAAAAAAAATTCAAAAAACACTTGGAAACCTAACCTTAGGTCATTTGTGACCTTTGGGGATAATTTCAAGAAGTTTGGAATTGATTTGAATCAAAACTCTAAAATGCTCTCTAATTAAATAATTTAAAAAAAAAACAAAAGAAAAAAGCTAAAACTTTAAACAAATCAAAAGTAAATTTGGAAAAATTCAATTTGACCAAACTCAATGTCATTCAAATCCACTTAAAATTTAGAATTTTCTAATAATGGCAAACCTTCAAATTTTAGTCAAATTCAAAAAGTGAATTCTTTAGTCAATAGTAATTCAAACTAAGTCAAATCTTCAAAAAGTCATAACTTAATGTAGAAATGTCTAAATTCAGTAAACTAAGAGTCTAATTACACATCTTAAGGTTTAGTATTTAGGAAAATGTCCAAAGTCCAAAAATCACTTTAATTTGAAAAGTCAACTTTTTGCACTTCAATTAATGTAATTAAATAATTTCAATAATTTCATAATTCAATAATTAAATTAAAAATCCTAAAATTTATAATTTAATTATTAAAACCATTAACTAATTAATTGGTTTAAAATTTATTAACCCTTAATTCTCAACCGATTAAATTAAGTTAATCAATACCCATTAATACTAGGTAACCTATGCCTCCGAGGCTATTAAATTTTCCCCCAAAAAGGTGAAATAAATTTAACAACTCCAGTGAGCAACAAAAGTAGTAGTCAATCAACCTTTAAAATAAGCTTTAAAATAAAACTTAATATATCAATACTTAAACTCAAACTAAATTCACCTTTTAACCTTTAAAAAACTCAAACACTAGACAACTTAAATAAAAGATCCAGTTTAGGACATATCCGAGCCACATAACCTTCTACACACACTTCAGATGGGTTGCTAGGACAACCAACTCATTTTGTGATAAATTAAACATTGATAGACTAGGTCGATGTTTATTTTTTGTCATTGTATACAATATTTTCATAATTTTCACTACTTTCTTGCTGATTGATGTGATTATCGTGATTGATGCATTTATTTACTTAAGGCATTTTGTGAATTGTTGTGATGGGTGTTAGATGACTACAAGGTTAGGAATGATCTGATTGCTCACTGAGTTTTCTGTAGGTATCCCCGCTTATATAGGGCTAAAATAAATATGATAAATTAAAGATTTAAATTAACAAAATTTTCAACCGGTGCTAATTATTAGAGCCCCTTTTAAATCAAAAAGGCATGGCCATCTATTATTTACTTCAATGCAAAAATATATAATTGCTTAAGATGTTTATTTATATTAATTATTTAAGATAACCTTATAGGGAGTTTAGATTTTTATTTTAAATTTTGATGTAATTTATTTTAGTTGTAAAATATGAAAGTTAGTCTTTGAGTTGGAGATATTACATCCAACTTGAAATCTAAAGAGGAAAGAACATCCCATTGGGGAGAGTTCTCTTTCATATGAAAATCTAAGTTAGGATGACATTGATATCCAATGGGAAAAGAAAAAACCCCTTCAGTGAGGAGTTTCTTTTCATTTAGATATCAAGAATTGAAGAATTCAAGGAGCTTGTACGAGGATAAAGAAGTGAAGATAAAAGAATATCTCACTCAAAGTCACTTATGTCGATCCTAAGGTTATAACCTAGGTTATTGTTAGTGGTACCATACCACTTTTAATTTCTACATACTCTAGGTTGTATATTTAAGTGGCACTTGACACACGGACCTTCAATTTATTTAATTTAATTAACTTGATTGATTGATTTGATTAATTTACTTTGCTTGCAATAGGATTGTTTGATATTACTAGTTTATTTTCTTACACGATGATTTTGTTTTAGATAGGATATGATTAGAGGCTCGTAAGAGAACGATGAAATATTTTTTCTATTAAATCAAATAATTTTTTTTAGTCTCAATATATATATTCTAAAAATTTAAGAAGTAAGATCGGGACCATCGGGAGTTCCCATTTATTCATATTAAATTACTTCTTTGTGATGTTAGGCACCTCCCCACCCATGGGTTCTGACAGGCTACTTGACCTTTTAGTGTGTAGTCCTATTAAGGGGAGGGATATTATGTAATCTCTAGGATAAAATTATTTTTAAACCTTTTTAAAAATTTTATACATATATATATATATGTATTTCATCAAGTTGATCAATATACATTGCATTAGAAATCAATTTAAAAGAGTTTAAAATTTAATTGTATTTTCACCCTACATAAAGTCAAGAGGCCAATTAGGATTTGCTCTAGATGTCAGCCCCAACTCCTCAAAACACTAATTAATAATGTCCGAATCACTCTTACATATAAAAACAAGACTCATGATTTTAAACTGCCTAGGTGGTTTGCTGTCTCCCCAATCCAGGCCATTATAAATTCAGATTTTGCATTATATTAGATAGGTTCGGGTTACTATCATTTGGTGCCAAAAATAGACATAGGATTGGGGCAAATTTAGAGTGATTAGATCCCAAATTTTGAGAATATAATACCACCTTTTTAATAAAGCAATCAACTCACACTAAAGCATCTCTTAATCTAAAACTTAAAGCCCAACATATAAAAAAGGCCGAGTTGTTTGTGAAGCATTTCAGAATCTCAAAACAACTCCTACCCTTCCTCCCTCAATCTTCAAAATAAGTGTTCAAAATTTTATCCAATCCTTATCGAACTCCAAATTCACCTTCTTGATATCACTCCTAAAAAATCTCTAAAATAAAATTTTTGATGTTATTATAATTTCGAGTATTCATAGGGAAATGAACCTTCCTACGATGTAATTAACAACGAGGGCTTGCTCTCATAGAAAATTTATAGCCCCACATCAAATTTTTTAAATTGATTTTTCAAAACCCAATTCATCTTCTTTGGGAAAAATTAAATTAATAGCGATCATTATCGTCATGTCCGAACAATTGATAATAGATAATATTTTATTTCCAATGAATGAAAATATCATTTATTATTGTAACTCTGAATAAGACATTAGTGATCCTTATCCATATTTTTATAGTTAAATATTTAGTAGAGCATCATTTTATTCCTTAGGGGTTATATGTAGTTCTTCCTTAAATTTGACTATTACAATCCTGGTGAAATTTTTAGTTTCATCATTTGAACCTATATAGGAATGATAAATTTGCCTCCTGGGCAATATATCATTCGTAATGACATGTTCGACTTTGAGACTAAAATTCTAAAATCAAATTCTTTAAAGAAAATTTATTTTTCAAAACTTTATTTTTTTCAAACTATTTTCAACCTAAACTAATTTCACACTATATCTTAACTATATACATGACCACTGTATGTATTAAATGAAGAAGGAGATATATTGAAAACATCTACATAATCATTAAAGGTATAAGAATTTACATTAATACTAGCTATAATTTTACATCACTAGCTCAAAACTAGAGATTAACCAGACATGGAAGATAGAAAAAAGCAAACTCATTTTCATTCTATTCAATAAAAAAAGATATACAAGAGAATTAATACGAAAATTATCACCCAAATGGATTAATTGATCTTTTTCATACTTCTTCTTTCTCCAATAAATAGAGTTTCTCTCACAAGATAGGCTAAGATCTCCTAATACAAGTATCTCAAAATTTCTCAGCCTTACTAAGACTTTACTCTATGATGGCACTCAGAAAACACATTACGAATTATAATTTGTTACTTAAGTGATAGAACTCTCCAAAAAATAGAATTAAAAATTTATTTATAGTATGTATAGGAACAAGCTCATGCACCACGACACTCAAGAAGGTGGCACTACGACGCTATCAAATGAACTAACGCCTCAGCACTACAATGCTTTCTTTATTGAGGTCCTAGCTAACCTGATATTATTATTGGTTGAATCGATGTATCTTTTAGCTGTGTCAACATGGCTTTTCATCTCAACAATTGCTCCACCTTAGTGCTCTAGAATTTGAGAATTGCAGCGCTTGAATGTGACTTTTGGCATTGAGGTGTTGCAAGGATCAGCGCTCTAGTGCTCATTTTCCTAATGCTCTAATGATGTGGTGCTAAATTTGGGCTTGGTCATTGTGTTAGGATACGACACTGACTTAGTGTCACTACAACGTTAGAAAATAGAGAAACTGGTACTTGAAAGGCTCCTCTATGTTGACGATCATAATGTTGCGGTGCTTTGTCTTGTGATGCTATGGTGATGTCCAACAGTTGCAGTTTTTCACCTTTTCATGTACATTTTCAACACAAACATAATAAAAGTAATATATTTTTAATGACTTTAAACACAATAAAGAATATACAATTTACACTTAACATTATATACTAGCATAGCGAGTCATAAGGGTTTGAATTTAGATATCTACTACGAGGTATAAGGGCCAAAGGGGAATGAATGTGACATGTTCTAAAATAGTTGATGTGGCATGTTTAATTTTTTTTATCAGTGATTTGGTGTATTGTGTTTACTATTTTTTAGTTTTAATATCTATTTTGTATTCTAAATTGTTAGGACTATTTTGAGATATTATTATTATTATTATTTTTTTTTTAAACAGAACTTTTAATTAAAAAAATTCAAAGATGTTACAAGAGTCTGAAATCAAAAAAAGAAAAAAACAATAAAAGAAAATACAATGAATCAGAAAAAGTAGGCTCAGTAATTGGCCGAGGCTTCCAGCCCCCCGAAGCCACGTACCGACCTTCCAATTTGGTGATGAACGTTACGATAACAACCGAGCAGAAGACATCAAAAATAAGCACCAAAGGTTGCCAGGATACATAACATCAAGGAGCGAGCCCCGGCCACATCATCGCCTGTCACAACCATAACCAACCAAAAAATTCGGACGAATCAGCTTGAAATAAACCAATCACAGAGCACAGAGCCAAATAAACTAACGACCCCGTCTACCCCTTCCACGGGGTCTACCACGAGAAACGGCACAAACCGGACGATCACGAACAATTTTGAAGTCATGTCCAGGGTCCGAACCACCACCATGATCCGAAGAGGAATCAGATTCAGCATCCGATGAACAATGAAGCCAATCGAGGTGAAGACGCAAATCCACCCCAGAATTATCACCCATATTATAAACCAAAGCATTTGTCTCAATTAATTTCACAGGCACATCCACAAACGAGTTGGGAATAACTAATCCAGCACCTGGATTGATCTCACTACTAACAACCTCACCACTCAGAACTGCCGCAGAAGACCGCACCACATCAGCAGGTAAGGAAGAAACATCAGAGTCCAAAGCACTCTGTAGAACATCAGATACCGGAGCCCCAACCCCCACATCGATAGAAGAAGGGACCCGATTACAAGCACCTACCGCAATTCCCTCCAAATTATCCACCCGCAAGCATTCCAACTCAGGCGACGAAACAACCAATTTATTAAGCTCAACCACACCATCACGATCTACCTCAACAACAGCAGGTAATGTGACCGGAGCTTTTCCAATTGTAGAATCCCCAACAGCAAGAATACCCCCAGATACAACATCATGCTCACCCAACGAAACAGAGGGTGAGCCCCCAACCAACACCACATTAGCATTAATATCACAATCCATCACTCCCTTAGCCAGAGGAATTTCAACATTAACCATATCACAAGCAGAAAGAGGGGAAATATTAGAAGTAATAGGCTTGACTGAGGTCCCAGCAGGATTAAGATTCGGATCAGCCACCGAGGGAACAACATTGACATTAGGACAAAGATTGGGGAAAAGCTTAATGCATTCCGTTCGTTTATGCCCCACGGCCTTGCAATGTAAACAGTAATTAGGCAAACCTTCATAAACAATTTTTTGAACATAACCTAAATTCTCCGGACCCAGCCAAACCGAATCAGGGTGAGATTTGGAGATATCCAATTCTACAAGAAGACGAGCTACTGAAGGTCGAGAACCCACAACAGTAGCATTATCAGTTTGAATAGGGCGACCAAGGATTGATCCCAAACCAAACATGATTTGGGGGGAGAAAAGATGCGGGCGCAGACCAGGAAAAGAGACCCAGACAGGAACGATAGGAGATTCCTCCGACAAATCCAGAAGAGGAGACCATTTGATGATTTTCATGAAACAACCAAACACAAAATAAGAGCTATGAGCGAAAATCCTTCCATAATCAAGATCATTCGAGAGCTTAATCAGAACGTTTGATTGATCCAGCACAGTGACAGAGAAATCACCGGACAATTTTAGGTTAAAGAAAAATTTTCGGATAGAGTCTAAATCCGGATGCTTAATAGGAAATTTCCCCACCAAAGCAAATTCAAAAGGTTTGGCTAGATGCATAAATTCTTCATCAGAAAACCACAAAGCCGGCAACCCTCGGATCGTAGAAAAATCCGGAAAACTATTTGAAGCTTCAACACCAGACAAAGCATCTTTGAAAGATTTCGAATGCTTACCCACCAAAAAACCGGGATCTAACCGTTTATTAGCCATCGGAAGCTCGGCGCCGGAGAAGAACCGGAGACGAAAAAGAGGTAGCTAGGGCATCGCGCGTATCAGCTCATTAAGTTTGAGATATTATTGATTCTAGCATCATTCTAGTAATCTATTATTGTTTTATTTTGTCACTATTTTTTTTTTTTTTTTGAAGGTTTTATACAAATTTTCTATTTTTCCAATTCATTTTGTTATACTTAAAAATGTTATTTTTTTGTTAATTTTTAGGTAGGTTTAGTGTAGCATACTAAGTCATCGTAGTTTGCTTATGCACATTAACTTGCATCAATTTCATGTTAGGGCAAGACAAATGGCAGATTGAGTATAAAGAGAGAGGCTATGGGTTCTAATATGCCTATAGGTATGCTTTGTCAGAAATTTTATTAGTCATGATTTTTTTATATATATTATATTATTTTGTGTCATGTACTATTTGTAAACAAATGTTTTTATGTATATAATTCTAAGAAATGAAAAGATATTTGTTGATGAGTACTTTTTTGGATTTATTTGAAGTAAATTAGTGGCTATGTAGTATATAAATAATTAGAAATTATTAAAAATTCTCTAAATAAGTCTATGGAAAATGTATCATTTTAGAACCCGACATGATATGACGTATTTTATATGTGGGTTATGTCGGATCAGATTATGACATAATAGATCCATAGTTGACTAACTGTGCAAATTTATCTAAGACCGTCTTAAAATTCCTATAGTTGAGATAGTGGGCATGGTTAATAGCGCTCTATTAAAGATAGTTGCGAGTATCTATAGTGGTAGGTTTGTGTTGGAGGGTGAGAGACGAATTGAGTAGTTTGTAAGAACCTTTGATTGTCCTTATAAGGGGTGACTCTCATATGTGTGTCCTATTGAATTTGTTCTTGGCAACCTTTGGGGGCGAGTTCCCTTGGGGTTGAGTTGCCTTGTGGGTCTATGAGGTTCAAGTTCACCTAATATGACTTGCCAATTATTTTATGAATAACTAAAAAGACATATGAGTACACACCTATCATTTTTATTTTTATTCAACATTATATAAGTTTATTTATATAATAGTAGCGATGGTCGTGATAAGTATTGGTAGTCATCAACACATAGAGGCGGCGACAAGTGTGTTGATGATAGTGGTGATCATGATGACCTACGATGATTTTTTTTTTAAGTTCACTGAAACAATTGAAAAGTTGTTTTGAACATTTTTAAATATTAACTTGATTTGTTTTGAAAAACAAAGAAAAATAATTAAAAATACTCCAATTAATTATTTAAAAAAAAAATTAAAAACAAAAGATATATAACAAAAATTGTTTCTTAGTGATTGTTCCTTAATTATGGGCTTAAGCTTTTGAATTGGAAATCTATTTGATCAATAGCATATTTGGCCCAAATTTATCCTACCTTGACTTGGTGATTCTATTAGGATAGTGTGATTAATACGATTTATGACTCAAAATGTCTCAGCTATCCTTCCACAATACTCGAGTTGGGGGGTGCAAGAGTGTAGTTCCATGATAGATCCATGTGATTGAGGAGATTTTTGATGCATCACCGTTGATTTGTCCATTTGAAAAGAATGATAGTTGATTTGATAGATTGTTATGGGATGTAAGACTCTGACTTTAATCTCAAATTAGTTAGTGATTGACCCTCACATTTAAATTTAAACTTTTTATATTAAATATGAATTTTGCCAATGCTATACCTAGCACAAATCCTTTTTTGTATATCTTCCCTATCATTAACTCGATTAGCATTGATATTTCTTTTTAAACAACTCTCAAATCGTGTAACAAAGCATATCATGTTTTAATTATTTTGGTTTTGCCAAATAATAATCTTGATTATGTGGTTTTGGCTAAGCTAATTTAGGCTTCATTTGTGACAGTATATTTGTTGCTTTTTAAAGCAGCTTTGTAAAACAAAAAGAAAATTTTTGTACAAAAAAGATGCTTTCAAAAGAAATAAGAAAGCCACCCTAAATATAGTGTTAGAAAGCTGTAATTCATATAGTGCAAAAATTTTAGAAAATATATTTGCCAACATCAACCAATGAAATGAGCCCTAACTTTAAGCACATCCCACTGGTGCTAAATGCCTAAATGTGTACTAAGAGTGAAGAAAAACTTACTTCCGAAACGTGTTTTTGACATTCAACACTAATTTTCTTGAATTAATTTGCTAATCGATTATCAATCCTATAAATTTTCAATATCTCAAACAATTTTTTTTTTTGAAAAAAGGATGAACGATAAATTAGAAAAAAATATTATTTACAATTATAATTTTGAAGACATAATATTCTACTTTAACTAATGGGAGTTTTCTCTTTTCAATATATCTCGATAATTTAATTGAATAGGCAGTAGTCGCATTGTTAATTACTGTTTAATTAAAACGGTACTATAGGAAAGATTTTGACTTAGTCAAATTCCTCTTTTAAAATAATACAGCAATACAAATATAGGGCGGTTTTATTTTAAGTAATTGAAAATATGATGTACTTAAAATATAATAAAAAATTACATTATTGAAATAATTTGTAGTATTTTATAATTCATTAAAAAAATAAATTTTAAGCGTTTTGTTGCTTAAAAATGAAATTAATTTTTATTGACTTTGCATCATATTAGTGAGGGGAATGGATAATATCAGAGCAAAAAATATCATCAGAGAATCCTGGTGAGTTCAGGATCATAAGCTCACCCTTCCAAAACAAAAAACAAAAAAGTCACATAAATTACATGGTGAAAGTTGGAGGCGGTGTAATATTGCGAAGCACCTTTTTCTCTTTTTTGAATGGATTTTTTTTTTATTTTTTTAATTCTTTGGTGTTTGACTCTTTCTCCTATTTGTTTACTTCAATAGAAGGGCTTTGCCCCAAATTTACCCCAAAAAAAAACTCTTTCTCCTATGAGCATTTTTTTTGTCTTACTTACCTACACAATCGCTAGGAATATAGTGCAGGCCATTGCTATATGTTGAAACGTTCAGAATCAATTCCTGTCCGTGGGTGCTTAAGATTACTTTACTTTTTATACAACTCCCTACTTATTTATAAAAGGTACTTTTATTGAAAACATAATTTTTCATTCTATTGCTTGGACACTTTCACAAATCTAAAGACAGTCGTTCTGAATTCCTCCTATATATACACAAAAAAACAAGTAGAAAACAGTATCGGGAGAACATTTTGTGTTTAAATACATACAAGCTGTTGTAATTTAAAAAAAAAAAAAAACAGAACTCAAACAAATAAAAGAATCATCTACTAACATGCGCCAGATGCAACATCACCATATTCTGAGCAGTATAAACTGAATCTCTTTTTTGTGAATATTCAGGCCAATTGATGTGAACTCATCATACACATATCGTATATGTAATACTTGAATCGAAGAACTTTTAATTCATAGTCAAAGCTCTCAACAAACAGGCCAAGAAGAGTTACGTCTATAAACTAAATCCAAGAGATGATAATTTCAAATTCCTTACCTCCCTTGAAACATGCTCACTGAAATTTGATTCAGTGATGCCTGATCGAAGAACTTTAATTCATAGTCAAAGCTCTCAACAAACAGGTCAAGAAGAGTTACGTCTATAAACTAAATCCAAGAGATGATAATTTCAAATTCCTTACCTCCCTTGAAACATGCTCACTGAAATTTGATTCAGTGATGCCTGATCACCTAAATCTGGGAACTTCATAGAGGTTGATAGAGAAGACGTCTCTGAGAGTCCATTTTGTGCACCATGACTATTAAGGAATGGAGGCTGAGTAGGGGTTGGCATGTTGCATGACTTAGTTGTTAGCATCTCAACTACTTTCCACATTGGTGGCCTCAGTGAGGGAGATGCCTGCACGCACAGAAGGCCTACTTTGAATACCTTGACAGCTTCTTCCTGTGAGCACTTTCCTTCAAGGTCCCGATCCAGTAGCCTGATTAGTGTATCAGAGTTGTAATTCTGCCATATCTATATGATAAGTAGATGACTTTGTTAGAGCTCCATAGAGAAAAAATAAGAGTTCTACATGTTGCATTGGAGATTGAATAAAAGTTGTACCTCTTGCATTAGAGAATGACCTTCTGTTGATGTTGATATCGAGTTTTGGTTCTTACGACCAGTGACAATTTCGAGAACAAGGACTCCGTAGCTATAGATGTCAGCTTTCTCAGTCAGCTGCCCGTGAACTATATATTCAGGAGCCATGTAGCCACTGCAAGCATTAATAAATTTGTATTGCTAATATAGTGAATGAGAAAGCTGAGGGAGCTTAAAGGTAGAAACTTTTTCCCCACTTATCTAACAAAAAAATGGAGTCCTAGTAGCTCTAAAAAACATATGAGTGTATGCAGTAAATTCTAGCATCAACTTATATGATACTATTTTCCCAAAAAAAAAAAAAAAAAAAAAAAAAAAAACTTATAAGATACTACATGCATGCTGTGTCCAATCGATGCCTGCAATGTTAGATGGACTTCAAAGATAAGGAGTTAATTTTGAATAACAGTAAATTTTTTTATTACCAAAGCTTAACTTTAAGAAAAACATATTAGCCTAGATGAGAAAAAAGCGAGCTGAGTGAGAGAAGAGCTTGTTGGACTTACAAAGTTCCTGCTAGACCAGTGCTGAGATGACTCTGATCCTCTGCGAAGTACCTTGCTAGTCCAAAATCAGATATTTTGGCCCTAAAGTTCTCATCCAATAATACATTGCTGGCTTTGATATCTCTATGTATGATCCTAACTACTGAGGCATTGTGGAGATAAGATAAGCCCTCTGCAGTGCCGACAATAATGTTAAATCTTCTTTGCCAACTTAGCGCAGTCTTCTTGAATGCATCTGGATACATAAAGAGCAGAGACAAGTAAGAATCTCCGATTTTGTTATTCTGCATGTGATATTTATGGATTTGAGTTTTTGGGTACCAAATAAGTAGTGATCAAGGCTAGTGTTGCTAAGGAACTCGTAGACAAGAAGGCTTTCAGGTCCTTCAACGCTGCAACCCAGAAGCTTTACAAGGTTCTTGTGTTGTACTTGGTTGATCAGAGTAACTTCATTGAAGAACTGGTCAACCCAGCTCCTTGTATTAAAGAAAAGCCTCTTCACAGCTATTTCTTTTCCATCCGGCAGAGTCCCCTGCAAGTGGAAAATTAAATGATTAAATTATACTCTGTGCACTTAAGCAAATAATAACCATGTAATTTAAGCTTTCAAAATCTTCATTGATGTAACGAATATGCAGCAATGGGATAACTGTTAGGGAGGTAATTGTACATATGAGAGACTGCTAAGTTGCATAATTACGAACAAGACTTCCTCTATATTATAACGAATATGCAGCAATGGGAATACGTCTTTCATTATTTTACAAAAATGATACCACATTTGCAGAGCAATTTGTCAATCTTTATGAAAAGATAAACATTTAATTTTATAAATAATAACACATTGCTAAAACAGAGCAGAATTACGAACAATACTTACTCTATATGATTGAGCTGCTAAATTTGAAGATTATGCTACCTTATAAACAGCGCCATATCCCCCCTGGCCGAGCTTGTTGTTCTGACTGAAATTGTCAGTTGCTTTTATCAAATCTTCATATTTGAAACTTAGATGAGAATTTGTAATTGTTCTAATGATCTCATGATTCTCATCGGCTTCATCTGCATCGGTTACACAATCCAAAAAAAAATTGATAAATTCTTTATATTTAAATAGTAGCAATTGAAGAACATTGGCTAACTTCTCCTAAAATTCCCATTACCATGTCCATAACTAGAAGCCGACCTCCTCTTCCACCAGAAGAATATTATTCCAAACACCAATAGCGCCACAAAAACAGAAGTTACAACAATGATAACTGTAAGTTTATCTGTGGAAAGTAAATAATTGCAGTTTTAGACAAAGAAATGATAAAAAAAAAAAAAAACCGTAAAGATAAACATAATAGGAATCGCATTGAAATGTTTTTCATGACCAAGAAAAAAAGTTCACATTTTTGTGGAAACAGAGTAAGATGGGTACCAGAAGAATCCCCTCCGCTGCTGGTATTCCCACTCAAATAGAACGGCTCCGTGGAGTACCTGAGAAAACAACCAGCATTCATGGCTTTACCATCATCAGCCGGCAAGCACTTTCCAACAATGTTTTTCCTCCCCTTATCTAAACAGTCCCTGCATCCCGTCGAATTCAGGGATCTCCAACACTGCGCCATCCCATATGCCTTCACACCCTGCTCCACCTGCACGCTTCCAACCTTGTAATAACTCGCGTTTCCTCCCGCCTCAGCCGTTAAATTTTCCATCAGATCTGCTGTCAGTTTGGCGAAAACCGGTCGAGTATTCCTATCGACGGTGGTATTGCTACAAGAGTAAGCGTCTTCATCGTCTACAGAGTCGCCGGAGACGTTGCGATCGGAGTACTCAAGGAAGCATCCGTCGAGGTAGATGCGGCCGGAGGTAGAAGGGAGGCAGTGGGGAAGCTTCACCCTGCTCTGCGAGTAGCAGAGTTGGCAGTTTATGTGGGACAGGTAGGAGAAGCAATGGCCGAGACCATAGACAGTGAGGGGGTTGCCGGAGTAGGAAGTGGCGAAACCGGATATGGTGATATTTTGGAAGATTTTTTCCATGGCGTCGACGAAGTTGATGTCGAACTTTTCGGCGTTTTGCGTTTGGTTTTTGCCGCAGACGGAGAGGAATATTGCAGGGGAGGAGTTATCGGAGTCGGCGAAGGAGAAGGGGGTGGAAGGGACGAGGAAAACAAGGAGTAGAAGAGGAGAGGGAAACATTGTCGGAGAAATAGAGGCGAAGGCGAAATTTTTACAACAGAGCTACTATAAAGATTTAAATTAAACGAATTTATTAAAAAAAAAAGTTGGATGAGGCATAGGCGGCATGCTTGCGACGTGGCATGGCTATTTTTTAATTTATTTTTAACTTTTTTTTTTTTGAGAGATACAAAATGCATTAATTGAAAACAAAGTTATTACAAATTAAAGTTGAAAAAATTTATTGGCAATCCTTTCAAAATATTGAGAAAGGAAGCCTTTATTAAAAAGAAAATTAAGCAAAAGAAAAATATTCGTAAGATATGAAATTTCATAAAGAAAATAAGATCCTCTACTTTTTATTTTAAACCAATTAGAATGGAGGTGATACAAAAAAAAATAAAATAATAAAAAAAGTTGATTAGTATCTCAAAATTCTTGATTAAATAAAAAATAAAGAATATAAAGATTATAAAATCTCAATATTCTATCCCCATCATTCAAATACTCACAAGGCTTAATTTAAAACTAAAATAAAAATAAAAATAACAACTAATAAAAGAAAAAAAACATAAAATGTAAGCAATGATCTTCAGGCTTTAACCACCATTGGATCTTTACAAATTCCACCAACTTCATACAAATCATGCTTTGATTTTCAAGACAACAATCATTATGCTCCATAGTTTTATAAAGTAAGAATTCCCTTTTCAAGACAACACCATCAAAAGAATGACTTACCACATCCATTCGTAGATATACAAAATACTCTGAGCCTTTATCCCATTCCTTTTGATACCTATCATTATCACCAATCATAATCTTATTTATGAGATAAATGGTGAGGTGCCACCATCACTTTCACCAATACTTCCCAATTTCCTTCCTCTAAGGATGCCTTTGATTGGCCAAAAAGAATTCAAATCTTTATTTAATTTCTTCTTATGATGAACAAATATAGTTGGCAATTGAAATTTTCCATCCTCAATCAAGCATTCCTTATCATTCATAATCTCTATAACATGAAAAAGATTTAGCCGCAACAGAATATAGTTTTTTAGAATCTGGAACAATTTTAGCATTATATTCAACAACCCTACCAACGAGATCTTCTCCATCATTGCCTTCTTTGACAATTTCTATATTTTCTTTCTCAAATAACTCATCTTGATGTATAGAAACATCAAGTTCTTTAGCCAGAATATCAATGTTTCCAGAATTTTGAACAAACTCTCCGTCTTCCACTGGATCAGCATTAGAAACATTATGCAGTTCTGAAACCTAAATTAGATCTTCCAAAACCATTCCTTCAATGTTTGTATACGTAGCAAGCAAATTGACCTGATCAACTTGAACATGAGTGCTTACTTTTTCCATTTCTATTCTATTCCCAATCTCAGGGCCATATGATAGGACATTAAACTTATTAGAAGTTTCCATATGATCATGAGAAGAATAATTCTCAGTGTTCCCAACCTAAGGCTGAACTGTAGATTTCTATTTTTGAGATTTCTTCATTCTTTTAAACTTCACATGTATCCAAGGACCATATGCTTTTGAATATGCACTAACCGTTTCTTCTAAACCCAAAACTTTATTCCCATCATTTAGTGCTTCCTTATGGGCCTTAATTTGATCTTCTTTTATAACATCCGGGCACATATCAAGTTTGTGGCCTATATTCTACTTTTTGAAAAAAATTACCATATAAACCCTCAATCCAAACTCCATGAGATAATTTATAGTCTAAATTAATTCGAATACATGCTTGTGTAAATTCTCATCTTCCACATTTAAACATTTTTTCATCCAAAAATAATGGAACTCCTATCTTTGAAACAATCTTTGTAACATTAACCTCATCCCAATAATGTAAAGGCAAATGAGACAACCGTATCCAAATCGGTGAAGATAACCCTTTTAAAGAGGTTTGAGAAATTTGAGGTGTCCATTTATCCATCCCCTTTATATGTCCACCCACAAACCAATGACCTCCACTGAGCACTTCTTCCATAATTTGAGAAGATTAAAATGAACACAAAATCCAATCTAGTCCCAATGATGTGAGATGAAAATTTCCGAATCTATTCCATTGTCTCCTTAACTCAATACTACAAAGAGAAAATGGAATTCCTCTACCAAACACTTTCACCATAAGAGATTTTTGAACTAGTTTAATGTTCTCACATACCTTATCCATATTTAGTTTAACCACATTTGCATCTACCTCATCTTCGGGATCTAGATCTATATAGTTCACTTTAATATGATTGATCTTAAAACAATCATTTACCAATCCAAAACTGTACTTGTCAGGATTTAGTAAAACCTTCATACCGTTCTCCATAAGCATTCCTTCATATGTCCTCAAATCTTTATCTTGAATTGTCTTATCCAAATTTAAATTCATAGAATCCTATTTTTCCGCATTACATTCAACAACATATGGGTTAGAGAATATGCTAACCTTCAATTTGAAACCAATGGATGAAGAAGCTTCCGAGTCATTTTCCATTCCAGGCAACAAATTCTTCTTCGGGAAAGAAGGAGCAGTCAAATCCTTTTTCTCAAGGGATTCTATTAATTCTTTTCCCTTACCCATCACCGAGACGTACTTTCGCACATGAGTTAAACATCCTTCATTGATGACCAAAGGATGTTAAATAATCAAACCTTCCTGAATTGAAACACATCTTCTTTTGGATCCACCATGAATTAAATCATTAGGATGCCCCACAGAGTAGGGAATGGAGGTATTTCGGTCATCAGCACTGATGACCGACGACCCTCCACCACCATGCAAACAAACTGGGAAATGAGGATTGGAAAAAATTCAAAAAAAAAAAAAAAGAAGCTTACTCTCACTAAAATCCTGCATTCTATCTCTCTAGATGCATATCTTCTCACACACTTTTCAATCTACCTAGTTAAAATTCTTATGAAAAAATTTTACCGTCTGATTTTTTTAATGCAACTTAACAAGTAAACTTTATAATAAAATAATAAAAGTTTAGTGAATAATTAATAATGTTTATACAAGTATTTTGTGAATTAAAATAAATTTTATCTTTCTTTTCTTATTCTCTAATTTATTTCCTTTCATTCATTTATTATAGAAGATAATGAATTTTTTCTTAATTTAATTTTTTATTTATAAATACCATATAAAAATTGTAATATAAGTGTTAATATTTTCATCAAATTTATCAATGAGTAATCCAAATCAAATGATAACAGCTGGCTCTCAGTCCAACATCTTTTCTAGTTCCAATACTTACATTATTCTCAAATCAATTGAAATGTCCCAATCTTTTATTACAATGAACATTAACAAGCAGGTTAAGCTTATTGCATTGAAATACTTGCATGGCTATTCTTTAAATTGCTGCACATCAAATCCGGCCTAGTCACTAGGGATTTGTCTAGATCAATTCATCATTAGTGTTCATTGTTGGCTCTATCTCTTCAAATATTTAAAAAAATAAAAAATTTGTGTTATCTAATATATTTTATGAGGTTTGGAATGCACATGCCAATAGCTATGTCAAAATATTTCAAGAGCATTTCAATCAACAAAAAAAGGAAATTTCATTCTCCTCAGAAAAAGAATAAAAATGAATAAAAATTATCGCTGATTAACAAGTCATATTTGACTATCCAATTGATGAATGGTCTCAGACTAAAAACCTTAAGAGATTTTAATGATGACTTCAAGGATTACTACTCGATATTCCAAGTTTATAAACTTGTCAATTGATCAATCTGATTCATCATACAAAATCAGTTTTATATAAAATCGGACTAAATTGGCAAGGTTGGTCCTTAAAAACAAGCTGGTTCAACTATTATTTTATTTAAATTAATTAATTAATTAATTTAAAATTTTAATATTAAATATATTAGTAAACTTATCAATTAATTTATTATTACTTTTGAGTATTATAAATATAATTAAAAAAAAAAAAACCACTCAACTTTCTTCTATGGTGTTATTTGGTTGGCTAAAAAAAGAATGCAGTTTAAAATGAATACTTTGAAGTAGTATGAATGAACATAAAAAGAAAACAAGTGAATGTTTTCTATTTGTAGTTTGAAGTAAAATGACCGTTGGGTATAAATTTCAAAGATGACGCTGGACAGTTGATGCCTAAAGTAGTAATTGCTGGCAGTGAGTGGCAGTGACTAGAGCTAGGTGGCAGGGTTACTGGTAGGTGGGAGGTGTGGTGGTGGTAGCCAATGGAAGGTGGTAGCAGCGGCGGGTGGCTGTGATGGCGACGGTGGGAGGATGTGGTTGGTGGCAGTGGTGGATGCTGGCAACTATGGTGGCCTGTGGAAAGTGGTGGTAGACAATGGTGAAGTTTACTTTATCTCTCTCATCTTATTTAAATCTTTTATCCATTTTAATTCTTTTTCTCTACATTATTCGTATATTTTTGGGAAATAAAAAATTCTATCAAAATTTTTTTATTATTTTGAAAAATCCTTATCTCTTTTATATAAAATTTATGCAATTAAATTCAATAAATTAAACTAGAGAATGATTATAATAAATAAATTTAAATCAAGTAGCTTAAAATATGCTTATTATAAATTTGACATATTTTTAACATACTTTTTATTTTTGAAAAATCCTTATCTCTTTTATATAAAATTTATGCAATTAAATTCAATAAATTAAACTAGAGAATGATTATAATAAATAAATTTAAATCAAGTAGCTTAAAATATGCTTATTATAAATTTGACATATTTTTAACATACTTTTTATTAATAAGATTGATTTTTTTTTTTAAATATTTATTACTTAGTATAAAATAAATTTTAATTATATTTTTATTTAAATTAGATATAAAAATATTTTATAAAACAGTAGTTGAAGTAGATCAGCATGATGATATATAGTCTAAATAAATTTGTGTTGAAATTAATTTAGATGAGCATGACAATAAATTTTTTCATTATTGTAAAATTTATATTTTTATAACAACTACTATAAAAAAATTAAAACACCAATGTAAATTTCATGCTCGAATGAAAGGCTTGAGGGTATTTAAAAATAATAGATATGTGCCCCAGAACATAAAAAATTCTGGCTTCGCCACTGTTAGCCGATGGTAAGAGGTTGGTGGCAGTAATGAGAGGTAATGGTCAATTAAACTTGCTTATGATGTAAACTATTCATCCTCAAAATTCAGCAAGTTTAGTTTACCTAAAAAAAGTAATTTACTTTGCATTCCTTTTTCATCCATTCAAATTAAAACCTTATCTGCATTTAATATACCTCACGCTCGTTTTACTTCCAACCAAATAGTCTTATAGTCTTACCACTCCAAATAACTTTTTATCATATTTAAAAGCAACTAATTATATAAATCTTACAAAGTGAAATTTTCAAGGTGATGTAGGACTAAATAACTAAGTCGAAGTTTTCATATTTATGAAGCATACCCTTTGTTTAATTAATTTTTATGATATGTATAATATTTATTTTTTTAGTTGATAATATATATATATATATATATATATATAATCTATTATTTTTTTAGTCATAAAATTATATAATTATTACATTATTACATTATTATTATATAAAATTTTGTTTTATTTAAATAATTTTAATATTTAGTATTTCATCCAGTTCAACCAATAATTTAATTTTGGTCAAACGAATGAACTTTGAACTTCTTATCCTTCTGATTGAATATCTGATCCGATTTTCAGAATGATGCCAGCCACCTCCATTAATCCGCTCTTCACAAATTCAAAACCACCTCCATTAATACAACCATTTAACCTATCCACTATGGCTAGTGAAAATAGCCGCTGTTAAAACTAATAATAAGTTTACCTATATCCTAAATGTTCCTGGAATAATATTATTTGGCATAGTAAGTTTGCCTTGAGATACTCATGTTATTCCTGGATGGCGGTAGTGGGTGGTTTAAAAACTACAGATGCTTTAAACTCTAGGAATATTTCGGTTCCTATGAATTGCAGTCTATGACATGAGCATATTGAAAAAGTGACGCATCTCTTTTTTGAATGTTCTTACTCTTTTGTTGTGATCTCTAAGCTTATCCCTCCTGTTAAGAGGTTTCTCCTTAGACCTACTATTCTGCAGTTGGGTGAATGGATTGATGGTGAGGCTATTGGGAACCTCCATGTTAAATCTCTTTATCATCTTCTTACTTGTTGTTCCATTTATTTTATATGGAGGGAGAGGAACAATAGGAGATTTGGGAATTCTGTTAATTGCTACACCACTACTGTTTTGTGCATCAAGAAAGCCGTGTTGGAAAAAGTCTTGAAATGGAGAAATAATGAGGCTGTTCTGGATTTTCTTTAATGGCTATTCAGTTGCAGGATTGTTTTTTGGCTGCCCCTTCATCTATTGCACTCGATTAGCCAGCTGTTGCCTTCAACAAAACCTGGACAATGATGAATCTCCCACTGCTGGCCCCCTTGGATGGTCTTCGGGCAACCAGGGGATCTGAATTTCGATATGGGCGGATTATTTCTTTTATTCTGAGTCCTTGCTCCTTTTTTGCGTGGGAGTTTTTTGTTTATTGCTATTCAAATATCAGAACTTGTTGAAGGGGGCAGTGGATTCACTTTCTGGATTGTTGTCTTCTTTCTCTTCTCGTCCAGGTGGTCTGGAACCTTTTTGGCTATGGTTTTTTATTTGTTTCTGCAGGTATACCGGAGCTGGAGTTGTTCTCTTCAAATTTTGATGTAATAGGAGTTTTTTAGTAGTTTTATAGCCATGTAAGCTTGCTCCATTTTGTCATTGGAGCATCTTCCTTCTTAGGTTTTGTTAGTTTCCTTTTACTTGTAACTGTTTTTACTTATCAGTTTTTTAATATACGGGCCAAGCCCAAATTCCCCCCCCCCCAAAAAAAAAGCTAATAATAAAGTAAAAAAAGCTTCATTAATTTTTGAAGAAATCTAAAAGTGAATAAAATTTACATTTTAATAAAATAATTTTAGGTTTTCTTAACAAAATGTAAAATAATTTTATATTTTCTAATAAAAAGTTAATTTTTTTTTATTTTTTATGTTATCATTGTAGCTTCACGTGCTTTGGATTCATAAAGGCTCTGTAAGGGTGTGAATTAAGGCTTCATTTAGGACGACTTTCTTATTCCTTCTTAAAGCATTTTTTTAATATAAAAAAATTAGACTTCATGTGGGACGGTTTTTTTTATTGTTTTTTAAACAACTTTCAAGTTTAAAAATTCTTCTTTTATACTAGAAAATTGTTTTAAGTAGTAAGAAAGCCGTCCAAAGCGAAGCATTAATTTATGTACTAAAAAGCGGTTTTAAGAAGCAATAAGAAAATAATCCCGAATGAAACCGTAGTTACATAGATAGCATGGGTTCTTTAAATTAATAATTTTTATTTCATTTGTTAAGTCATGAAAAAAACATTATGGTTGTATTTACTTTTTTCCACCAAAAATGATACATATGCAATTAAAATACAAATTTGTTGAATTCTAATGTTATTGTTGCCTATGCATACTCTTACATGGCTATATAGATTATTAATAATTATTTAGCAAGTTTCTATTAAGAGAGTTGTCAAGATGGTCTTCACAAGCTCTCACTATAAACTAGATCTCAAACTCTCGCTAGTGGCAATCACCTCTTAGAAGTCACCCGTGGGGCTTGCCTCAGAACTTAGAGCCATACTAAAGGCAAGGTTCCACATGGAACTTGATCAGCTTGGCCACATATATATGATAATTTGAAACAATCGTATCATGCAATGTACTTTCCATATTTTTAGGTGTTGCCTTTTCTATATCCCGCTAAGCTCTATCATTAAGTGGTGAAGAGGCATCTTTTTGATTTTATATTACCTGCTATAAGACTTATAAAGATTCTAGATCTCTTTCTTTCATTCTCCATTCTTACTTAAATCTCCTCTAATCTTTTTTATATTACGTACATGTTACCTGTCAGTAAGGTTGAATGTCATCCATATAAAAAAAATTTACATCCTCAAAGTTATAATTAGCATGGATTGAGACAAATGATTGGAAGATAACCATATCTCAAAAAGCACATAGATCCTGAGTTGATATTGAACATGGAGAAGAAAGCCTACACCATTCATTATGACTCAATTTATATAGAGGAATGACTTACTAAGATTATCCAAAATTTAAATTGAGGGATGAATTGAAACATGTTGCAATCTTGGATTGTCAATATGTGATTTTGATGATGACAAACCCTATTATTTGAATTGTTACTTTTCTCACTAAATATTTAGATATTTCTTTTGTCTGTGAGTATTAACATTGCAGGTAAGACATATACTGCTCAATGCTACTAAAAGCTCAATAATGTATAAAATAGGAATTTCAGGTAAATAAAGTATATAATTTTATTTATTTTTTATTTTTTATTTCATGAGTCTGGCCACATAAGAGTATATATAATTAGGTGGTTATGCACAAACACACACATAGGGGGAGTGATATAAATTTTAAAGATTAAAATTCTTATACTAATCATACAATACGACCTATAATCGTATTGCATGATCAGTATAAAAATAGTGGGATTAATGGCTAATTAAAAAATTAGTTTTTATGAACTAATCTTGTTGTACGATCTTGATCATATTATATGATTTGATAAGATCTGCAAACCCTAGCCGCCAGATTAATCTAAGTAATGATTTGAAATTTGATTTTTGAAATATCATATTATATGATTACAATCGTATTGTACGAACATTTAAAATCTTACTTAAATTAACCCATGCAATATAATTGGTTATCACTAATCAAATCATGATTTAATTAGTGATAACCAATTATATTGTATGATATCTATCACTAAAAATGATTAGTAGAGTAAAATTTGGTCGTCCCAAAGATCGTACCAAATGAAATTATGATTTTTAATTAATTATACTGTATGATATTCATATCATACTGGATGACATACTTGAAATCAACTAACCATATTGTACGATGAGTGCAGTGTTGGATGATTAGTAGAGAGGATTTTCAGTCTTCCTAGGAATCACCCCGTACGAATAGAGGAAATTAAATAGATTATTCTAGACGATCTCTGGATCGTACTATACAATTTGTTCATAAAATTTAAACAGTTCATTTGAAAGACTATTCACATCATACTATATGGGACTTGTTTTGTCCTGAATGTATTGAACAAACTATAATTGTTTTGTATGAACAATAACGACTTACTTGATTTTTAGGCTTTCTTGAAGCCCAATACTTAAGCAAGTTTTAAAGATTCTCTTTGTAATGTGAAGAGGATTGTGTGACTGATAAAGGTACTTTAAGAGAGAAACTTTGGAAAAATATATGGTTTGAGAGGAAGGAGAAGGTGAAGTTGAGCATAAGGGTGAAGGAGTATGAGGGGATCAATGGCTCATTTTAGTAATATATTGATCACACAATTTCCCCAGGAGGGTGACATAGTATCAGGTACTCCACTGTATCAGGTTTGGTGAAAGTGAGTCTATAAGAGCTTCTATTTTTTATTGTGGTAACAAAAGGAGAGTCACTTTATTTTAGTGCAAATTCTCGGAGCAGAGGACTCCACAGAGTGAATGTAGGTCAAGATTGATTGAACCACTATAAAAATCTATGGTGAGTTTTTTACTTTTTGCACTTTTATATTTCTTGTAGTTTATTTATGTTATAATTTCTTGGGAAATTTAGTGATTATTACTTTGTCTCGTAAATCAAAATATCGTTATAGTAAAATCAATATTTTTGATAAACTCATTCACTTCTACAATCAATTAGAATATGGTATTTTTAATTTCTAAAAATTATATTAAAAATATTGTCATTATTATTTTTAAGTTAAGAACATTTTTAAAATTACCAATTCACCCCCCCCCAACCTTTGGTGAGCCTCGGGCTAGTTTCTTAAAGTTTAACAACCTTCACGAACTTTCAAGTGGTATTAGAGTGAGATTTGAAAATTAGGTTTTAGAAAACTATTGATGAACGATTAATGGCTCATTTTAGTAATCATAAAATTGTAGAGGGTTATTTTATAACCCATCCACCACTACTCGAAAACAATCCTTTTGATTTCTAAAAAATATGCATGTCTACTTTTTTTATAATATATTGACTATAAAATTTGCATATGATTCAAACTGGTTATTCACTTCCATCACATATAGTTAACGGTGTCAAAATTAATATTCTTTTTAATGAATGTAGCAATGATGATAGGGAACTCACATAGTTAAATGATAAATATTTGATAGATTTTTTTTTAATGCTTTAAAATCTGAAGATTATATGCAAGTTTTTACATGCTCTGCAGAAAAGAAGATAATAGATTATGTATCACCTATGATGGAATTAGTGAAGTAAAATAGTCTAAGCTAATTAAACTACTACATAACTATAAACTCTTTTTCATAAAATCTAGTGAGACTGTATCTGAAATGTACACTAGGTTCACCCAGATAGTAGCATCCTTACATGTACTAGGTAGAGAACTACCAAACACTTAAAAAGTTTATAAGATTCAATGCTGCTTACCTAGTTCTTATGATGCCAAGATAACTATAATCACAGAATCTAAAGACATGGAATATTTATTTAATTAACAATTTATTTGGTTCTCTCATTGCCTATAAGAAAGGAGTGAGTCAAAGGTAAAGTGATACATGAGAGAAGAAGAAGGAGAGAACTGTAGAACTAAAAGAAAATAATTCAAATATTGCAATTCTAAAGTGGAGGATGATGATGACATTGCCTTAATGACATGATAATTTAAGAGTTCTCTAAAAAGAAAATAGAGACGTCATCAACACAATTTGAGTAAAGGTAAAAGAAAAAAAAAATGTTAAAGATTCTTTTGATACCATTTACTTTGAGTGCATGAAACCAAGTCACCTCCAAGCTGACTTCCCGAACATGAAGACTCACCCTATCAAGGAGAAGGGTGAAGAGAAGCCAAAGTTTAAGAGAGACAAAAAGATGTTGAATGTTTTTTTTTGCCAACTCCGCCTCAAAATCATCAAAAGTAGAGGTAGAGAAGGAGGTAACAAACCTGTGTCATATGGCTAATGATAATCTTGATAAATTAGATAAAGATAATGTATTTAAACATTCCTATGATGAAGTACTCATAATTTCTAAAAGTATTCATGATCATATAGGAAGCTGAAAAAGATGCATGCTAGTCTTAATACTGAATTATCTATTTTGCAAAAAGAGCATACTAGTCTAGTTAGTGATCACATGTCTTACTTGATGAGTATGATGCCTTCAACAAGAATCATATCGACTTAACTAATGCACATGAATCCTTGAAAACATCACATATTGAATTAGAAAACTCATTTAAGGAATTAGAATAACATGCATGTCAACTAGAGAGTAGTGAGTATGCATTAAAATTAGAAGTGGCAAGCTATGAGAATGCTACTAAATTTTGAGCGCAAAAGTCATTGCACTTGATAATAATAAACTATCACCCATATTAGTTCATTGGTACAACCCCTCAACATAGCATGCATCACCTAAACCTATGAGAAGGCACCATAACCCACCTAGGTTAGTAAATCTATTTCTCGGTATGAATGTAAATATTGTTCGTACAAACTTTATTCGAGGACAAACCAGAGGGCATCATCCCGGTATAAATAAAAAATAATTTCCGTACAAACTTCAATTGAGGATGAACCAAAGGGCATCGTCCTAGTACGAACAAAAATATCATCCATATGAACTTCGCTCGAGGATGAACTAGAGGGTATCGTCCCGGTACGAACAAAAAATATCATCCGTACGAACATCATTTGAGGATGAACTAGAGCCCATCATCCCAGTATGAATGAAAAATATTATCCGTATAATTTTTACTTGGAAAAATTTTGGGCCATTTCTATTCGCTCCATTGCTCATTTGGGAAAATAATTGACCATATCATCCCGTACGAACTATTTTTGTACTGTACGATTAGTTTAAATATATGAATTTTAAAACTCTCCCCCGGTGTGTGTGTGTTTAGTTACTCAATTACAATCACACTCTCTTAGACTCAATAAAATAAAAAATACAGACTTTAAATTATAATACACTCTAAACTGATGTTGATTTAAAGTCTTCAATAATTTGGAGTATGATTTTCCAGATATGTTAGTATACATAAGAGAAAAATAATTCTTTCAATATGTTAGAAGAAATAATAATCAAAGTAATAATATTTAGAATCATAAAAAAATATACAAGTTGTAAGAATATCAAACATGCAAAATAAAATAACAACTATCTCAACAATCTCTCCCTTTTTTATGATGGAAAAACCATTATTATTTGAATAAACCCTTAATTATAAATATCTCCTTAACTCCCCCTAAATGAATAAGCATGTGAATATTAGAGAATTTTTATTAAAAACAAGTCAATCAATTTTTTTTAAAAATCACAAAAACACTTTAAGAGAAAAAATAAACCATACGAATACAGAAAAAAATCAAATGTAAACATCAAATCAAATGAAAGCAAATAAATAATATTTCTCCTCCTTATTAACAACAACAAAAAGAGAAGAAGAAAAAATAATAGAAATGTAAGAAGTCTTATGAGAAGCCTTCGATAATTAATTCTAAAAGAGATTTGAGTTATAATTGCAATAATAAAATTTATGGTCATTAGAGAAAAATAAAGATTTTTAATAGTAAAATTAAGATTTAACATAGACATGTTAATTATATCAAGGTCATGAAACATTCTATAAAATTAGATAAGGAGAATTATTGCAAAGGTGACAAAAAAAATTAATTTAAATCAATTTTTAATATAAAATATAATTGAACATTAGATTGATTTAAAATTGAAGATTAAAATATAGAGAAAAAATATATACTTATGGCGACATTGCACATCTTTTCAATAATTGTGGCACACTTTGTGCATCTTTCTGTATTTGGTCTAATTTTGTGCCTCTTTTCAATTTTGTGAATCATTGTGCACTTTTGATTTTTGTACACTTGTACATTTCCAAAATTTTTTAATTAATTTTTCTAAAATAAATAATCTAAAAACTCAAAATTTTTTAAGTACAAAAGTAATTATATTGAAAAGAGAAATAAAAGAATAATAAGACACCAAAATTGCAATAATAATATTAAAATTTGGATGCCTAAAAAGAATATAAATTTGATAGTCTTAACTTAATCGAATTATAAATTAACTCATATTTATAAAAAAAAGTTTTTCTAATGAAATTAATTATTATTTTGTTGATTATATTATACCATTTTTTAGATTAATTAAGTCAGGATAATCATATAAGCTAACGAATATTTCTAATAAAGACCAAAATCAACTAAAATAAGTTAACATAGTTTTTATTGATATTAAGATAAAAATAATATAGTGAAGCTCAGATGATATCAATTCAACTACAACATATCATCAAACATTGAAAAAATAAAAGATAATCACAAAAATAATAGAAATCATCACATCATATCATTAAGCATATCAAAGACAATCACAAAAGAAGCACATCAATCACTCTGAGGGTCCTTGATCTGGAGTAGGTGGCTAGTTGAAGATATTAAAATAGTTATTTATAATTTCCAAGTTGGTGTTGACCGAGTCGAACTGACCTCGTATCCAGCCCATGTCCTGTTGATATTAAGCATCTTGCCAGTGAAGGTGAGTCTGAATTTGATCAAAATACTGATCAAAATGACTCTCAAGTCTATCAAAATGCTAGACCATCTCCTGAAAGTCTGGTCTATTGAAACTTGTTCAATATTGTTAAACATAAGCTTATGTCCCAGCGGCTATCCAAGAGAGGGGGAGGGGGGTTTGGTAAATCAGTAATTAAAAATTTATCCCTTTTTAAAATTAAAATCGAGAATAACTTTAAGAAATTTTATACAAAAAGTTTTTCAACCACAATTTAAACAGTTAAAATAAAAAACAGCAAAAAAAAAATAAAAGACACAAGATTTATAGTGGTTCGGTCAATCACGACCTACTTCCACTCCCAGAGGCATCCTCCGAGTATTGCACTAATACCGCTAGTGACTCTCCTTTTGCACCTACAACAAGGCGGAGAAGCTTTTACAAAAACTCTCTTCCACCACTACCAAGTGCGACAGAGAATCGTCATCCTTTTACATTCTCCAAGTATTGGCAGAGAACCGTCATCCTTTTACACTCTCCAAGTGTTGGCAGAGAACCGTCTGTCCTTTCACACTCTCCAGGTGTAGGCAGAGAACCCTTCGGTTGTTCACACTCTCCAAGTGTAGATAAAGAACCCTTTGGCAGTTCACACTCTCCAAGTTTAGGCATTGAACCCTTCAGCTGTTCACACTCTCCAAGTGTAGGCAGTGAACCCTTCGGCTGTTCATACTCTCCAAGTGTAGGCAGAGAACCCTTCGCCTGTTCACACTCTCCAAGTGTAGGTAGAGAACCCTTTGGCTGTACACACTCTCCAAGTGTCGGTAGAGAATCAGATCTCCTTGACAGATCTTCTCACAAGAAATCTAGAAGGACGAGAGAAAGAGTGAAGTAATCACAATTCATAAGTGGAGATTCTTACCTTTGAGTACGATATGGT
>NW_021319682.1:7359655-7375913 GCF_001605985.2 Dendrobium catenatum | reverse complement strand
AATTTAAAAGTTGTTTATAACTTGTTGTAATTAGAACTTTTAAATTCATGTCTATTCATTTAGACTACATAAAAGTTAATATTATTATTGCAATTTAGATGTTGTCTTATTTTGTATTTCCTAGCTCAATTAATATTTATGCACTTAGAAAAATTTGAGATTCTAGATTATTGTCTTTGGAAAGAATTCAATTACTCTTGAAAATTGTACAAAGAGTACAAAAATCAAAAGGAATGTGCAAAGGTTCGCAAATATGAAAAAGATGCATAAAATTAGCCCAATATCAAAATATGCACAAAAATGTGCCCAAATTTTGAAAAAGATGCGCAAAGTGCCACATGTGGTAATTCTCTTCTTTCCAAATTCTTTCAATCTCTTAATTCAAATTGATCTTATGTTCATTTATATTCTATTGAACTTTGAAATATAGAATTTTTATACATCTCTCTTGTAATGATTTTCTATATCTCTCAAATGTCTAAATTGAATCTTGTCTTTGATAAATTCTTCTTACTTACAATGTTATATCACTTCTTAAATTTTATGAATTTCTATGATTGACCTAATGTTTTTAGTTTAAAATTGCATACCTTATATCAATCACCATTTAGATTAAATTTTCAAATGAATTTCATACAATTACTTACATTTCTTTTCTATTTCTTCTTCACTTTTTGTTGTTGTTAAAAAGGGGGAGAAATTATTGTGTTTGTATGTTTTGCTTGGCTTGTGTGTTATTATTTTCTAGTTTGTTATTATTTAAAATTTTTTTAAAACAAAAAATTGTGTTTTATGGTTCAAAATGCCTCCTTATTTTCATATATACATCAATTCAGGGGGAGTTTAGGAGATTGGTTTAATTTGAAATCATACAAACAATAATCGTTTTGCTATCATCAAAAAGGAGAAGATTGTTAAGATAGTTACTATTTGCATGCTTTACATTTTTGCAACTTATGTAGTTTTGATTATTCCAAAGATTATTGTTCAAATGTGTAGTTATCTCCTAACATTTTTTAGAAGAATTGTATTTGCTCTTGTGTGTACTAACATTTCAGGAAAAATAAACTCCAGACTACGAAGACTTTAAATTAAATTCAGCATGAGATACTTTGTAAAATTTGAAGCTTGTACTTTTCTTTAAAATCAAATTGAAAAGGAGTGATTGTAATTTGAGTGAATAAAAACATACACACACACATAAGGAGATCATATAAAATTTATACTGATCGTACGGGACGATATCAGTTCGTACTAGACGATCAGACAGTTATCTCCTATAGAGCATATGGAACGAACATGAACTTGCTCGAAAAATTTTTTCTAAGTCCTATTCGTCCAGGACGAAATTAATTATCATCCAGGACGATTGGTTCACTGTAAAATTTTCGTCCAGATGAATTTAAATTATCGTCCGTGTCGACTGGTCCTCTGGAAAAATTTCGTCCCGACGAAATCAAAAATCGTCCAGGACGATCTGAACTCTGGAAAATTTTCGTTCAGACGAAAATAAATTATCGTCCGTGGCGATTGGTCCTCTGGAAAATTTTCGTCCCGACGAAGTCAATAATCGTCCAGGACGATCGGTTCTCTGTAAAAATTTTGTCTAGACGAACATATTCTCGTCTAAACGATTAACCGACTTAAAACAGTTTTCAGCAGTTTTTAGAACCGACCTTGTAATAATCGTTCGTACTGAACGAACCTAGTTCGTACAGGACGATCAGTTGTACGAAGGTATTTCGTACACATATTCAAATAGGGTCGTTTCAGATCGTTTAAGTAAAATCGTCCAGGACAATCCACGATTGTACAGGACGATCCACTGCGTACAGAATTGAAAACTTGCAGTTTTTGGACGGTTTTTCTTGTCTTTTGTATAAATAGTCCAAATTAGACTGCCACCCAATCTTTTTGTCATTTGATCTTCGTGCCTCTTGAGAGAATAGCCAAGGAGGGAGTGAAAGAGAGCATTCAAGGGAGGATTCCTACCACTAGAGCAATAAGGCTACACTTGGATTTCAAATGTAAGAATCTCTACTTGTGAATTGGGATTACTTCACTCTTTTCCTTCTTCCTTTTAGATTCTTGTGTGAAGATCTGTCAAGGAGATCTGGTTCTCTGCCGACACTTGGAGAGTGTGAACAGCCGAAGGGTTCTCTACCTACATTTGGAGAGTGTGAACAGTCGAAGGGTTCTCTACCTACACTTGGAGAGTATAAACAGCCGTAGGGTTATCTGCCCACACTAGGAGAGTGTGAAAGGATGATGGTTCTCTGCCAACATTGGGGATAGTGTGAAAGGACGGACGGTTCTCTGCCAACACTGGGGATTGTGTAAAAGTACGACGGTTCTCTGCCGCACCGGGGAGTGGTGAAAGGAGTGTGTTGTAAAGGCTTCTCCGCCTTGCTGTGGGTGCAAAAGGAGAGTCACTATTTGTATTAGTGCAATACTCAGAGGGTGCCTCTAGGGAGTGGATGTAGGTATGGTTTTAGACCGAACCACTATAAATCTGGTGTCATTTACTTTAATGTTTTTACGTTTCCGCACTTTAAATTTTAGTTTTAAAAATCTGTGGTTGAAAAATATTTTTCTAGAAAAACTTAAAAGAAATTTTTATTTCGGTTCAACTTAATTTTCAAAAGGGGACTTAAATTTTTAAAGTACCAATTCACCCCCCTCTTGGTAGCCTTGGGACATTCACTTAGGTTTAACAACCTAATTACAAGACTCAATAGTATCGTCCTGGACGATAGGACAAAATACCTTCAAAATTCCATCTGCTGACCTTTTTTGTGCTTGTTGTTATTCATCGTCCTGGATGATCCTATATCGTCCTGGACGATATGATCGAACTTTTTTGCAATCATGATGATAGTCCTGGCCGATAGAATATTTCATCTGGCCGATGCAATTTATGTGCATCGTACTGGCCGATACACTGGATCGTCCTGGATGATCCACGTGTCAGCACGTTTGAATCTTTAAATTTTGCCCCGGACGATCCATTATTGGATAATCGTCCTGGCCGATCCACTATTTTTCCTGGACGATACACGTGGCATGAATTTAAAACGTTTTAACTTCGGCTGGTACGATCAATTATTGTGCATCGTCATGGACGATACATCTAATCGGCCTGGACGATCTGCTTTTTCAACGGTCGTCCGGATTGACTCCTTAGGCCGATCGCTTGTGTCTAATCGGCCTGGCTGATATATGATCGGCCCAGACGATTGGACTGCCTTTTTGACCAATCGGCTTGCACGCAATTATTGAGCCATATCGGCCTGGACGATTCTATGATCGGCCAGGACGATATGGCCATTTCTTTAAAATCTGTCCGTTCCAGCCATAGTTTTGCACTTTCCACCCTTTCTCCTCTTGTGTTTTCTTGCTAAACTCCTCTCTATGATTGGTGGGAAACGTGTCCGACAAACTTCTGGGAGTTCTTCGAGGGCTAGGATTGACCCTCGTTTCAGGGAAGCAGAAGATGAAGCAGCCTACCATCGTTACAAAGAGTGTGGGATAACTGTCTCCAGAATCATAAATCCTGCCCACATCTCATACCCGGTAATGGATCTTTTCGCTCACACCTCCCTTTGCTTCATTCTATCTCTTGCTTTCCCTTTCAATACCGAGTTTCTTTGAGAGTTTTTTCACAAACCTTTGCATTAACCCTACCTTCACAGCCCTGACCTCCTATGTGAATCGACGCCTTGTCGAAATCACATATCAGGATTGTGTTTATCTTTTACAGCTATCCACCACCGGGGATAAGCTGCACTTAATTGCCTCATATCTTGATCTTGACTGGTCCACGGCGAATCACTTCCTTCGCCAGACCAATACACCCTACCATGTTGGAGAGACTAGCTCTTTAGTCAAAGATGCTAGGACAATTCAACATATCCTTCGCACCTCCATAATTCCAAAAGCCGGGGACCGAATCCACATCACCCCTTTACTTTCCCTCACTACTTTCTACATCATGCCTCATAAAGAATTCAATACTGCTGATTTAATCTTTCGATACATTAATCACTTAACCACAATCCGCGATCCAGGTCATAAGAGGAAACCCAATCTAGCCTTAGAACACATTATAGCCTATGTCCTTCAAACCAAATACCAACTTCAGTATCCTATTCCACCTAACCTCCCAACTCCCTTCTACTCAAACAGTTCCTTCAGTACCCTTCACAATACTCGTCTCCACCCTGAGGAACCTCGGGGGGCTAGAGAGGAGGAGGCTTCCGCTCCCTTTCCTGACCTTATTCCTCTCCACCAGCACTCACCGGTTGATCAGTTGATTGAGAGGTTTGATTGATGGGAGATCCGCTTTGACGCCTACGTTGCTGCACAGGAGCAGCAACACTCTGAGGACATTACCCGCTACGAGCAGCACCGCACTGAGGATTTAGCCCGATTTGATAGTTTCCTTACTCACCAGCAGCAGCAGCATGACCAGGACATCGCCTGGTTCAATGCTCAGTTTATCACACTTGCCAGCTACTTTCAGCAGCCACCTCCACCACCTCCATCAGATGATCAGGATCCCTCGTTCTTTTAGTCTGTGCTTTCTGGTGTTTGTTTCCTTTTTTTTTTTGTAGTTTGCTTTTTAGTATTTGTTTGTTTTTTGTTTTGTATCTGGACTCTCTTTTTGTGATGACAAAAGGGGGAGTAGGGTGTGGTAGGAAAAGTTGTTGGGTTTTTAACTTTGAAATTCTAATGGACTTTTTTGGATATTTTCCTACTTGTGTTTGCCATCATCAAAAAGGGGGAGATTGTTGCAAACCTAATTTCATGGCTTATATTTTGATGATTGGCAAACACTGTTTCTCTTGGACTGCTTGTTGCTTCTAACTTTTCAGGAATCGAAGATCGGACGATCAAGAAGAAGCCAGTTCAGGATTACGTAGGTTTAGGGTTGAGTCAGTCTGTACTTTTGTTTTTCACTTTTTGAGTATCTTGTAATGGTCAAAGAGACTGATGCTAAATAACCCTACAAACACACACTTGAGAGACTTAGAATTTCTATTTCTACTCATATCAGCCATGACGATTTTTTTATCGGTCTGGACGATCAGGCTTAAAACAGAAAGTCTAAATAAGGATTCTTAATTAAGGCAGCTGTCATTAACATATCGGCCTGGACGATACGTGTATCAGCCAGGACGATAAGCTCAAAATAGAAAGAAGTTGCCACCATAGACAACTAAGGTATACTGTATTTTTAAATTATCGGCCAGGACGATCATTGATCGGCCTGGACGAAATTATCATATTATGCCTTAATTGATCAAAAAATCAAGGGAGTAATTAAGGATGATTGATACGATCATATCATCCTAGACGATCGCAGGATCATCCAGACCTTCAAGGATCGCTCCGCTTGTTCTTCATCTAGAGTTTCTCGTCCGTGGAAGGGTCGGTAGAGGTAAGGAGTTAGCTTTTAGTTGTGGTTGCTTCAGGAGGAAGCAAAAGGAGATAGGTTCTCTGCCTTGCCGGGGTGGCAAAAAGGAGGTTCTTGTGAGGGCTTCTCCGCCTAGCCGTGGGGGCTCAAGGAGAGTCACGTTTTGTAGTGCAATACTTGGAGGGTGCCTCCAAGGAGTGGACGTAGGTCGAGTTGACCGAACCACTATAAATTTCTGTGTTCTTATTTTTTGCTTCCGCACTTTTAATTCCGCATTTATTTTTGTGGTGTGATTTTGGTTTATACAGTTTTTATTCTTTGTGAAAAGAAATTTTAAAATACCAATTCACCCCCCCTCTTGGTTAGCTTGGGCCAGTTCTATAGGGCTTAACATCCCTAACGAACTTTCAAAATGATTTATGAATTTTTAAAGAAATTTCATAGTTTATAGATTTTTTATGTATTTTATACATCATTGTATTTATAGATAAAATGATATTATTGTTATATGATGTATATGATATTTGTAAATAAGCAAGAAAGGCTGGCTATTAACATTATACTTAATATAGGTTGTTATTTAGACATAGTACATTGTGTAGTGGGATTTCCTTTAGATGGGTTGTGGTGTTATCTCGATTGAAGCTTGTAATTAAGAAAGTGGAATAGATTTAGGAGGGAATTGGGGGAGGGTTGTTTGGGTATTTATCTTTTATTGTATGATTTAAGAGGGAGATTTTCCTTAGGGTTAGGGTTATGTCATATTTGTTCAATTTAGTTCATTCTTAGGTTATTTGGGCTCTAATCAACAACTAGGGATTTGAGATAGCCGAATCTTCCTCTCCAATTGAAGATCTAATTGTATCTTGCATTTATCTTCATAGTTCTTTCAATAGAAGTTATTTTTAGGCATTATTCTTCCCAATTTTTCATGTTTCAACCATTGATTTGGTGAAAAGAACATCCACTTCCTATCAGAAAAACATTGATTCCATACACATTATTGTAGTACTTAGACTTCATAAACAATTTTGTAGCATTAATAAGTGTCAAATTATCTACACACATCAATTTTAAAATGTCGAAGATGATGCTCTTTCAAAGCTTCTAACTATTATAATTGGATATTTATATTACAAAAAAAGTGTGTTAAGGGTATTCACTTCTCAAGTATACAAGGTCCATGAAAAATACAAATTATTGAGAAATCAAATGAAATATATTAGATAAAACCCAGCCTCTCCATCATATATAATAGGATGTTGCCTGAAGACTGTACAACCACCATTAATTTTGATGATAAGATATAAATGATCATTAATGGTGATGAATTATAAAAAATTCATTTGCTAAATCATACCTTAAGTTTCTTCCGCCATCAAAAGTAAATTATATAGTTTGAGAGGTCCATTCAATAATATATGGGGAACACTTGCAGGATAAAAGACTCACTCAAAAAATTTTTGCTAAGAACTTCGTTGGTTCATAATGAAATAAGATGTACTAGATTTCATGCAAAAAGATAACAAATATTAACCTTACTTGTGCTCTCTGAGTAGAACTTTCTTCCCTTAAAAGCCCTAGCTAGAACCTTTGTTTAATGGGAGATTGACATCATAGGACCTTTTCCTATTACCATGTGACAAACATTCTTATTTCTTTTAATTATTGACTACTTCACTAAGTGGGTAAAAGTAAATTATTTTAAATTTTGAATCAAATAAACTTTTATTAAAGCTAAAAATGTTTTTATCTAAGTCCAAATGAGCATAAGTCAAGTTAGAATCTTCCTGACACTTCTTGAGAAATAAAATAATCTATAAATCTTACATGTTTATAGTTAAAATAAGCATCTCAATGAGAGGAATCCGACAAATCTTACACAAGCCACCCGATTTCAAGATCACTAAGGCACCCAAATGTCAAAAAAAAATGATATATGATTAAATGAATCAACAAGGGCCATCCGATGGAGCATTTGGAGATTCTTGCTAAAAATTATAAAACTGCACTTCATAAAATGATAAATAAACCCACATTCTCGACATAAATGGAATTAAAATTGTAGAAAGTTTAGATTTATCAAAAACTCTAAAGTTATGTCCAATGATAGACGCCAACATATGACTACTAGCAACCGTCATTTTTCTATTGTTGTGACCTGATTGTTATTATTAGATCATCATTATCAAACTATAATCATCGTTAAAGCACCATCAACCAACCATCATTGTTCAACCATCATAATCAGTTCAACACCATCATCTGATTGTCGTTGCAATCCTTCACTTATTCTATAACATTCTCCATTAGAACCATAAGAGGTTGAGCTAGTATTTTATACTTTGTAACACCTTTTTCTCTAATTATGATAAAGAATGAACTATTACCTCACTTATATAATAGACAAATTCAATTGGCCTACCCCTGATTTTTTTTTTTCATTTTTTGAATTTTTCATATAAATGCTTTTGTTTCTCTTCTTAATCTCTTTAATCTGTATGCATGCAAAATTTTCAAATAAAATTATGGTGTAAAATTCTTTTATTATCATGAATATTATAACTTGCAATAATTTTAATAATCATATTCAAAACAAAAATAACCAAATTATTATTTTAATAATCATATTCAAATAAAAATAACAAAATTCATTGTTTGGACTTAATAAAAAATTATTCAACGAACTAAAAAATATTTTGTGATCAACCATTAAATCTTACATATCATTAATAAGACATCTGAACTTGATTTGCCAGCCATGGCTGTGTGACTGTCCCTTCCCCTTTCGCGTCACCTAACGTTAAAAATAATTTTATATAAAAAAAAATTATATACTATAAATCCATATTGATTTTATTATAAAGGTTGTGAATAAAACTACTGTTTCAAAATTTTAAATATTTTCATTAATCTACAATTATTACAAATGAAATGATAAAAGAATCAAGAAATTTTCACCCAAAAAATAAAAGAATCAATTACTCTGTTCTTTTTCAAGATTGGCAAATATTTTATTTAAAAAAAATTAAAAAGTACGCCAATCTTGTGGGAATGTAGCAGTAAATATTTTTTTTTGCGATTTATATAAATATCATAAAATTATTGTATATTTACATATATAATATATAAATTACTATATTTATTTATACAATACTTTTACTTTTAAATCTCATAAAAAATATCACAGATATTAATTTATTTAAAATAAAATAAAATATAAAATTTTTACATATATTTTGAAATTATTTAGATATTAAAGTGATATATATTTATATATATTTTTTTAAAAATTTTCACATTTATAAAATATTTTTTTTTTCTATTTACACTTATCTCTTTCACTGATGGAGGGACCGTTATAACGCTTAGTATTTTTTTTATGAATATTGAGTATAAAATAATAAAATTAATACTAAAATATTGATAACACTTATTAAGGAGATCTGTACATATATTTAGGGGTGTTAAAATAGGTCAACGGATCAAATTCTGATCTAACCCGAATTGACATGGGTCCAAACAAGTTGACCTTAACCCGTCCTAATTTTACGAACGGGTCGGGATTTTCAACCTAGACTCTACCCGAGCAGGTTACCGAGTTGATCTAACTCGACCAGGGAGGCTATGGGATATGTGCGAGGCAAGGGGGCATGTGCGTGGTAGCGAGTACGACAGCAGGATGCCCGAAAGCGGGCAAGGCGAGTGCGGGCATGACTTTGTGTCTACGGCTTACAAGTTCAAGCTGCATTAGGATGAGGGCGAGATGAGGAGGTGTGGGTTGTGCCTGAGGTTTGCAGGGTCGAGCCCCAGCGAGATGTGGGTGAGGACGTGAACGTGAGGTTAGGGGGAGGAATCCGGGTCTTCTTTGGATTTCAGTTCAATACAAACCAACTCGTAGGGCAAACAGGATGACCAAAACCCGAAAATTTTCCTGGTTGTGTCAATATCAGGCACCCGTACATATATAATATTGACACCCGTACATATATAAAATATTTTTTATATATTTACATATTTAGTATTTAAATTTTTATATTTTATAATATTTTAATATTTAAATTATATCGAAAATAGTATTAATACTTTTTTTGTAAAATAAAATATATTTTTTGATATAATTTAAAACCTAAAGTATTATATATTTTTTTGGGACATTTAGGTCATTTAAGGCAAACTCACACACACAACGCATACACATAGACTCGAACCCTGAACCTATTAGTTGGAAGCCAAAGCTCTCAACCAATAGGCCAAGAAGAGTTGTGTAAAGTATTATATATAAAAAAACTTTAAATACTATATGGATATACTACATTTGTTTATTAACTCATTCGGAAGTAATTGTAATGGCGTGTTCTTCTTTACATTTGTACGGGCATGACCTACGTGGCCCTTGCAGAACCACAAGCTCCACAAGGACGGGAGCTCACGTGCATGGCATGAACGACAAAAGGAAAATTGAATGCTCTCTTTTTTAAATAATGTCTCTCTCTTCCGAAAATAGAGAAAAATAAAAAGTACTTAATAAAGGCTACAGTTACAAAAAAACATTATATCAAAATTTATTCAAAACATATTTTAATAACTAAATCAATAAATTTAGGATAATTCAGTTTATTTTTATTTAAGGATAATTTTTTATTTTTTTATTATAAAATTTCTCTTACTTAATAAAGTTATATATTTAGTTTAAAAAAAGTAAAAAACAGTAAAATTCTGTTGTTATCATTCAATTATTTGTGAATGATGATAAATGTAAGAAAATAAATTTTATTGACACTTTTGCCTCTTAAGTCTAAATTGATGGCCTCAATGGTTCAATATATTTATTTATTTGATCCACTAGCAGACTGTCTTAATAAAATTTTATTTTATTTTAATATAACTTTACTTAAATTTGTGAATGAAAAAATATCAGAAATATAAACCAAAATATGAGAAAAGATGTAGGATAAATCAACGGAAGTATGATTTTGAAATTTCCCATTGCCCATAGAAAACCCAACACACTATAAAATACCTACCTATGCTCACCACACTCCCTCCTCTCTCTCTCTCTCTCTCTCTCTCTCTCTCTCTGAGCTAGAGTATATAGCAAGAAAGCACAAGAGAGAAATAGAAATCTTTAGAAGCTAAACGGTAGCTTCTCAATCTTCCCTTTTTAATGGTTGTTTCCGATTATAAATTTTGCGGTATATATAGTTTGTCTTTTCTTTCTGGTTTAAGTGCTTAGTGACATATTGGGGAAGGCTAACAAGAAAAAAGTTATGGACATGTTTGCTGTTAAAAGCCTTTCGTATGGCTACTGGTTATTCTATTATCATTTTAATATCTTGAGGCATATGGTTTTGGAATTAATGCTTCTAATTTTATTTTCAAAAAACAGATTGAGAACCAGCACTTTGTTTTCTTTTAAGTTTGAGCCATCATGCAGCAAATATTTCGATTGTTTGCGGTTTTCTTTTTTCATAGTCATCCCCTTTTTTTCAAAAAACAGTAGTTTGTGCTATTTTGAATGTGTTATTTTTGCTTAAACTCCATGGTTTTCTAATTTTTGTGATTTTTTTTTTCATTGGTATAGGAGGGAATGGACTAGGAATTCTTATCCTTCTTTTTCTAAAGTAGGAGGTTTTAATAATTGAAAGAAGAAAAGAAAGTTATCAGATTATCAATGCCAGTGCCTCTTGCACCTTATCCATCACCCCCTGTCCCTTTCACACCTCCAAATGGTAAATTCTTCAACTACTTTGTCATCCTTAAGTTAAATGCTGCTGAAAATTTATCAATTCGTCAAAATCTTTGTTTTTTCTTCTTAATGATTCTCTAACTGAACATTGTCAACATTTGTTTGCTTTAATATTACAGAAAGGTCCTTTTTTATTTAGGAATTTGTGATGATTCAAAATCATTTTGGTTTGAGGGGCATTTGCATCAGCTATTAGTCAAAATACTATTTCTTTGAAAGAAACTATTAAGAGTTTTGGGGATAATAGCTTAGATGCCTTTATTATTTCCGTTCTTTTTGAGGAAATTGAAATAGAACTGTCATTTTTTATTTTTCTTTTGAACTGGGGTAGCTATTAACTCCACCATTGGAGTGGGCTAAGTAGCTTATGCCAGCGCCCAAGATTATCCCAGGACCTTGGCATATATTTCCAACATTTTTATTAACTAAACTAGCTTTCTTTTTTTTCTTGCTATGTATTGAACTGTTGGCCTTTCCTTTCAAGTTCAAGAAAATACCACTCATTTAGGGAGCAATGATATAATTTGGCTTAGGATATTATGGGACAATTAATGTTCTTTATTCATAAGGACCTACCTTGCTTATGTAGTTATCTATTCTGGTTCAACTTTTGTTTTCAATCAATCAATTTTAATATCAAAAGAGTGTTTATCTTGAACTTTATTGGAACTCATAACAACATAAGTTTCAACTTTGCCCTTTTAAAATTGGAAGAAAATGACTTTTCACCATTCATAAGACCTACTTTTAATTTGGTTATACATTTAAGTATTTTCCTAGCAGTCACTTTTAAGAATTTTAAATGTCTTGAAATATATTGCATCCCATAACAATGTAAATTCAAACATTTCACTTGTCAAATTCAAAGCTATATGGGTTTTCTTTGCCTTCAGTTGTCCTATTTTCAATATTTTTTATCCCAGCAATTACACAGTTTTCTGATGTTTATTTCTTCTACATTTGTTAAATATATTGAGATAGAATACAACTCTTACCTTTATCAGTTTTGACATTTCACTTTTCAGTTCAAAGCTTTTCTTTGCCTACTTCTTCTTTATTCTTCTATAAATACTCTCTCTTTTTGAAAGCTAATATTTAAGGTTGTCATACATTTATTGGTTATCTTCTTCATAATTTGCAATAATGAACTGTGTTGGTATAGAATATGATTTATTTGTGGTATTTATGGAAGCAACTGTTTATATCAGGTGGTCAGAGCCAACTAGTATGTTCAGGCTGTCGAAATCTTCTTCTATATCCATTAGGAGCAACATCAGTTTGCTGTGCTGTATGCAATGCAGTGACAAATGTTCCTCCACCTGGTACATTTCATTAGTGATTAGTTCTCTTTGTGTACCTTAAAATTATTATTTTTCTGCCTTTGAATTTTAGTCCTATTTTTGTTAAAGAGAGACTGCATCTAGCTTAATTGTATTTTTTATGATTGTTTGATATGTGCAATATTAACTTTAGTTTTTTGGTGATATGTTCCAACCTTCATGCTGTTTTGATATATCTCTTGTTTAGTACAAGTATTTAGACTATGGAAAAAAAAATGATCAAAACAGGACATTTGATCATAAATAAAACATAGCTCAACGTTTTTTAGAGCAAAAAAAAGATTTTGGGTTTAAATTTGCAGTGCAAAGTAATTGACTGATAGTTATTTTGTAGATAGTTTTACTTTTTATCAGATATCTTTCTAATTTGATCGTTGTTCTTGCACTTCTGACATAAAAAATATGCCAGGAGCTCCTGACAACGTTTTCCTTTAGATCAATATTTGAATTTCAGTGGTATTTTATTTTATCTTAAAAGAAATCTTTGAGAATGTAATGATAGAATTTTGTGCATTTAAGAAACTAATATAAGAATGTGCAGAAAACATTGCAAAGCATGGAATCTTCAAATAGTTTGCTTGCATTACAGGCATAGTATTCGTGATAACTATGTTCTTCAACTATAATGTTTTGGCAATGAGGCAGGAACGGAAATGGCTCAACTAGTTTGTGGAGGCTGCCATACTCTTCTAATGTATATACGTGGAGCAACTAGTGTGCAATGCTCTTGCTGCCACACCGTTAACCTGGCACTTGATGGTATGGAGACCAAATTTTCTCTCTTTTTTACATAAAAGAATACACGCATTTCAGTTCAAGTTAAAATGAAAGAGTAGGGAAATATGATTTCTACTGAACAAACTAAAGCAAGAAGCAAGAGTGGTTGGTATTCATATAAATGGTCATCATAAAGTTGGTACATTTTTTGCTAGAGAGTGTAAGTTAAAGCAGCAATCTAATAGGTTGTGGCATTAAACATTAGATGAAAAACTTGTCTCAAGATGTTTTGCGCTAAATTTAATCTTGGATGCACAACACTTCTTTTTGAAACAAATTTTCATTATGTACCAAGACTTCTCTTTCTGTTTTGCAAGACAAATTTTGAGAGAATTATATATAGTTATGTTTTGCAAGGTTGAAAACTATGATCTTACAAAATAGAAAGCGCTTTCTAGTGTTTAGAAAGAATAGTCTTATGAAGAGTTTGGCATATCAAGAGGGGTGAATTTGATGATTTAAAATTCTAGCAAATAATAAAACTAAGGCTTCATTTGGGGCGGCTTTATTACTGCTTCTTAAAACCATTTTTTAGTACAAAAGTTAAAATATTTGTACTTCAACGTAAAAAAGCCGTCGCAAACGAAGCCTAAGTGTAGATTGATTAAGTGAAAGTAGACAATAAACAGAGATTTTTATAAGGTTTAGTTCAAATCTACATCCACGCGTAAACCCCATCAATTTAGGATTTCACGATATCACTAGGTACCATAGCCACATACTATGGTTCCTCATGTCAGTGGAGAATTAATCATAATGTAATAGTTCCCTGACTATCTCTCTCTCTCTTTCTCTCTCTCTCTCTTAATAACTCTAATAGACTTTTAATCTTTTTCTTGAGCTTCCTTATGCTTGCTTAGCCATTAGATCATTCATCATTTGTTCTTGAAGCTTGAATCAAAATCACTAGAAACTTTTATTATAGAAATTATTTAACATATAATAATTTTACCTTAAATTATATATTTGTTATCATCAAAATAAGCTCATATACACAAAAAAACTCATGGGATCAATACTCTCCCTTTTTATGATGAAAAATCAATGTTGACAAAGAATAAGGTTGAAAGTACAAAATAACCTCTCAAACGTAATTTAGCATTCTCTTCTCCAATTCAATAAAGCATCTAACAATGAAATAGTAATATGAAAATGGTTGATGATGTGTTCTCCCTGAATTATGTAACTAAAATCCCCCTAAATATATGTATAAATACAAAAATTGAATTCCAACATTCATATCTCTCTTCCTTTTGAAAATATCAAATTAAAGAGAAAAAATATATAGCATATTAAAATATGCAAAAAATCCAACATATTAAATGTGGATCTTCAATGTCAATTTTTCTTAATTCATAAAGCCTGTCTTCTGCGAATGGTATTATAAAAATATCCACAATTTGAATATATGAGCTAACAAATTCAATTTTAACTTCTCCCGGATAAATATGATCTCCACTAAAGTGTTGTCTGATCTTAATTTATGTGTTTTGTGAGTGTTATATTAGATTTTTTGATAGGCTGATCATGGCACTAGTGTTATCACACTAATTGGACTATATCCTAGCCTAATTCCATAGCCTTCCAATTGTAGTTTAAGAAAAGTATTTATGCAACAAAATTAACCACCTGTAGTGACATACTCTATCACTATAGTGGATAAAGCCACAGAACTTTTTTCTATATTAGACAAAGACATAAATAATGATCTCAAAAATTGATATTATTATCTAGAATTATTGTATTAATCAATTTTGCATCCAATATAATCAATATCATAATAAGCTACTATGTGATAAAATAGTAAATCTTTATATCAAATAATGAAATATATGCTTTTCGTAGAAAATGTGTTTCTTTGGGTTTGGCCTAAAAATTAGCTCATACACAATGAGCAAACATATTTTCAAGCCTGATTGCAATAGTGTCTTATGCTCCTATAAAGTTTTTCATCCACTAGCTTTACTGAGTCATTTAAATCAAATCTTTGTGATTTAGCTCATAGGCGTCTACTTTATTTGAACTTCATATTGTCAAATCTTTATAAGAAATGTAATGATCGTATACCTCTTGAGGATCAGAATCCTCCTCTTTAGCTATGAAACAAATCTTTTCCTCCTCTAAATCATTTGATGAAGATGGAGCCATTGTTTGTGTTGGTTAACAAGACCTTCATCTTCTTTATGTGCTTCTTCTCTTTCTTTAGTATTTTCTTCTTTCCCCACCTTCAACTTGATTTGCGTTACCCTAGCTTGTATGGAAGCATGTCACTTTTTTTTTTCCACTAGTAGAACCATTCGTTTTAATTCAAACAGTCCCAATGCCGATTTCTTTCGACCGCTAAGAGAGTAGGAGCTCACGTCGGAGAAGGCATTAGTCGCCTAAGGCGGGCTGGCATGTCTCTCTTTCCTAACTAAAGAAAGTTCTTACAAAGGTCCATGATCCATGGTCTTTTGTCCCCTGGTCGGCTAAGCTTACTAATATTTTTATATATATATACACTTTCCATTGGTTGTTTTCTTTAGTATTGATCACGACCAATGATGAGGACATCGGAAGATCGACGGCTATGATGTGGAGTTTATTATTTTCTTTTGTGTCTTATGTACTAGTTTATTTTGTTTTCCTGTTTTCCCATTTTACCCCTAGAGGTTGTCATTTGATATTGTAGCCCCGAGGGCATTTATGTCTTTTAGTTTTTGTTTCTTTTGGCCTATTTATAGGAGGCTTCATGCATTGTACTAGTATTGATGAATGAAATGAAAATTGCTCCCTTTTGTTCTCTTTGTGAGTGCATAACAAGATCTCTTAGTGAGTTCTTCCTTTGAGATCTCTTGGTGAGTTCTCTAGTTTATTTTATGTTTATTCGTTCACCATCTCTCTCTCATTAGAAGCTCCACAAAATCCCCTTCCCCCAAACCCTAGCCGCCGGCTCCCCCACCTTGGATCTTGCCGCCGGCCACCACCACCATCCCG
>NW_021319682.1:7324221-7359375 GCF_001605985.2 Dendrobium catenatum | reverse complement strand
CCCCTTCTCAGCTTGCTGCCAAGAAGAACCAACCCAGTTTCCTCACTGTTCTGTGACATGAAGTCACCCCGATTACTGTCCCGAAGCCCTCCAAGGGTTGTTACAGGTTTTCTGCCATTACAAATGCTGTCCAGTGAATTGGAGAGATCACCATTGCAGCCCACTGTCCACAAGTATCAAATTCAGCAAGCATAATTGTCCGGGATGACGTCGTAGCTGCTGTCCAGCAATTCTACAGGCTTCCTTGCACCACACCCTCACCTGGGAGGCCCCAACACTGTCCAGAATTCCATACTTATTCCAGACGGCTGTCCAGACCTAGTAGATTAACGAGGTGGCTGATTTGAGGTCATCCATCGCTGGTTACTACTTGAAATTGGTGGACTCTTTTCCTAATCCTTTATTTCCATCGTTACTCTATTTTGTGGCTTAATTGATTCATAAGAAATCTTGTCAATTGTTATCCGCTTAATCCTGGAGTTTAATGAGTTGAGTGTTGGATCATCTTGTAGTGACTAGTCTTGTTGTTAGTGTAGGGATTCACTGTTGAAACCTATCTCACATGCAACGTTAAGAGTAATTGATTACTTTTGTGGTTTTAACTTTTATATATGTGACTTAGCCTAAACTTATGGCACCGCTCTCTTGTTTTATCTCGTCGTTTTATCACTTAAAGCTTTTAAATAATATTGTTCTTTGGATCAAGCGTGCAAGTTCCTAATTCACCCTCCATTCACATATGTTTCACATCATCTTGGTATCAGCATGGTAGGCATGCACGACATATTAAAAAAACATCTTAGGGTCTAGTATTGCGTTATTGTTTAATTTTTGCATGCATATCATCGCCTATCTAAGTTTATTCACTGTTTTTCACTACTGTTTTTATAATTCCTGCAAGCATCCAGTTGACTTAGGTCATATTAACTAGTGTCTTAGTGCTGGCCTTTTATTTGTAAGGCTTCTAAGTATCTATAGCAACTACACCTTGAAGTAAAACTGCTGTCCTCACTGTTCCAGCAGCTGTTAGACATCGTTTAGTGAACTTTTAGTCTTTGTTTGGGTGCTGTCCATTCCCTCGGAACCTTCCAAACACCTAAACAACTTAGGCAACGACTGAACCTTGCTGTCCAGAAATTTGCTGCACCTATTAGTGGCCTTTAGGTGACCCTAGAACCTGTCTTAAGTTGCTGACTACACCGTTTAACTGCCCACAACACTTAGAAAACTTTATGCCATGTTGTAGTTTGCTGTCCACACAGAATTCTGCACTGTTTGGTGGCATTTAAGTGGATCTAACCTCTGATTTAGGTGCTTTCCAAGCCTTAGCAACCTCCCTAAGTGCCTAGGTTACTTCACCCACTAGTGTAGCTTGCTGTCCGAACTTTTTCTGCACCCTGTAGTGAGTCTAAGTGAGCCTAACTTAGTGTCTTAATGCTGTCCCTTATACCCATTCCTCATTAAGCATAACTTAACACTTTTAAATGGACACGATAGGTTTTCAAAAGAGGTTAGACGACCTAGTTAGTCTTGTAGGCTCTCTAACTAAAATCACAAAGGAGGAACATATTGATTCTCCCCACTCTAGGTACGTACCCCATTCACTCAGTCATGTGAGTGGGAAGATGCCCCACTATGCTTATCAACCTAGACCTGAGACTAATCCTCAACGACCTCACTTAGAGTCACCTTATCGTTTACCCACCTTTGATGGCTCCTCGGATCCTTACTACTTTAGGGAATGGGCTAGACAACTAGATGACTATTTTGAATCACGTCATATCCCTGAGACCCACCAGGTTAGCATCGCTAAGTCTCACCTAAAAGGTCAAGCTCTTCAATTTTGGATGAGATTAGAAGATCATAAAGAGTCTCGCGGTGAGTACCCTACTTGGAAAGACATGATGCGAGAACTTAATTTAAAACACCGACCCTCTACCAGTGACCGCCATCTAGAGCACCACCCTACCTATTTTATTGGAACAAACCGTGGACATTACTGTGGTCGAGACCACTCATCTTTTAGTAACATCAGGGTTGCTGCCCCACCCTGTAGGTCTTCACCTAACCTTGATGGACGACCCTCTATTGAGTCTTCTGTTGGATCAATCTCATATGACTCCCCACTTGGACCGACTTCTAGCCATCCCAGTCAACCTTTAGCCTCCCCAGTCCTTGACCCCGCAAGTGTGATTCTAATAAAGAACTTCATTAAAAAGAAGAAGTTTACTGAACCTGAGACTGAATACATCCATTTCGTGGATACTAATGATAACGAGGATTTCTTTGAGGATGAAACTGAAGTGATTGAATCAGACTCCCGGCATGACTTAGACCCTGAGCTAGGAAAGTTGGAACCTTTAAACGCCGACACATTAGCCCACCCTGATCCTAGTCTCATCGAGGATGACCCCTTGGATAAGGTCTGCCTAGAAGATATTAAGTCGATCTCAAAAGAAACCGATCTGACCTTGAACATATTAAATTCGAAAGGTTCTGACTTAATCATATCTCCTACTGAGATGATTCTGAGTAATTCTGACTTAATTTTGGATAATTCTGATGGCAATGTGGATAATCTTGAGTTGGAAGTGAGTCAATTGAATTTATCACCTGATTTAATTGAACCGGAACCCATTGATCTTAGGGTTATGACCACACCTGGTCCTATTGAGAATATTAGTATGAATTTGGGAGACAGTGATTTGACCCTGAATGGTTCTGAACCTAATTGGAGAATTGAGCACCCTCGTATTTTATGGGAGTCTATTTTAGGAGTGGCCCCTTTAGAATTGCATTTGAAAGGGTATGACTTTTGTAATTGGGCTTATCTCACCACTCCTCGTACCGACTTTAATGTTAGAGAGAGTCTTAGCCCATACTTTCTTGTCACAACTCTAACTGCTGTGCCCACTTATGTTATGGATACCCTACCCAATTTATTGAGTCTCATACCTGATGGCGACTCTTTGGGTTATCCCATTATAACTGTGAGTCAGGACCCATCGTCTTATTTTGTTCCTGATTCATTCATTTTACCAGCCATATTCTTGTCCTTCCCTGTTAAGGACCATCTCTCTCCTAGTTGGATAAATTTGCTAAATTACCCTGTTGCCCCTAGGAGACTACTTGCGACCCTAGCCGAAATTTCCTATAGAAATAACCTTGTAGCTAAGGATGTCTTCATTTCTCCTCCTACACCAGTTCCATTACACATGGAAACTTTATGTTCTCTCATTTTGTGACTGAACCAACTTTATTCCTATATATGTGTGCTTGTGAGTTAGTATGTGTGCATGTGTTTTGTAGTCTGTTGTCTTCCACAAATTTTCTTCGTGTCTAAATCTTCAATTCACTCATCATGCATATCAAGTTTCTTGCATCATTTTTACCGTATTGTTTATCTTATTGAGTATCAAATTTTGGACACATGACATCGCATAAAACATGCCACATTTGCATCGCATCCCCTGAAATTGCACGCTTAATTGAACTGAACAATAATAATTATAAACTTCATGTTGAATCAAAACGACGAATTAAAACTTGAGTTTGGTGACTCAGTGATGGTGTGGATTCATCCGAAACGATTCCTATAGGGAACCGTTAAGGAGTTACATGCTCAAAGTGCAAAACCTTTCAAAATAATCAAGAAAATCAATGACAATGCTTATGTGGTAGGTCTATCTGTTGATTTCAACGTTAATCCCTCCTTTAACATAACAGATTTAGTAGCCTATGAGGGTCCAGAGTTTAAACCCCAAATCCACTTGAATTTAAGCCTTTTGTGACCCCATCTTGTGAGAACCCCAAAGCCTACCTCCACTCCCAAAAATATTCTCAAAATACCTATAGCGGAGAAGATTGACATGATTCCAAGTGATGACATTATTTTCAAAAAAAAAAAAAAAGGTGAATGAAGAAGATATTTGATAAGGTGAAGAGGTAAACCAAAGTCAGAGGATGCATGGTGAGAGCATGAAGAGTTACATCAGATCAACCCATATGCATGAGTTCTCAAGACACCGACTCGACGGAGTCGAGTTTCTTCCACCCGGGGAGAATGATGAGCACATCGGAAGATCGACGGCTATGATGTGGAGTTTATTATTTTCTTGTGTGTCTTATGTACTAGTTCATTTTATTTTCCTGTTTCCCCATTTTAACCCTAGAGGTGGTCATTTGATATTGTAGCCCCGAGGGCATTTATGTCTTTTAGTTTTTGTTTCTTTTGGCTTATTTATAGGAGGCCTCATGCATTGTATTGGGGATGATAAATTGTTAATGAAAGCTTATTCTACTTATTTGATCTCTTAGTGAGTTCATGAGAGGAGAAGGATCTCTTTGTGAGTTCTGAAATTCCCAAGTTCTCTTTGTGAGTTCTTGAGGAAGAGATACTTGAGGTTAGTAATTTCCTTGATTTTTTTTAAGATTTTCTCTTTCTCCGAGCTTTTGTTTTCCCTTCCCCATAATCCCCCTTGCCGCCGGCCTCCTTGGGTAGCCCCAGCCGCCGGCCACCACCCACCAACCACCCAGCCGCCGGCCTTCCTCCTCCCATCCTCCCCTCTCCATTTCTTTAGCCGCCGGCCCCCCCTCTTGGGATCACAAATTTGAAAATTCAAATTTCCCAAGAGGCATTAATGACTTTCCTAAAATAAATCCAAGATTTTAGGCAAGCTTTTTAATTGAGTTTCAATTCAAATTTGAAATTCAAACGGTTCCCAATTAATAGCATTTTAATTAGGAAACTTTCCTTTCATATAAAATCTGAAATTTAATTCAATTTTTTCTTTAAATTCTTTATTAATGCGTGGGCCCCACTTAATTAATCAAATCTTCCCTCTTTCCTTATGGCCGGCCACCCATTACTCCTCTCCTTAATTAGAAGCTTAATTCATGGCTTCAAATAAGGCCTCATTAATTCCTAATTTCCCTCCTAAGCCTAAATTTCAAATTTCAAAAATTTTGAAATTAAAAGTCCAAATTAAAATTAGGAAATCTGAAATTAATTTCAGATTTTCCAACCTAGATCTTGCTTAGCCCCACCCGCCCCCTTCCCTGTTGGTCACCTAGTTAATTCCCATCAAAAGTGCCAATGGAAAATTCCCAAACGCCTCATACGGCCACCAAATTCCTGCACAAGAGTTCCACGTTCCAGCTGTCCTAGATGTCCAATTTGCTGGTCTTCCCCTTCTCAGCTTGCTGCCAAGAAGAACCAACCCAGTTTCCTCACTGTTCTGTGACGTGAAGTCACCCCGATTACTATCCCGAAGCCCTCCAAGGGTTGTTACAGGTTTTCTGCCATTACAAATGCTGTCCAGTGAATTGGAGAGATCACCATTGCAGCCCACTGTCCACAAGTATCAAATTCAGCAAGCATAATTGTCCGGGATGACGTCGTAGCTGCTGTCCAGCAATTCTACAGGCTTCCTTGCACCACACCCTCACCCGGGAGGCCCCAACGCTGTCCAGAATTCCATACTTATTCTAGACTGCTGTCCAGACCTAGTAGATTAACGAGGTGGCTGATTTGAGGTCATCCATCGCTGGTTACTACTTGAAATTGGTGGACTCTTTCCCTAATCCTTTATTTCCATCGTTACTCTATTTTGTGGCTTAATTGATTCATAAGAAATCTTGTCAATTGTTATCCGCTTAATCCTAGAGTTTAATGAGTTGAGTGTTGGATCATCTTGTAGTGACTAGTCTTGTTGTTATTGTAGGGATTCACTGTTGAAACCTATCTCATATGCAACGTTAAGAGTAATTGCTTACTTTTGTGGTTTTAACTTTTATATATGTGACTTAGCCTAAACTTATGACACCGCTCTCTTGTTTTATCTCGTCGTTTTATCACTTAAAGCTTTTAAATAATATTGTTCTTTGGATCAAGCGTGCAAGTTCCTAATTCACCCTCCATTCACATATGTTTCACATCAACCAACCTCAAGATCATGTTAAGTTCATTGACCTTTCATTCACTTCCTGATGTTCTTTCCTCTTAATCTTCTATCTAGATAGCTATTGTTATTTCTTAGTTCTTTTTCTTACTTTTTGGTTTTAAATGAGCCAACATCAATCTTAAAAGCATGTTTTTGACACATGCATGAACCAAGAGAACCAGTTGTTCTGCAATTGCATGATTTACTCTTCCAATAACTCTAATAGACTCTTAATCTTGTACTAAGCTCCCCAAACTTGTAATCCTAAAATAACTCAACGAATAATAGTGTTAGACCACTCAAGGTGTACCGGAAGACCACAAAACCCATCTGTTTCCCACTATATCAGCACATGAATGTCTCCACTACTTCTGACATACCTCCTGGTTTCCAGTTCTGCTCATTTTAGATCATTCCCTTTTACTTATATATACAAACTGCTATTGTAAAGCCTGTGTGCTTTTCCATTGAAATGGAATGAATCAGATATCATCTCCTCTGCTATCTTCTCTTTTTAGCTTTTTTCTTAACTAACCTTGCAGGACTTCCTTCATGGTATCAGAGCCGAGGCAATAACCCTTCTTCCCTCCTTCACCTCAATGTGGCTGATCACAACTCATCTTCTCTGTTTCAACACACATCCTCCATGTCAGCAGCAATGGCCGACTTCACCATTCCCTCTCCACATAAGTTTCTCATGACCAACCTCAAACTCATAATCCACAATCAACTTACAAATGAAAACTATCCCATTTGACGGCTTCAGATCCTCAAACTTTTCTTTGCAAACAGCTTTGATGGATATCTTACTGGTCATACAACTAAACCATCTCCTAGATGTGATGATGTTTCTTTTAAATTTCTTAATATCTAAAAATGATAAACATATGGAGTAACTAGAAATACGTCTGTGAGAATCAACAGTATCGATTTCAAGCCACTCTTGCAATAAATCACTCTTCTTTTCCTTGTAATTGATGCAGTGCTTGTCGGCATACAAGATTAAAAAATTAAAAAAAAAAAAAATTCTTAGAGAAATCTAATACTTGAAATTTTGTTTAATAAAATTGCTGATGATGATTATTTCTGGTTGTGGTTGCAGCTAATCAAGTTGCACATGTGAACTGTGGAAACTGTCGCATGCTATTGATGTATCAATATGGTGCAAGATCTGTAAAATGTGCAGTCTGCAATTTTGTAACGTCAGTTGGGGTCAGTATTCATTTGACAAATTGTTATTTTATGAATTTATGAGTAACTCTTAAATTTTTTTAATTAAAAAAATATTTCAATCGTTACTTTTAAACATTTCTTCATCTTTTTTATCTAAATCAAATAAGTTTTTCACCCTTTTTTGCACCTCTTCACCTTCAAATTTTTGTGAGTAGATTTGTGGCAGCTAGGGAACAACAATGAAAGTTCAGTTTATTGCCGCATGGGTAATAGAAGCAGCTTGTTAAATGCTTGTAGAATAGCCTTTTTACCAAATTTTACTTACTTTCATCTAATTGGAAGGAATGTTGACCATGACTGGTCCATGAATCACCTCAAATCATTATTATCATCCTATTAGCTTTATCTATTAGCTTTATCCAAACTATTTGGGGCAAAAATCTTTCCAAATAATTTAATCCAAAATTCCATCAAGTAGAGCTCCCTGTTGTTTTGAAATTATTTTGAGCAATTGTCAGTTTATTATCTAAAAATCTAATATATTGAGAATTTTAGAAGAATGCATTAAGCCTTGTATAGAAAACAGCCACCAAAATAAAGAAAACTTGCTGGAAATTAGAGAACCCTGTTTAGATGCTCCTCCTTGGTCTTACTGTACACTAGTATGTCATAAAAAAAAAAACTAGAACAAACTTTCAGAGGTAGGATCGAAACACCCCATTCATCAAAGAATGGAAAGTAGCAGGGGCATTAGTCAACCCAAACGGCATCACTAGAAACTCGTAGTGCCCCTCGTGTATTCTAAAGGTTGTCTTCTGAACACTTGTCTCCTTCATTCTGATTTGATGATAAACTGACTTGAAATCCAACTTAGAGAATACCATTGCTCCATGCAGTTCATCCAAGAACTCATCAATCACAGGAATAGGGAACTTATCCTGCACTGTTCCTTTGTTCACAGCCCTATAATCCACACAAAATCTTAAGCTCTCGTCCTTTTTCTTGACTAGTAATACTAGGCTAGAGAAAGGACTCACTCTTGGCCTGATGATCCCTGCCTCCATCATCTCACGGATCAACTTTTAAATCTCATCCTTCTGAATTAGGGGATAGTGGTATAAGCAAACACTAATTGGTGAAACCCCTTCCTTCAAGGTAATGGCATGCTCCGGCTCTCTCTGTGGTGGTAGGCCTAGGGGAGATTAAAAGACCTCACTAAACTCCTGTATAAGCGGCTGAATTAAAGTAAGAATACCCTCCACATCCTTCTATCTGACCCCTTCCAAGCGCTACAATTCCATTAAAATCCTCCACCCATATCTTGTATGGTTCTGATCAGAGACTTGAGATATACTCCAGCTTTAGACAGTCCAGCATCACCCTGAATCACCATCCTCCTTCCCCCTACCACCATCTCCATCCACAGTGCTCCCCAATTGACCTTGGTATCCCCCAAGGTCTGTAGCCACTTCATCCTCATGATGAGATCCGTGCTTCCCAACTCCAATGGGAGAAAGTCCTCCATCATATGGATCCCTTGAATAATCTTCACCTTTCCCATTTCCATCATCACCACATAGCCCCCAGCATCCACTAATTTCACTCCTAACATATCCACAATCTGATTGAAGATGAAATTGTGGGTGGGTGTCGATCAACACTACCACCTTACGATCAGCTATTTCGCCCTTCACTTTCATGGTGTGACTGGGGTGAATTCCACCATTGAGTTTAGAGAGACTTTCGACACATCCAAATGCAACTTCTCTTTTTCCTCCACCATTTGCCTGCTCTCTCCTCCTATTCAGTTTCCTCATCATCACAGACGGTGAGAACTTAAAGAGTTCAATTTTTACACCTATGCCCTGACATGTACTTCTCATCACATCTGAAACACAACAACCTTGCCTGCTTCTCCTGCAACTCCTTCTCAGTAAGCTTCTTGAAATTTCCCCCAAATCCGCCTCCTCCAGACTTCTTCTTGGTACTTCATGCAAACCTCCTAGTGCAACTCCTTTGGGAGTTAGAAAAGTGGTAGTCATCCTATATAAACCCTCCGAGTTGCTGCCTCTAGCATACCTCTCCAGATGCTTTTGGTCCTCGATCAATTGTGTCAACTCCATAGCTTCCCCAAGTCATGTAGCCTTATCACTCTCACAGCTGCTCTGATCTCTGATTTGATTCCCTTCATGAAGTTCCCCTCTAACATGGTCTCAAAAAGCCGTTCTAGCCTACTAGCTAGGTACTCAAACCGATTATGATACTCTTCCACGGTCCCCTCCTAAGTCAAGGCGTATAACTTCTTATAGAAGTCCCCTCCCCTACTGGTTCGGAAGCATTCTAGTAAGCAATCCTTGAACTCTCTCCAACTCCGGATGGGTTGCCTCATGTCCCTCTACTGATACCATGACAACCCCTTTCCTTCCAAGCACAATCCAGCTGTTGTCAATTTCTCCTCCTTCGTAAGTCCATTGACCGCAAAGTATCACTCTACCTTGTATATCCACCCATGGGCATCCTCGCCTTCAAAGATGGGCATCATCAACTTCCTTACCCTCCGGTCACCCATGTTTCCCTTGAATCCTCCGTAACCCCCCATTCCTCGAAGAGGAGGTGCTACCCAATTGTCACGCTCTTCCCTTCGGCGCTCATACCCAAAGCCTTCTTCAAAATCCCCTCCTTTCAAAATCCGCACCCCGACGATCGTAATCCTCCCTTCCCCTTGCAAAATCAACACCTCTTCGTTCGTACCCCACGCTTCTCTCCTCCCCATAAAGCGATTCTAGCGGAGTCATTTCATCTTCTCATTCCAGAATTTCCAATTTCGAATTTTCCCTTCCCCTAAAAGGATTAGAGTTTCCACCTCTCCCATGGCAGCAGATGGCTTCCATCGCTTATGATGTTGCCGTATTTGGTTTGGCTTCAAGCAATTTTTTTAACATCTCTTCCATCACAGTAAACTTTCCTTCCATTCTTTCATTGACGGATGCGATCTGATTTTGAAAATAAAAAATTTTTCCTAAAAATCTGATTTGAGCGCCCAAGTTCTCCCTCCAAAACTTCTTCTTTCCTTCCGGCCATTGATTCCCCGTAGATCGATGTGCTATGATACCAATTTGATAGAAAACAGCCACCAAAATAAAGAAAACTTGCAGGAAATCAGAGAAAAGCAGCAATATTGAGCAGCTTTTGATGAAAATTTGTATGAAAATCCCCAAAAAAAAAAAATAGCAATGGATATTCACTACTAGTTGAAAAGAAAATATTTGATACAATGAATCTTCAATTCAAGAGGAAGATTTCACTCTCAAAATCCCTAGCCCAAGCTTAGAGCCCCAAAAGCAAAACACAAGAGATCTTAAATTTAAGCTCAAATTCAAGATAACCCCCAACCCTAGCCAAAGAGGATAATACTTAAAGCATAATACAATTATTTAATGTTGAATCCCTAAACATCCCTCCGCATTTGAATTTTCCCTCCCAAACCCAAGCTCCCATCAATGCTTGCATTATGCTTGGTCCCCTCCCATGTGCTGCCCTCCCTTCCCATTTCAGCCCCCCTTAGGGTCCACCTTCTATAGCAAACCGATCTAATTAGGACCGGTTCAGGTTGGGCCCTAACAGCCTTCTTAAAGAATTAAACTTACGTTGATATAAACCAGAAAATATCATAACTATTAATCTGATTTAATCTGGCTACACATTGAAAGAACGATCGAAAGAAAGTACCTTCGAAGTTTGAATCAGCTTGAAAGCATTTTGAGCTAACCATGCTCATCATAGTTCATGCTTCATTATTCATTGCTTTAGAGTCTCTCTAGGCACCACAGTCTTAGTTTCAGCTGCCAGTTATGGATCCTTAATGAACATGTTCTTGAAGTCTCCCTCAATTATTTATCCATTGATTCTTCTTTCGTTATTATTTACTTTGAGATGGTGGTTCATATTTAGATTCTTAAAGCAATGTCCGATAGAATATGAATTTAATATATTGGCTGCATTCTTTGTCTTTAAGCTTACATGTCAAGCAATTAGCAGGCATGAACAACCTTTTATATTTCTTGCAGGCTCTACAAAGTAATGAACAGAAGCCCAGCAGTTGAGTTTCAAAACTGAGGGATTATTTCTTCTTAGTTCTTTCAAGTCACTTGATCACCATCAATTCAAATCATTCAACCATATGAGGAAGTACTGTACCTGTCGAAATTGCTGAATAATATAGAGTTTTCTTGAGAATAAGAGCTTGTTTTCAGGCTCAAGGCATGGAAGAAGACCAACTAATGTGTTATAAGCAACAGTATGTGATTTTCGTCTTTCCAGCTTCAGGTGAGCTATGAGTGTGAGAGTTTCAGGTTTGATTCATCTGTAGAAAAAATCTGTAAGAAAATGTGTTATGAATATTCATCTTTGTTGATTAACTTCGGATCCAGTATCAAGATTTTCTTAGGGTGGTGTTACTAATTTGGTTCGATATAGAAATTAAAATATAAATAAAATAAAATAAATAATAGATTATATAAAAAAAAACTACTTAGATTCCTTAATGCTCCAACGAAAACAAAAACAGGACCAAACAATAAACATGTGGTATTCTATCACAAGATTAGCATTTTTTAATACTGCTCTTCATTGTGAACTAGAGGTATTTTTTAATACTGCTCTTTTACAGGGATTTATTGTAAAGAGGGAGAGAGGTTTAACTTGCAGTGGGATCTAATAGTCCCTAATTCTGCCCTAATCTTGTCCTAATATTTCATTAATCATAATTAATCCTATTTGATTAATTATGATCATTTATTATGTGTTATTAATTACAAATAATTATAATTAATTAGTAAGTATGATTAAGCCTAATTAATTATTTCTAATCTTAATTAATATTTTTGTATAACTATTCATAATCAATTATTATTAATTATAAATAATTAGATTAATTTTAATTAATTTCAATCTTAATTAATTATAATGATTAATTAGTATTAATTATAATTATTTTTTATCGATTAAGAAAGAAATTAAAGGACACCTACTTCTCTCACCTCGATCCACGAGCTGACACCATCACCTCGCCAACCACCACGATATAACCTCTCTAACTTAAACTTCGCTCTCAATGTTTGCAGCGAACCAGCAAACCCCCTATATACGCTCTCGTAACACAGTTAGAGGAAAATCGATTTGGTGCCTACGATGAGGCGGACAGACAATCACCTAAAATCTCATTTTTTACATTTATGACTGACTGAAAAACCACCTATATGCGCTCTCATAGCACGGTAGGTGGGAGCCCGGTGTAGCGCATATAGTGAGGTGGGTAAGCCCTATATAGGCTCTTATAGCGTGGTGAAGAGATCCACTTGTGTCCTTCATACGGGTGCTTTTAAATATCTCATACACGCTCGTGTAGCATGATGGGATGAAATATATACGACCCTGTGTCCCCTGACATCTACCATATATGCTTGAGTAGCGTGGTGGGATGATTCAATTTCCCGTGGTTCCCCCTAAATGGGGAAGACGCTGGGAGGCTGACGAATTTTCTGGTGAAATAAAGGACCTAACTTGGATAAAATGTGGACAATTTAAATTTGAGCTTGATTTGAACATTTGAACTCAAGCAAAGACTTGAGTTGGACCACAAAGGACTTGGACAAGATTTGGACAACTTGTACTTGGACTCAGACTTGTATTTGAACACCAAGCAAATGATTAATAAAATATACTTGAATCTAATGAGCTCAAACATGAATTCGAAATGAACATAGTGGACATGAACTTGAATTGAACAACCGATAGTGAACTGCACTTGAACTTAAACGAAATGCAGAAGACCTGAATTCAAAATGACCACGTGGGGCTTGATGCTAAAGAACATGAACTCAATTTTATGGAATGGTACTTTAACTTAGCAAATACTCAATTATATTAATGTAAATGCTAAATAAAGACTTAGATCTTTCTAATGAATATTAATAATCAAACAAAAGACTTGCGGATATCAGCATGACTTTAGTATAATTGATTCAAAAATGATTGTAACAAATGCTACCTATTCGCAAGTAAAGATTAAGTGTAAAGTGCAATAATATGTCTTCAAATAGATGCATGATCTACTTACAAATGGCAATGAACAGCTACAAATAATGACGCCAAACAAATAGATGCCAACCATACAAGCAAAGTACAAGGACTTGTGATAGAAGTGGAATCTTGCTTACAAGTTGCTTGTGAACAATGATGCAAGACCTCCAAATAAGCATCAATGAACAAGACACATTACAAGTGGCCTATAAACTCCCAATGCAAATGAACAATGAATAAACTCTTAAAGCATACAAGTGAGGAACATCAACGAATGATGGAAGTCGACATGCAATAAATACATCAGTATCCTTGTGAGGTCAATTTGCAAACAACAACGATCCAAAGCAAGGGACGCATATATTGCCTATATGCAATGATAAAAGACTCTTCTTGCATACAATCATTTGCTCGTAGATCAAAGCAGAAATATTTACAAGCAATTGTATGTGATTTATCATATAAGCAATAGTGATGAATGCAACTCACCCGATGAGCAGTGTTAATGTGTAATTGAACACGTACATCTGCTTGCAGACAATAACACAGATAATTATCCTATGAATACACTCAACGAGACTGAATGAAATGCATTTAGCAAATAAAGCAAATGCTTTACAACATTGCCTTGTGAATAAAAAAGTTGGAGTTGATGATATTCTTCGTAGAAGTCATGCAAAAAGATGTAGTAGTTCCTATCATATTCATCTAAGAATATTGGTGAAAGGATTATAAATGCTAGAAGACACTACAGCTTGCCCATAAGTGGCTGTAGAAAGATTATCATGCATACAATAATCCACCTGCATATGATGATGAACAATGTGTAATAGACATTGGATCATCTTGCAATCAATAATAAGTAATCATCAAGCAAATGTATTGATCCACTATAAGCGAAGGCGGTATGTTTGCAACATATGCAAAGTGCCTATAAGTCGTTGTAGCAGCAGGTAGTGAATGCTACAATATTCCAACAGCTAACAACCATCTAATGGAAGACATATTGATCTTATGTAAGCCAAATATGAAAGGTACATAGCAAATGCAACAAAGAGATACAAGCATAGGAGCTCCTATGAGCTACTATAGAATGCTCCTGTGCAATACCCAAAGGAGTTCTAATGACAAACTACTCACTAGTGATGGTTTGTAAAGTGCAGTAATATGCCTATAAGCAAGAACATGAAGATAGCCAACATTAGTTTACAATAAAATACACCAATCTACTGCAAGTGGAGATAGAAGATTTGCAACACATATGAGTCCTCTAGGAATACAGGTGTACGCACTACCTCTCTATGGGCTCTGAAAATTCGACCCTGGCCTCTGCCCACTTTTGCTTTTTTTTTTTTTCGGGGGGAGTTTTATCAGATTAAGTTCCGAGGTAAAGTTTTGAAGGCAGATGGGTTTGTATATAGGACACTACCCATAGATTTTGCCCTCATTTTGCGAGGAATTTATAATATGAGTTCTGGTTTCCTATAGGCGCAAGCCCCTATTATTAATTACCCCTCCCAATAATGAGAGAGAACTTTTGATTAAGGCTAGTCATCAATTAGATACGTATAAATATATGTATCTGGCATTAATAGCAACATGAGCTTGGATTTGAGAATTTGAAAAGTTTGAAGATTTGATATTTAAAATAGAAATTTTCACCATCTTGCACTTAAAATAGATGGTGGGGGAATGGATGATGGACCCGATCAAGAACCCATGGTTCCGTCGTCCCGGGCCATCGTAGTCCCTGGTCTACTTAGTCTTTTTTTTTTTTTTTTTTTTTTTTTTTTTTTTTTTTTTTTTTTTGAAATAAGCAATAAATGCATTAATAGAAATGGAAAAAGAAATAAAAAAACAACTACAATGTTGATTCCTCCTTCAATAAATTCACAAATGAAGGAGGAATCATATTCAATCATAAATCTTCCCAAATGAAATTAATAGCCATAACATACTTTGCACACATATCGGCTAGCTTATTACTACCTCTATCAGCACAAGCAAAAATGACATAGTTAAACTCATTAAGGAAAAAAAAATCATCTTCTCCCTTGAAGTCATCAATCCGTGCCTTGTGGAGCCTTCTTATTACATTTGCATTGTCACCTTCAATGATTGCTCCCTTGTATTTGAAATCCAATCTTTGACCACTTCCTTCAATGACTTTATGGCTAGAAGCTCCAAATAATAAATGTCCCAATGTATGCATTTTTTTACCAAAATCCACTAAGAATCTTCCTTTGCAGTCCCTTATAATTCCTCCAATGTCGGCTCTATAAGAAGATTCAAGTGAAGCATCTACATTGATTTTTAACCAATCGGGTGGAGGGGGATACCAATTATTGGACAGCCTAAGGGGCTAGTTTAGGGAAGAAGAAAAGCTGACTGCATTAGCAATCTAGAGAATTCCTCGAAAGATTGCCCATAATTCTGATTTAAAGTTAATAATAAATCTAGAGAAAGAAGAAAAGCTGACTGCATTAGCAGCCACAAATATTACACTTTCTATCACATTTTCATGTGTAAACTTGTTTCTAGCTTTCCATGAAAGATACAAGGCATTGCAAAACAAATTAAGAAGCATACAATTGTGATTTTCCATTATCTCCTTCCAATTTCAACAGTCTTCAAAGGATTCGAATAACGTAATTCCAAATCCCCATTTATTTAGTTTCGACATTACCTCTTTCATCTTGCTACATTTGACTAGAACATGCTCCATATCTTCAATACCGTCCAAACATCTTGGGCAATCTTCAACATCTTGCAATCTTCTATGGGATAGAAACTTGTATGTTGGAATATCTTCCTTGAAGAACCTCCAACATAATACTTCCACCTGTGGGACTAGCTTAGCCTTTATTAACCATTTTGAATATTTGCATTCAAGCTAATTTTTATTCCTAGCTTCAGCAATCATCTCTGTTATTGTTATGCCAGATTTTTGGTGTATCAACTCTTGTTCATCCATCCATTGATCTCTCTTGATTTTGGTATGTAAAATGAGCTCCACCATTTCACTACCAAACATCTTCAGCAATTCAGCCACATTCCATTCCTTGTTTTCAATGAATCTATCCAGCATTACCGGTTCTTCTCCTTGAGGAACAACAAATATAGGCCATTTGTTGATACTTCTATCCATTAGCCACTTATCTTCAAATACATCAATTAAAGATCCATTAGCCACACTCCATTTTAAGAATGGCTGCAAAACTTTACCTCCATCAGAAATAATCTTCCATGAGGGAGATACATTCCTCTTCATATTATCTTCTAAAATCTTGTATCCATATTTTGGAGCCATAATTTTATATAAAATGGAGTTTTTGTTACTTAGAAATCTTCATGCAAGTCTAGCTCTCAGCTCAACCACTTTAGAAGTAGATGAGAACATGCCCTGTCCCCCTCCAATAATCGGTTTGCATAATTCCTTCCAACTTACATAATGAATGCCAATATTCCCATTGGGTTTATTCCAAATAAAACCCCTACATAACTTGTTGATTTCTTCAAGAATTCGGATGGGAACAATAGAGTGAGTACTGTAAAAAATTGGAGTAGACAAAATGACCGATTTAAGTAGAGTGAGTTTACCATCCAATGAAATGAATTTACTCCCCCATGTGTGATTTTCTTCAACGATTTTTCAATGATGAACTGAAAATCATTAGCCTTTAATCTTCTTAAGGTCATTTTGATACCAAGATACATATTTTCCTTCACTTCCTTAATACCAAACGTTCTTATGATAATCTTCCTTCTCCTCCTATTAACCATCTTCCCAAAGAGAAAGGAAGATTTACCAATGTTTATACAATGGCCGGTCCATTTGCTGAAGTTGGCTAGTATTTCTTTTAACTCCAAAGCTGCTTTCTTATTAGCTTCAGAATAAATCAATATGTCGTATGCATACAGAAGATGTGAAATTGGAGGACTATAAGGAGAAATATTAACCCCAACAAAAGATAAGGCAAGAGCATTAGTGAGGAGTTGAGAGCACAATATGAAAAGAAAAGGTGATAGAGGGCAACCTTGCCGAAATCCACTCTTAGCAATGATCCAATCCGATACATTACCATTGATTATAATAGAGAATCTAGGCTCTAATACACATTCCAGTATAAGTTTAGAGAACAAAGGAGGGAAATCAAAATACTTCAAGACTCCTTCAAGAGTTATCCAACTCATTGAGTCATATGCTTGTTCCATATCAATTTTATATGCTACAAGACCTTTAGAAGATTTTGAGTACCTGAATTTGTGGAACACATCTTGAGCAACCAATACATGATATGAGATAGATCTTCCTTTTATGAAATCTGCCTACTCCTCATATATGAGTTTGGGAATAACCAATGATTGCCTGTTTAAAATAACTTTAGCCGACACTTTGTAGACTGAATTGCACAAGCTAATAGGCCTGAAATTAGAAGGAAGTAAAGGATTTGAAACTTTAGTAATAAGCACAATCAGGGTATTCATCCAATTCTTATCCATCTCTCCATGTTGGAGAAAAAAATTGATTGCATTAACAAAATCAATTTTAATAATGCCTCAATAAGCTTTTAAGAAAGAGTAAGAGATTCCATCTCTACCAGGAGAAATGTTACCTCCTAACTATTTAATAACATTCTCCACCTCTTCCACCAAGAAATCCCTTGCAAGCTAACAGAGGACTTTATGCCTTATCGATCATATCATATTGATTCATATCTCAAGGATTTGATGTTATTAAGGAATGTGTTGGCTCTGGCCATAACCATTTCATGGTGCCATTTGGCAGCAAAATCACTCAGTTTAGAGGGCCCCGGGTCATAACTATTTATCTTGCGGTGCAATTTGGCAGTAAGACCACCAGTTAGATGAGATGTTCCACGTCCTTACTGGCAGAAGATTATTTGAGAATGGATCCTAGTAATATTCTCGACCAGGCATTAACTCTTTGTGAGCTGAAGTAAATTTTAATTTGTCCATCCAAGCAAACTATTGCGGAGGGTTGATGAATTTTATTTTAAGTATTTTGAATAATTTGATTTCAATTTTAAATATTTGGATTTTGGATGATTTGAGAATTTTTGGATTTTTCAATTTTGTGGGTATTTTAGTGGAGCTTGCAAGGCATTTAAATATTAAAAATTAATCCCTTCGATTGAGATTTATATTCAACATGGCCATCATCGGAGTGTATGGGGGTTATTTGAAGATGTTTATATTTGTGGAATTTGAACTTTGTGGAAGTTTTAAGGCATTTGAAATAGTTGGAGGAAACCCCTCCGATTGAGATTTATATTCAACACAGCCATCTTCGGGTGTTTGGGATCATTTTGATTTATAGCTTAAATCTTGTCGACCCTATCAACTTGCCGATAGAGGATCGGGTTTTGTGGGCTTTATGTCTTTGTTAGTGAATTCTCTTTAGTATAGGCCTTGAAGGCCTAATATGAATGTATTAAAATAAATATATCTGTCACTACAATTGTATATTTATTTGATGGTTTGAATCATGTCCACTCCTATTGATCTGTATAGAAGGATCGGGTTTGAACTTGAATTCACTTATTAAATCGGGCGGCATCCCTAGACGTTACGTGTGTATCAATAACACACTCGTCGAGGCCCATACAGTTGTTTAGCGGCATTTTATAATTATTTTTTGAACTTTATTGACTTATGTTTACTTGCTTAGGAGGATCATGTTCAAATTTATTGACCCATACAATATCCTTAGATATTACATGTGTTTCTTGTAGCTCCAGTAGAAGATAAGATTAGAGAGAGTCGCCTTAGATGGTTTGGTCACATAAAATAACGGCCTTCCGATGACCCGGTTAGGAGAGTAGAGGTATTAGATTTGACTTATATTAAGAAAGGTAGGGGTAGACCTAAAAAGACTTGGTTAGAAAATATTAGGAACGGCCTTTCTTTATTAGATTTAAACAAGAATTTGACTTTTAATATGACATAATGGAGAAAAAGGATTCATGTAGCCGACCCCACGTAGTGGGATAAAGGCTTGTTGTTGTTGTTGTTGTTGTTGTTGTATTACATGTGTTTCTACAATATGCTTGCTGAGGCCCATACGGGTGTTTGATTACATTTACCGCTTTTGTGTACCTATGTGTATACAAATTACAGTGCATGTGCTGGGGTATTTTGAGATATTTTAGTCATGCAAGTAACTGCCATTTGAATGCACGCAACATTCCATTTGAGAATTTATATACGCCTTTTGTTTGCTAATACGAGTGTTACAAATTCGGTGGCGTATTATAGCATCTTCTAGATTGAGTTGTTTATTGCATTGTACAGGTGGACTGTCGTGCACTACTTGTCTCTTTTCTATAGGTGGATTGTAGTGCACTAATGAATCTCCTGCTTTGCATTTGTTGTGTAGTCATTTGGTATTTTACTCATAGATAGTATATAATATTTATAGTGGGGCTCCAATAGAAGCTCGTAAGAGCTTCTATCTATCATATTCTTCATGCACTTTGCTGTGGTATTTGGCTCATGTAGTATATCCGCCACTGCTACAGTAGGCAGGTATATGCATTCCTTCACAGACTAAAATTGACTTTAGGATACTGCATTTACTGAAGTCTTTCTGCATCTTCCCATAAGTGGCATGTGGCACGTACATCTATTTTTGTAGAGAGCTTGAATGTATTACAGATCTTTTATCCTTGCTTGCATGTAGATAAGTGTGCTTATTTGTATATTACTATAGATTGCTGGAGTGTTATAAAAAAATTATTTCATCTACTAAGTGTCCTTCACACCCATTTGCATTTTGATTAACTTGAAGATCTCCCAAAATTTCTTGAGTTTACTCTATGTTATTAATTGATTATAAGCATGTTGTTATCCTTTTAGTTTGATCTCTATTTGCAAGAAGGTTTTTGTGTTCATTGCATATTTAATTCTTCTTCTTGAAGGATATATATACATCTACTTACATGATAGCTCCATGGGTGTGAGTTGTATTTACTACATTTCCCCCATTTGTGTTTGCTAATGATTCGTTGAGCTCGTTGCATGCTTATTGTAGATTTGTTTAAGCCAACAAAATTTGCATGAACCTTTATCATTATTTGTGAGTGAATGATACTAGAGATCACACAACCTTCATTGCCTTTGAACACAGTTTTTAGTCTACAAGGGACTTACATGTGGATGCAATTTCAACATACCTCTTGTATCAATTATTTGAAATTGTGTTCAACACAAGTCTCCTATTCATATGAATGGATGAGATCTTATAAATCAATTGATTCATGAGTCTCGCATATATTCATTTACATCTTGATTTGAAATGACAATTTCAATATTCTATGTTCAAATGAAATTCCTTTTTTGTTGTGTTTTCATTTTAGGAGAGGTTTGGTGCAAAGCCATCATTCAATGCTCATTCTAATCAATTTTACACATCAAATCTTTTATTCATCTTTTCAAGCTTGAGTTTTGGTTCACTTGATGCTCAAATTAATGCTTATGTAGTCCAAGTTCTTATATTTTGTTCAAACTAAGTTAAAGTCCAAATTTGTGAATCCTTTGATGTTCAAAAGTTTGCAAGTTCAATTTCAAGTTCTCGTAGTCATGTTGTGTTCAAATCCAAGCATAATCCTTTGTTCTATTGTTCAAGCTCAAGTCCAAATCAAAGTCTCCTATAGTCACATTGAGTTCACTTGGATTTGAGTCAAATGCTTGCAAGTTCAAGTTTCAAATAATCTTGTTGAGTTCAGATCCCAATCCTTGTAAATTTTTTATCCACATTCAAGTTCATTTTTGTTTGTTCAGGTAGCAAGTTCAAGCTCTTTTACATTTTTCCAAGTTTAGGTTCTTTTATATTTGAATTTATTTAGGTCAATTGCATCAATTTCACAAGTCTGAGTCCACTATTGTCCTTTTGAGCTCAATCAAGTCCAAGTACGATCTCATGTACACCCAAAATTTTGGCAGCCTCCCGGCATCTCCCCCGTTCAAAGGAAAATAGGAGAAACTGGGCCTTCCCACCACACGCAATAAAGGCATGTATGGTAGGTGTCCTTGCACACATTGACTGTGATCTTCATTCTCACCACGTGCAATAAAGGCATGTTTGGGGTCTTCGAGGGTACTTGTTTAAAAAAATAGTTTGCTTTCCCCCCACTCGAGGGTACTTATAGGTGACCCTTCTTCACCGTAGACACCGCACCAGGGTCCCATCCACCATGTGCAATAATGTCATGTATATGCATTTTTTGGTGTGCCATGAACTTTGAAATGGGCTTTCAAGGGATCACCCGCCTCGTCGTAGGCATCGTACTGGGTTGCCATCCCACCATGCACAATAAATGCGTGTATAAGCAGTTTTCTGGTGCCCCGTGAACTTCAAGGGAGAGAATCTAAGTTTTAGAAAGTTTATACCTTTGCGGGATTATCGGTGGTGTCGGCAGGACGAGGCAATAGAAGGGGCATTCCTCTCTTTACATCCTCCTTCCCTTTTTTTAAATCAATTATAATTAGACTGATTAATTATAATTAATAAAATAATTAATTATAATTAGGATTAATTAATTATAATTAATGTACTATTAAATAATAAGTAATAATCATTTAAAAATTAATCATGATTAAACTTAATTAATCATAACTAATTATTAATTAATAATAATTAATGATAACTAAACCTAACTTATTATATTTAATTAATAATGACTAATTTATATTTAATTATAATTGATTATAATTAAAAAAATTTAATTATAATCAATTTAAATGGATCAATTTGGATTGAAATAGGATTTATGCGCATTTGAACATAAATCATACTGACTTGATCAAGATCATACCAAATCATTAAGCTAAACCCATTGTTTACCTCTCTTTTCCGTTGAATACATAAATTAAAATCGGCTAGATCCTGTTATATCTAACGGCTAGGTTAAATCCTTACTTCCCTTACTTACTTTGCCTTGAAAGGATTTAGGGATTTAGCTGAAAAAGCAAACGAAAGGGAGAAGGATCAGTACCTTCACACCTAGCGAGCTCCCATCCCTGATTTTGATCAAAAATGTTGTGGCTTCCGAAATGATAGGAGGAGAACATCAAAGATGGAGCGAAGTCGAACAGCAAGGGGGAGGCGAGGTCGACGAGATGGGGCTCTGGCTCCATCATGATAGAGGGGTAAAATGACTTGCATGTGGAGTAAGAGCAAGAGACGAAGGGATCAGGAGGTGTTCGTGGGTTGGAGGCAATGGAGAGGCGAAAGGTTGGAGTGTGGATTTGAGTCTTGGTCGCAAGAAGGAGAGATCGGGGTTACTAGTGTCGGAGCTAGTTTGGCAAGGTAAGGTAAATCCTCTCTCTCTCTATCTATCTCTCTCTCTCTCTCTCTCTCTCTCTCTCTCTCTCTCTCTCTCTCTCTCTCTCTCTCTCTCTCTTTGGATCAGAAGGAATCGGGAGGCAATGATGGGATTTAGGGCGTGTGTGGATTACGAATGGAGGAAGCCTAGAGGTGTCCGCTCGGTTGGCTTTCAAAGACTTCGAAGAGCAGCGATCGAGGCTCTACGAATAGGAATCCTGAAACGGCGTCGAAAGAACAGTGATCTAGCGGGATTTGAGCAGGATTTGTGGGATCTATAGTCGACAGTTTATAGGTATTTTGATTTTGATTTTTTTTTTTGTCTTTTTTTTTTTCTTTTGAACCTTCTGTAGAGGTCAACACTCTCACCTGTATGTAGATATAGAAAGACTTCAGTAAATGTAGTATCCTATAGTCAATTTCAGTCTATAAATGAATACATCTACCTTACTACCTGCAACAGTAGTAGATGTACTATAGGAGACTTGTCCCATATTCATTATGTTAGTTGCAGACAAAGGGATTTGAAATGTAGTGGAAGTAACAATGTGATATGTCTCGATGTATTCAAGTTAATGTTAACACACTACATCACGCCCACCAGAGTTAATGATCCATGGTTGGCAAATGTGTTGTTAAAGATCAATGCAAATCTTTGTGATCTAAGCTCATAACTACAAGAAGAAAGTACACCCGCTAATCTAACCACATCAAGGGCTACAACAATCATTTTAGAAATGAATATCTCGTATATTTCTCCTACACGGCCCGATGTGCTTTTAATCACTATAATGCCCGCTCGAGGCAGTAACTATGGATTTTGACGTATAGGACGTCATCAAGGGCACAATCATTCAAGGTTGAAATGATTGATTCTTTATTTAAGCTAACAGCATAAAATGATGATGATTGCATATCCTAGAAATTGCCCATCAAACTATATACAAGTCTTGGGAAGAGAAAGTCAGATTAAATCTTCACTTTCAAAGATGGAGTGAGTCTTGCAAGCTTTAAATATTGAGTTGGATAAGATTATTGAGGCTTGCAAGCTTCTTGATGAAAGATGGTCGTGTATTTAACACACCATCCATAGGAAAATACTGAAGGACTACGATAAATATAGGCTCATATAAGTTGTTGTAGAAGACCCGTAGTATATCTACCAAATATCAAAAAATACACCCTTTACATGCACTGTAATTTGAATATACATAGGTATACAAAAGGGATAAATACAATCACCACCTGCATAGGCCCAAATGAGCGTGTTATTGATACATACATAATGTATAGGGATGCTGCGCGAGTCCATAAATGAATGTAGTTTGAGCTCGATCCTTCTATATTGATATATAGTAGTCAACATGGCTCGAATTATTAAACAGATATACAGTCAGGGTGTCAACCAGAATATCTATTTTATATGTTCATATAAGGCCTTCAAGGCCTCCAACAAAGAAAATTCATTAACAAAACCATAAAGCCAGCAACAAACCCGATCCTCTGCCGACAACTTGATAGAGTCGACAAGGTTTAATCCATAAATGTAAGTAACTCCATACACCGAATGTTTATCTCAACCAGAGGGGATCCTACCTTTTCAAATGCTCTCAACTTTCATAAAACTCAAACATTTTCAAATGTCCCTATATGCCCTGATGATGGCCATATTGAATATAAATGTCTACATGAGTGGTTATTTTTAAATATTTCAAAATGTCATCCCAAGTACCTGAAAACCAAATTTTCAAAAATCATCTAATTTCAAATATTTAAAAATGAAATTTAATTATAAACACTTAAAGTAAAATCCATTCACCCTCTACAATAATTTGTTGGGGTGGATAAATTAAAATTTATTTCATCTCACATGGAGTTAATGCATAGTCAAAATATTACTAGGATTCATTCCTAATACGTATCTTTTCAGTACGGATGTGGCACGTATCCTCTAACCTGTAGTTTCACCACCATATGGCACCACACCTATGGTTTTATCATGAAATGGTAGTATAGGTAAACATTTATGATTAGGACTCTCTGAACTAGGTGATACATCACCAAATGACACCATTAAATTATGGCATGGTCAATACATGTATGCTCCAAAATGGCATCAAATTATTGAGCAATGAATCAATAGGATATAATTGATAGGGCACAAAGCCTTTTGTTAGCTAAGGTGGATTTAAACTTATCCCCTTAGACAAATATCCACCCCAAGTCTACAAGGTACCCTTGGATGAAACAACCCATGGCTGCCAACAAGGATCCTTCTATTAAGTTGGGTTGACTACCTTCTCTAACTAAGTAGACTAGGGACTACGATGGCCCAGGATGACGAAACCATGGGATCTTGATCAGGCTCATCATCACTTCCCCCACCATCTGCTTTAAGTACAAGATGGTGTAATTTTAAATTTTAAATATCAATTATCTAACTATATCCTAATGCCCATACTGCTACTACATGCTAGATAACACATATCTCTATGTATCCGATTGATGACTAGCCTTAATCAAAAGTTCTCTCTTGTGATCGGGAGCAGTAATTAACTATAGGGGCTTGCACCTATAGGAAATCAGAACTCAGATCATAAATTCCTTACGAAATGAGGGTGAAATCTCTAGGTAGTTTTTTATTTACAAATCCATATGCCTTCCCAAAATTTACCCCAGATCTTAATTCTGTTAAAACTCCCGCAAAGAAAAGTAGTAGCAGGGGAGGCCGAGGCTAAATTTTTGGATCCCACTCAAACTTAAAGTAAAACTAAATGTCTCAAAAATACAAACCCAACAACACAAGATTTGACTCAATCCGAGACCAAATGGGTCAAAATCAAGGACCCGAAGCGTTGTTAGAAGGTTTAAACCATAATTTGGATAACCAAATGGTTTTTAAACATGGCATGCTCATAGTCATATCGAGTGTCTTGATGAGAAAAATTCGATGAGCCTAATATCATAGAATTTCAACATCAATAAGACCTTCAAATGTCTAACGAACAGTCCATGTTCAAGGGATTCAACATCAGCCATCCTTCCAAATCATTCCATATTTACCCTTGATCTTCCTCCTTGTTACACGTCAAACCACTCTAGAAAATCCATAAATAAACCTCTCCTTCTTCTTGAAAGGGGACCCCTAAGCCTAAAGAAAAAAGAGAGAGATCGAAGATTGCTCTTGCCTCCTTACTTCCTCGACCATCATTGGAGTTCTGTCGAACCACCACCTGACATCCAGAGTTCTGCCGGACCACCACCTGATGCTTGAAGTTATGCTAGACCACTGCCTAACGCTCAGAGTTCTGTAGGACCACCACCTGATGCCCGGAGTTATACCGGACCACCATCACCTGATGCTCAGAGTTTCGCCGAACCACCACCTAATGTCTAGAGTCCCATCGAATCAACACCTGATGCTCGGAGTTATATCGAAACATCGCCTAATGCTCAAAGTTTTTCTAGACCATCAACTGACGCTCAGAGTTCTACCAAACCACCACCTGACGCTCAGAGTTTTACTGGACCACCACCTGACACATGGAGTTCTGTCAAGCCACCACCTGATGCCCAAAGTTCCACCGGACCACCACCTGACGCCCCGAATTTTGTTGAACCACCACCTGATACCCAGAGTTCTCCTAGACCACCACCTGAAGCCTGAAGTTATACTGGACCTCCACCAGATACCCGGAGTTCTATCGGACCACTACTTGATGCCAGAGTTCTACCAGATGACTGCCTGATGCTAGAGTTTTTTTGGACCACCGCTCGACACTCAAGTTATACCAAACGAATGCTAGACTATCAACCAATGCCAAAATTTTGAAGTAACGCCGGACTTCCACCAGTCCACCAAGTGATGCTAGACTTTCATCCCCATTTGTCACTAGATTTCAACCATACAGTTGACATTTGTAATATGATCGCCCTCAGGGATAAGTTAGCCTATTATAATCTACCCAAACACTAGTAAAATTATTTTAGATTGGACCAGGCCTCATGGTTTTTTTTTTCATTTTCAGGATTTTCCACATAAAAAATCTTATGTTCTCTATGCGTGAGCTGGATATATGTACAACGATAAGACAATATTGAAACTCTATCTCCATGTATATTCTAGCCAGCAATAGTAGTCACTACAATCCTTCAATACCTGAGCAAGATATTTGATCAATTCATAATTGTAGTTAAAGCTCAAATCTATTCTTATGTTTTGTTTGGAACAATTTTATTATTACTTTCTAAAGCAATTCTTTAGTTAAAAACTTTTAGTTTAAAAAAATTGTATTAAAGAACTATTTTAAGAATTAGCAAGAAAGTCGTCCCAAATAAAGTCTAGGCTTTGTTTGGGATGACTTTTTAATAAAAATTTCAATTTTTGTATTAGAAAGTTATTTTAAGATTGAAAAAGAAAATCATCCCAAATGATACCTTAATCATAAATTAAGCATGATTATTACTATTGTTAAATACCATAACATTCAATAATCTACATAGCATAATCTCTAATAAAATCATTACTCATTATAAATAAAATAAATTAATTATTTTGCTTACTATTTGACTGAATATTGTAGCAAGAACTGCATATTTTAGACCATAACCAATTTTATAGTGGAGACATATTTGATTAATAAAGAACTTAATAATTAGTTTCTAAGTTTTCAATTCAATCTTAAGATATAATAAAATTCTCACTTCAATGATATTTTTCAAAATTGAAAAAATTCTTTTCTGCGCCTCTCCACGTCCAACTCATCAGAAATTTTTCATGGATAATTCTAAAGTTGACAAAACGTTGCACCACATTTCTTGTTGATTCAAGTTCTTACAAAACTATAATTTTTTTGTACAAATGAAATGAAAAGATAAGAATAATGGAATAACTTCACAACATTCAATCAATAACAACAATATCCAACCTTTTTCCCAGTATGTGGGGTCTGATATATGAATTATTTTTCTCTATTGTGTCCAATTAAGAGTTAAATTTTCATTTAAATGTAATAAAGAAAGATCATCTCTAATATTTTCTAACCAAGTCTTTTTAAATCTACCTCTACCTTTCTTAGCATATGTCAAATCTAATACATCTACTTTCCAAAATGGGTCATCAAAAGGAAGCCATTTTATGTGACCAAATTATCTAAGACAATTCTCTCTAATCTTGTCTTCCAGTGGAGCTACTCCAATATTTTCACATCTATCCTCATTTCGTAAGAGTAAAGCCACTCATCTACCTGAGCATCCTCATCTATGCAATAACTAATTTAATATTATTCTTCTTTTTTAATGACCAACATTCTGCACCATAAAGCATTGCAGGTCTAACCACCATCTTATAGAATTTTCCCTTAAGTTTGAGGGGAACTTTTCTATCACACAACAAACCTGATGCACTCCTCCATTTCAACCATTCAACTTGAATTTTTCTAATAATATCTCCATCTATTTCATCATCACTATGAACAATAAATCCAAGATATTGAAAATGTGTACTCTTATTAATGACTTGATCACCCAAAGTCACAATTGCCCTATATATCTATTATTATTGTGGGCACCAAAAATTTGAGCCCCGACCTCTCCACAACCCCTTACTCTTTTCGGGTTGTCACTGAGAGTTTGAACGTTTAAGTTCTAAGGCAATTTTTCAAAAGGCGGATTGGATTGTAAATAAGATATCACCCAGAGTTTTCGCCCTCATTTTGTGAAGACTTTATGATTTATATACAGGTTTCTTATAGGCACAATCGCCTATAAATAATTACTCCACCCAATAATGAGAGAGAACATTTGAGTAGGACTAGCAGTCCAACATATATGTAGTATCTAGCATATAATAGCAGGAGAGTTTAGGTATTTGGAAATTTAATATTTTAAAAATAGAAATTCACCACCTTGCACTTGAAGCAGATGGTGGAGTGAATGATGATGAATTTGACCAATAACTAATGGTTATATTATCCCAGGTCAACAAGATTCCCAATCTATTTAGCTATAGGAGATAGTCGACCCAACCTGATAGATGGATCCTTATTGACAGCCATGGTTTACTTCATCTAAGGGTACCTTGTAGACCTAAGGTGAATATTTATCTAAATGAACAAATTTAAATCCACCTTAGGTAATAGAAGGCTTTGCGCCCTATCGGTTATATTATATTGATTCATTGCTCAATCATTTGAACATGTTGTGGAGCATATGTGAAATTACTAGATGGACAATAGGGGGGTGAATTGTGAAAACTTTTTGACAATAGTTAAAACCTAAGCAGGAGTTCTAATATTTTTTAATGTTTTAAAATTTTAACATGAAAATTTAAACAACTTTTCTTTCACAAATTTTCCCAAGCAAATATTGCAAAATAAAATGCACGCAGTAATAAAAGACAATAAGGAAAAAAGCACACAATGATTTTTATAGTGGTTCGGTCAAACCATGACCTACGTCCACTCCCCGGAGTCCTTCGCTTCGGGTATTTCACTACAAACAATAGCTCTCCTTTTGCCCCCCTTGGCAAGGCAGAGAAGCCCTTACAATACTCCCTTTTCACCAACCCGGCGTGGTGGTAGAGTGCCAAACTCTGTTTTCACCCTCCTAGCGACAGCAGAGAACCTTATCGCTTTTCTCCCTCCTGGAGAAGGCAGAGTACCTTGAGGTCACGGATGTAAAAGAGCCTTTCCCCTTGGAGATCCTCCCATAAATTCTTCTAGGGCCACAGGAGGAATAAGATGCAGCAAGTTTGGAGCAACCGTGTGATCTCCCTCACACCTTCTCCCTCACAACACTCACCTTCTCCTCCTCTCTCAAAACCCTAAAAAACTTCTCAAGAGCTCTCTCCCTTGGAATCCCTCTCTAACCACGTTCTCCTCTATCTGATTCACACCCAAAATATGACAAGTTTTACACATAAAAATGGGCTCCAAAATCCCTGAGATTTTAAAAGTAGCCGTTACTATCGTATAGTACGATATGTATAAATAGACTTCATCCTGGTATGAAGTGGTACGAATAGTTCAAAAACATTCATACAGTACGATTTTAAATCGTACTGTATGATCAACAACAATACTGTTCGTACAGGATGATGTTCGGGACGATCAAATGTCATCTATGTTCATCGTATGGTACGATTCACATCGTACAGTACGATGAGACAAAACCCAAGAGATCGTCCAGGATGATCTTCGGGATGATTATAATTCGTCTCTATTCATCATCTTGTACGAATGGGTTCATACAGTACGATGTTCAAATTATAATTAAGCCTGGATTTCTTGCACTAATCACGGGTTAAATTAAGTAAGTATTTAAAATAAATCGTATAGTACGAACGTGTTTGTATAGTACGAACGGCGTAAAATAACTTACTTAAGTTAAAACGACGGTAAGGGTTTTGGATTTGAACATATCGTACAGTACGATTACATTTGTATTATGATCTATTCGCAGAATTATCCTACAAAGCTTTGATCGTAAGGTTCGAAATAACATCGTTCAGTATGATCTAAAGAGAAAGAAAAATTCTAATTTTTTCATTTAAAAATACCCTCCCCCTGTGTTTGTGCATGATTTCTCAGACTTTAATGCATTTTGTGGCCAGACTCAAGAAAATAAAAATAAAATAAACAACAAAATACATTGCAAACTCATACTCCTAATCTACCCATTCTTGAGTCTTCTTGTCGTCCTGAGTAGCTTTTGATCTTCCTGAAATGTTAGTACTCACGGATAATAGCAAATAAAATAATATTCAATGAATAGATAATTCAAACGGCATTATTTGTCATCATCAAAATCTCAAACTGGGGGTTATGGGTTGCAACAATCTCCCCCTTTTTGATGATGTCAAAATAATATTTGTTGTAAGTAAGTGTTAAAGGCATTTTTTTAAAAATTTAATTTGAACATAAGAACAAGAAGAAAAGAAATAAAAGAAGATGCAGTAAGCAAGAAAAAAACATGCATTTAACCATAGAAACAAAATACAACAACCTTATCCCCCTTTTGACAGCACCAAAAAGAGAGCAAATACTAAAAAAGAAACTACAATACAAAGATAATCTAAAGTAGAGGATCTTGATCAGATGGTGGTGGAGGTGGGTTTGGTTGGAAGTACTGAAAGACAGCGTCAAAGCTGTGATCAATAACAGTAAAGTGTTCCCCAAACCATTGCATATATGTCTCATGTTGTTGATGTTGTTCTTGAATGTGAGTATCGAGACGAGTCTGTAGTTGGTCGAAGTGTTCGACCAAATCATCTTGTGCTGGTACAAGTACTCGGGGTGGTGCATGTCATCGTGGATGTGCTTGAGCTGCGTCCGGGGCATCTTCCCCTTCTTCTTTGTCAAAAATAGGTTCTTCCGACTCGTGTCCCCAATGGAAAAGAATACGGAAAGAGGCATCCGTATAAAAAATATGGAGATTGTTGGGTTCGCCAGGATAAGTCATTTGATATTTATTTTGGAGAATATATCCTATAAGGTGACCAAGAGCTATATTTTGTTTTTGGCGAGTGGTAGGGAGACGAACGAAGGTCATATGGTGAATGTAGTCAATAATCAGATCGGGCTCATCGAATTTTGTGTTGGTCATGATAAGATAGATAGTGATAGATAGGGTCGGGGTCATGTTGACATGGTCAGCACCTTTGGGTAATGGAGGTATGAAGGACATGTTGAATTATGCACGCATTTCTATTTAGTGATGAAACAAGAGGTTGGTATTGATAGAATGCGGCATTTTTAATAACTCGATTAACATCGCTCCAGTCAAAATCATTTGTAAGAAAAGAATGAACCATAGGCCCTTCAGTAGATAGCCCAATGTATTGGGCAATGTTAGCTTTAGTTATTTCAACATTTTGACGACAAACAAAAGAGTGGAAAGTGAGGTTGTCGACAGTATATGTTAGATTGGCTAGGAATTCTAGAAGGAGTTCAGAATTATAAGGGAAGGCCAGGATGAGAAGAAATTGGAGGGTGGTGGAAGCAAAGAGGTTTAGTACCTCGAAGTTCAGAACTTCCTGATTTAGTAGTCTGGAGGGTGTGATTTTGCAGGCTATGAACTTGTGGTATGCATCCTCGTTTTCAGCATTCAAGAATCGAGCGCTATGGCCGCGAGAGGAAGAAGAACTTCCCGCTACCAAACGACCTCTCTTGACATTGTGTACAGGCTGAGTGAGAGGTGAGAAGAACCAAGTGGATTGATTAGTGTAGTGCAAGTGAAGAGGTCGACCTACCCACCCAATTTATAGAGTTTTCCACATATCGTACAGTATGATAGTACATCGTACAGTACGATATGGTAATAATTGCTCTGACGGTTAGTACCGAGAAAAGGAGGTCAAAACATGCAGTACGATAAGTATCGTACAATACGATCAGTTGAATATCGTTCGTCCCGAGGGCATCAGTATGACTTTTGACCTAAAGTATCATATAGTACGAACAGGTGTATCGTACAGTACGAATGATAATAATATCATACCAAGCCCCTTTATTTCGTTCTCATTCGTTTGCTGAGGTGGATCGTACAACACAATGTGTGTATATCGTACATTACGATCGACAATAATAACGTACCAGCACGCTTAAATTCATCCCAATCTGTTCGCTGACGTGGCGTGTACAGTATAAAGAGAAGATATCGTACCGTACGATGACCAATAATTTATTGTATAGTATGATGTCTGTCGTACAGTACGATCAATCAGAGACAAAATTTACCAGTTGGTGTTTTCTGTGTAGATTACAGTATATTGTACAGTACGATTGGTGTATAGTACAGTACGATTGGTGTATAGTATAGTACGATATTACATAGTCAAGGTTAGTGCTTGATGTGTAGTGAGTGTGTGATGATCAGGAGCAGCCTTAAAAGATTTTTTTTTTTTGTTTCTTTTTTTTAATGCAGTTATATCTATGACACCTAATCTAGTCCTCAAGGTGCTAAAGGTGTCGAATTCTAGAGGTTTTATGAATATGTCAGCCAATTGATCTCCTGTAGTGATGTGATGCAATTCTATATCTCCCTTAGCAACGTGATCTTTAATGAAGTGATGTCTAATGTCTATGTGTTTTATTCGAGAGTGCTGAATTGGGTTCTTAGAGATGCAAATTGTGCTTGTGTTGTCACACATAATTGAAATTGTTCCTACAGGTAGGCCAAGATCAAGAATTTGTTGTTTCAGCCATAGTACTTGTGCAACACAACTTCCTACTGCAATATATTTTGCCTCGGCTGTGGAAAGTGCTACTGAGTTTTGCTTCCTACTGAACCAAGAAACTAATGCTTGTCCTATGAATTGGCAAGTACCAGAGGTGCTTTTTTTATCTATCCTACATCCTGCAAAGTCTGAATCTGAGTACCCTAAGATTTCAAAGGAAGTGCTGTGCCTAGGATACCAAATTCCTAAGTTTAAGGTGCCTAGTAGATATCTAAGAATTCTCTTGACAGCAGCTTGAAAACGGGCATAGAGGCACACACTAAACATTATGTCATGTCTAATGGCAGTCAGGTAAAGAAGGGACCCAATCATTCCTCTATATTTTTTTGATCTACTAATTTTCCACTAGGATCTTTGTCTAATTGAATTGTTGAGCTCATTGGAGTGTTCATGGGTTTAGCACTATCCATTTCATATTTTTTCAAGATATACTTAATGTACTTTGTTTGACTAAGAAAAGTTCTGTTATCTATTTGTTTTACACTAAAGCCAAGAAAGTAATTAAGTTCTCCCATCATGCTCATTTCAAACTCATTACTCATTATTTTTAAAAATTCATCACATAATATTTTATCTGGAGATCCAAATAGAATGTCATCCATGTAAATCTGAACAATGAGAATTTCTTCTTTGACCTTTTATAAAAAGAGTGTAGTATCTACACTACCCTATTCAAATCCTCTATCCAATAGGAATGAGCTAAGGCTTTCGTACCATGCTCTAGGTGCTTGCTTTAATCCATAAAGTGACTTCTTTAATTTGAATACATGGTTTGGAAATTGTGAACTTTAAAATCCGGGGGGGGGGTTGCTCAACATAGACATCTTCCTTAATTACCACGTTCAGAAATGCACTCTTTACATCTATTTAATATAACTTTAAGTTCTTGAAGAAAGCAAAAGCTAAGAGCACTCTTATGGCTTCTAGTCTAGTAACAGGGGCAAAAGTTTCTCTAAAGTCTATTCCCTCAATTTGGTTGTACCCCTTAGCTACTAGTCTGGCTTTATTCCTTATTATTATTCTTGAATCATTTACCTTATTCTTGAAGACCCATTTTATTCCAACAACACTTTGTTCTTTAGGTCTCTTGACTAACTCCCAAACAACATTCCTGGTGAATTGGTTCAGCTCTTCTTGCATTGCAAGAATCCAAAATTCATCTCCTAAGGCTTGATCTATATTTGTAGGTTCTATCATAGAGATGAATGCTGAATGACTAACCTCCTTCCTAAGTCCATGCCTAGTTCTTACAACTTCTGAAGGGTCTCCTAAAATTAACTCTTTAGGATGACTAGAAGAATATCTCCATTCTCTAGGCATATCTTCCTGAGGTTCTACCCTTTCTCCTAAGGTCATAGTCTCTACTCCTTGAATTCCCTTTATTTCATCATCTTCAATTTTAGATTCAGAGGGCTTATCTGATTCATCAAATAATACATGGGTGGACTCTTCTACTACTACAAGAGTTCTCTTATTAAAAATTCTATAGGTCTTACCTATAGATGAATAACCTAAGAAGACACCCTCATCAGACTTGGGATCAAATTTTCCTAAGGGATGTTTACCATTATTCAAGATGAAGCACTTGCACCCAAAGACATGTAAGTGTGAAAGGTTTGGTGTCCTACCCTTAAGGAGTTCATAAGGAGTTTTGTTCAGCTTAGATCTAATGTTTACTCTATTTAAAACATAGCACGCTGTGTTGACTACTTCTGCCCAAAAGTATCTAGGAAGGGTGTACTCTGCTAACATTTTCCTAGAAGCTTCTACCAAGGTTCTATTCTTCCTTTATGCTATACCATTTTGCTGAGGTGTTCTAAGGGCTGAGAAATTGTGTTCTATTCCTAGTTCTTGACAGAATGATTCAAATCTATCATTTTGAAATTCTCCACCATGATCCCTATGAATTATTGAGATTTAATAACCTAATTTCCTCTGAATCCATGTGGAGAAAATTTTAAATTCCTCAAAAGACTCATTCTTATGTGCTAAGAATCTTACCCAAGTGAATCTAGTGAAGTCATCTATAATCACAAATCCATAATTCTTTCCACCTAGACTGGCTGTACTAACGGGTCCAAATAAGTCCATGTGTAGAATTTCTAGTGGCCTAGAGGTGATCACGTCTCTAATTGAGTGAAAGGATGATTTGACTTGTTTTCCTTGTTGGCAAACATCACATAAGTGATCCTTGGTGAATTCTAACTTAGGTACACCTCTAACTAGGTTTTTCTGAGTGATGTTTCTAAGAATTTTCATACTAGCATGGCATAGTCTCCTATGTCATAGCCACGAATCATCAACTATTATTTTCAAGCAAAATGATTTTGAGTTATCTACACGATCAAGGTCTAACATGTAAACATTGTTCATTC
>NW_021319682.1:7301437-7320192 GCF_001605985.2 Dendrobium catenatum | reverse complement strand
AACATGAGTTTTTCTAGGCTCTTCCTTATTGAAGATAGCTCTAAAGGATGCATCGTTATAGTAGAGTGGTTCTTCAAAATCTTGTACTGGATGAATCAGATCATACTTATTTTCCAAAATATAGGCAATCAGATGTCCTAAGGCTATATTCTTCTTTCTTTTATGATCAACATGACCAATTTCAGATAGACCATAAATGTAGTCAATTAGGAGTTGGGCCTCATCTATAGGTTGTCTTGTCATTATCAAGTAAGTAACAGTAGAAAAAGAGGAGTGATGTTGACTCTATCACCAACTTTAGGTATAATGGAAATTCTAAGTACGTGCTGGATGATACGGGCATCACGAACTAAAGTTGCTACTTTAGGAAAATGATCCTTAACGTTTACTCCTCTAATCACTCGATTAACTTCAGTCCAATTAAAATTTGTGGTGGTTAAGGTGTGTGCTCTTAATCCTTAAGAACATAAGTTTAGGAAGATACCAAGCTCAGCCTTGGTGATTTTAATTTTCTTTCTTAAAATAAAGAAATTGATGACGGAATGGTCTGTGTTGAACGACATGTTTGCCAAAAAATAATAAAAGATTTCTCTGTTGTAGAAGTGTACTAAAGTGAGGATTAAACCAAAATGAGTAGAGGCAAACAAGTGCATTGCCTTAAAAGTTAATTGTTCCTGTAGGAGTACTCTAGATGGGGTAATTTTTGCGGAGACAAACCTAGCATAGGATTCTTCATTGGCTTTAGAAAGGAAATTTTCAGACAAGTTTCTTGGTGGACCCTTAGTCAAAGACTTTTGACGCTTGCTAGAACTTGCCAATGAAAGATCTTAAGAGAAGAAAGGTTTGAAAGAGATGTGTGAAAGTGACTGTTCAGTAAAAAAATTACAATCAATTTATGGAAAAATAACTGTTCGTACCAGACGAAATTTTCGTTCATCCCGTACGAAAAAATTTCATATGGACGAACGAATAAGTCAAAAAAGAAATGGCTTTTCGTAAACACACAACTTATGAAGCATCCTTTTTTACAGGCTTTTGACCAAAATGATTGTACAGACGAACACGTGTTCATCTGAACGATCAGAAATTCAATTCGTTTTAATGGTAGTTGAAAACTGTCCCCCACTATGAACCGACATGTGTTCGTCTGGACGAACCAAAGGTTCTTACGGACGATGTTCATATTAAAAACTGTCTTATCCATTCAACCGCTTCATTCAATCATCCTGTCGTTGAAAAATATTTCATCCCGGATAATCGTGATGATCGTACAGACGAAGTACATTAAAACTCCTCTTAAAAGGTTCAAAATCCCACATTTTGTCATACTACACAAATCGTCCCGTACGAAACATTTTTGTCCCAGATAATGATGACCACAAATTTATATTTTCACACTCAAAACAAAAACAAACAAGACAATACTTAAACACAGACTTTTTAAGAAGAAAATATCACATAAACAAACTAAAAAACATAATGAACACAAAACAAAAAAACATCAATGTTGTAGAAAACATTTTTATCTAAGCATTTAAATCAATCACTCCAAGCCTTATTCTTAATGTACTGAAAGTATCAAAGGCTAAAGGTTTTGTAAAAATGTCAGCAAGTTGATTTTCAGTTGAAACATGGAGAAGTTTATTTTCTCCCTTGGATACATGATCCCTTATGAAATGATGCCTTATGTCAATGTGTTTGGTTCTTGAATGTTGAATAAGATTTTTAAAAATATAGATAGCACTAGTATTATCACAATAAATTGGTATAGTGCCTATAGTTAATCATAAATCAATCAATTGTTGTTTTAACCAAAGTACTTGTGCCACACAACTTCCTAAGGCAATGTATTTAGCTTCTGCAGTAGATAGGACAACTGAATTTTATTTTTTACTAGACCATGAAACTAATAAATTTTCAATGAATTGACATGTTCCAGAAGTGCTTTTTTTATCCACTCTACAGCCTGCAAAGTCAGAATCTGAAAAACTAATAATTTCAAATGAAGAGCTAATTTAGGATACCAAATTCCTATGTTTTGAGTTCCTAACAGATATCTTAAAATCCTTTTTACTGCTGTCAAATGTGATTCTTTTGGATCTGATTGAAATCTAGCAGACAAGCAAACACTAAACATGATATTGGGTCAGCTAGCAGTCAAGTAAAGTAAAGATCCAATAATCCCTCTAAATTTCTTTTGATCAACAGACTTTCCCTTAAGGTCCTTATCCAACTGAACTGAGGAACTCATTGGTGTACTAACAGGTTTAACATTATCCATTTCATATTTTTTGAAGATGTCCTTAACGTATTTAGATTGGCTAATAAATGTACCTTTCTCAAGTTGTTTAATGCTAAAGCCTAGAAAGTAATTTAAGTCTCCCATTAAACTCATTTCAAATTCACTACTCATTATTTTATAAAAATCATCACAAAGATTTTTATTTGAGAAACGAAAAATGATATCATCCACATAAATTTGAACAATGAGTATATCCTTTCCAAATTTTTTCAAAAAGAGAGTTGTATCCACACTTCCTTTTTCAAAATATCTTTCAAGTAGGAAGGTGCTCAACCTCTCATACCAAGCCCTAGGTGCCTGTTTTAATCCATATAATGCCTTTTTAAGTTTAAAAACATGATTTGGGTATTTTGAATTTTCAAAACCTGGTGGTTGTTCTACAAAATATCTTCTTCAATTATCCCATTTAAGAAGGCACTTTTCACATCCATTTGATATAATTTGAATCCTTTAAAACAGGCAAAGGCTAGAAAAACCCTAATTGCTTCAAGTCTAGTTACAGGGGTAAAAGTTTCTTCAAAATCAATCCCTTCAATCTGATTATACCCCTTAGCAACTAATCTGACCTTATTTCTAATGACTACTCCTTAGTCATTCATTTTGTTTTTGAATACCCACTTAGTTCCAACAACACTTTGATCTTTTGGCCTTGAAGTTAATTCCCAAACTTTATTTCTTACAAATTGATTCAACTCTTCTTGCATGGCCAATATCCAAAATTTATTAGAAAGTGCTTGATCAATATTAGTGGGTTCTATAGTAGAAATAAAGGCTGAATAATTGACTTCCTTATTTAATCCACGCCTAGTTCTAACACCCTCACTAGGTTCACCTATAATCAATTCCCTTTGGTGGTTTTAGAAAATCTCAAATCTCTAGGCAAAGGGTTTTCTCTCTCCAAATTCTCTTCAACATTTTCTTCCAAGTTTATTCTATCAATCTTTTGGGAGTTATCCTCAATCTCATTTTCAATAACATTTGGCTCTTCCAAATTTCTAGATTCATCAAATACAACATGTGTGGTCTATTCAATTACCAAAGTTCTTTTATTGAATACCCTATATGATTTCCAACACTTGAGTATCCAACAAAAATTCATTCATCTGATTTTGGATCAAATTTTCCTAAGGCAGATTTTTCATTATTATGAATAAACACCTTGCAACCAAAAACATGCAAATGAGATAAATCAGGTGTTCTACCTTTTAGCAACTCGTAGAGTATTTTATTTAATTTAGATCTTACATTCACCCTATTCAGAACATAACATGTAGTGCTAACCGCCTCAGCCAAAAAATATCTTGGAAGTGAGTATTCTGCCAACATTGCTCAGGCGGCTTCTATTAATATTCTGTTTTTCCTTTCGATTACCCCATTTTGCTGAGGGGTTCTAGGTGCAAAAAAGTTGTGATCAATTCCTTTCTCCTTACAAAAGTTTTCAAATCTCTCATTTTCAAATTCTCCTCCATGATCACTTTGTATATAAATAATTTCACACCCTAATTTCCTTTGAATCCAAGTCAAAAAATTTCTAAATTACTCAAATGATTCAGTCTTATGAAATAGAAATCTAACCCAAGTAAATCTTGAGTAATCATCCACAATAACAAATCTGTATACCTTCCCTCCTAACTCACAGTTCCAACTGGTCCAAAAAGATCCATGTGCAAAATTTCCAATGGTTTACTAGTCCTAAGATCCTTATTGGACTGAAAAGAGGACTTCACCTGCTTTCTTAATTGACATGCATCATAAAGGTGGTCCTAAGTAAAGTCTAGTTTTGGTATGCCTCTTACTAAATTCTTTTGGGTAATCCTCCTAAGATTTTTCATGTTAGAATGACAAAGTCTTCTATGCCAAAGCCATGACTCATCAGAAACAATTTTCAAATAAAAAGTAGTAGTAGTCTGATTGCAATTTAAATCTAGCATATAAACATTGTTTACCCTTTTACCATTTAAAACATCTTTACCATTTAGGCCTAATATGAAGCTAGTAGGAAAAAATTTTATACTATAACCCTTATCACATAGCTGACTTATACTTAACAAGTTATGTTTTAAGCCTTCAACCAATAACACATTATCTATAAAAAAGTTTTTAAGATTTCCAATCATACCTGATCCAACCACCTTCTTTGTGGTATTATCTCCAAGTGTAACATTGCCTCCACTCCTGGCTTCCAGCGTTATGAATTGAGCAGTATCTCCAGTCATATGCTTTAAACATCCGCTGTCCAGGTACCATATGCTCTCATGAGGTCTTGTGTAAGAGCGACCCTACAAAAATATCAAATATTAGACCTGGGAATTTAAATAAGTTTGGGTTCTCCTTTTGGCAATTTATAATTAGATGCATGTATGATATGTCTAGGTTTATGCATCTTAGGTCTCCACATCAAATTAGTTTTCATCTTCAAGATACAGATGTGTGCTATATGTCCAAGCAATCCATAATTATTACATTTAACATTAGGAAAAGGATTCCTAAGTCTTCTACCATTTGTTTATCTTCTAAGGGATTCTATAGATTTAGAATAAAATTTAGGATTTGTAAAATCTTCAAGTTTGGGGGGTATCCTATCATCCTCGAGAGCTTTTATTTTCAACTTATAAAATGAATTCATATCCTCCAAGATTCAATTTGTATAATTGATTCGATATGTTTTGCTCCCTAATTCATTCTTAAATTTATTAAATTCTTTTTCAAGATCAGCATAGGATGATTTTAAATTCTCATAATTTTTATTCAAGTCATCAAATTCATCGAGTAGTTTCATGTGGTTGTCATCTATTAAGGCATGATCTTTCCTAAGGATTTCATGTTCCTTTTGAAGTTCTTCAAATTTTAAACTTAGACTAGCATGCATTTTCTTTATTTTCTTATATGCATCATGCATGTGTTTAAAAACTTAAAATAATTCATCATAAGTTAAGTCACTTACCTCTTCTTGATCTGACTGATCAAGACTATCTGCCATCAAGCAAATATTGGTGACTTCTTCTTCCTTTTTAGTCTTTAATGAATCTGAAGCTGAGTCGGCCCAGAAAGCTCTTTGAAACTTCTTCTTCCCCTTCTTTACAATTGGTTTCTCCTCTACCTTCTCCTTGCTAGGAGTGGCTTTGAGTTTTGGGCAATCAGTTTTAATATGACCAGGTTTCCTGCATTCATAGCAAATTACTTCATTAGAAGCGTTGTCATTTCTATTAAATTTACCTCTATTCCATTGCTGGTGTCTCTTTTGCTTCCTTTTTAGAAAGCTTATGAATTGTCTAGTCATTAATGCATTGTCATCTTCATCCTCAGGTTATGAGTGTTCACTCTCAGACTCTTCCACTTTTAGTGTTATGTCCTTTTCCTTTCGTTGTTCACCTGCATCAATCTTTCTTTGGCTAACTTCTTGCTCGTAAGCAATAAGTGAACCAAGAAGATTGTCAATTGAATAAATGTTTAGATCTTTAGACTCTGTAATTACAGTAATTTTAGCATTATAAGTAGTAGGTAAACAATGAACAATCTTATTAACCATTTCAGCATTCATTAGTTCCCTACCAAGTGCATGCAAAGAGGTGACTATTTGAGTAAATCTTGTGTACATATCAGAAATGGATTCATTAGGTTTCATGCGAAAAAGTTCATAATCATGCAACAAGATATTAAGTCTAGATTGTTTAACCTCATTAGTCCCCTCATATGTTATAAAAAGTATATCCCATATGTCCTTTCCACTTTTGCAAGTGGAAACCAATATGTAATCTTCAGATTTTAAAACATAAAAGAAACTATTTAAATATTTAGCGTTTAGTTGTGGTAAGTCGCATTCATCTACAGTCCTGTCTGCAAAAGGTGTTTCAACCCTAACTTCGTCAACTAATCTAGTTGGTTTTGTATAACCTTCATGGACTAAGATGCACATACGATAATCAAGTGATTGTAAGAAAGTAGACATGCGTGTTTTCCAAAAATCAAACGGTATATTGTCAAACAGTGGAGGTCTAGTAATAGAGTAACCCTCAGGTGTGTTTCGGTTTCCAAAGGTAGCCATCTACGTTAATCAAAAAGTATTTTAAACTTATGATTTTGAAACAAAGCTCTGATACCACTTGTTGAGTCTAGTGAATAGGTTATTAAACATAAGTTAATGTCCCACGGCTATTAAGAGGGGGGTGAATTGGTAGTTAAAAATTATCCCTCTTTTTGATGAGTTGAACCAAAAATAACTTTAGTGAATTTTTATAAAAAGTTTTTCAACCAAAACTTTTTAAACAGTAAAATGCGGAAAATAAAAAAATAGTAAAAATAAACGACACAAGATTTATAGTAGTTCGGTCTAAATCAGACCTACTTCCACTCCCCAGAGGCACCCTCTGAGTATTGCACTAATACCAATAGTGTCTCTCCTTTTGCACCCACAGCAAGGCTGAAAAGCCTTTACAAACATTCTTTCCACCACTACCCGGTGCGGCAGAGAACCGTCATCCTTTTACACTATCCCTAGTGTTGGCAGAGAACCGTCCATCCTTTCACACTCTCATAGTGTGGGTAGAGAACCCTTCGTCCTTTCACACTCTCCTAGTATGGGCAGAGAACCCTTCGTCCTTTCACACTCTCCCAGTGTGCGCAGAGAACCATTAAACCTTTCACACTCTCCTAGTGTGGGCAGATAACCCGATCTCCTTGACTGATCTCCTCACAAGAAATCTAGAAGGAAGAAAGAAAAGAGTGAAGTAATCTCAAATCACAAGTAGGAAATCTGACCTTTGAACACCAAGCAAAGCCTTCACGCTCCTGTGGAAGAAATCCTTTTTTGAATGCTCTGTCTCACTCTCTCCTTGAGTCTTCTTTCAATAGGCACGAAGATCAATGACCAAAAAAATTTTGTGGCAGTCAAATTTGGACTATATATAGAAAAGACAAGAAAAACTACACAAAAACTGCAAATTTTCAATTTTGTACGCAGTGGATCGTCCCGTACGATCGTGGATCGTTCCGGATGATTTTACTTAAAGTGTCGAAAATGATCCTAAAGTATATTGGTATGAACTATGTTCTTACACGATCATCGTCCGGTATGAATTAGGTTCGTCCGGTACGAAACGATTATTCCATAGGTCAGTTTCCAAAACCCTGCAAGACGTAACCAACTGTGATAAGTCGGTTTGGTTATTCCTGGGATGAACAAGTTTTGTCCTGGATGATTTTATACAGAGAGTTTTGTCCAGAGATGAAGGTTTAATTTTGTCCTGTATGATTTTAAATAGAGAGTTTCATCTAGAGACGAAGGTTTAATTTCATATGGACGAACAGTGCAACGTGAGAATCCAGAGGCGTTCGTCCCGGGATGAATATTAAATTCGTCCTGGACGATTAGGACTTAGAAAAATTTTCTCACTGCCTGTTCAATCCATTACTCTTCTGAGGGTCAATTGACATGATCGTCCCGTACGAACTATGTTCATCCCCTACGATCAGTTCACAAAAGTTATTCCCCCATATGTGTGTGTTGTGAATATTCACTCAATTACAATCACTCCCTCTCAATTCAAAAACATTTTTAAAGCTTTTAATTTATAAATGATTGGATGCTGAATTTGATTTGAAGTCTTCATAGTTTGGAGTTGATTTTCCTGAAATGTTTGTACACACTAGAGCAAAAATAAATCTTCCAAAAAGTGTTAGGAGATATCTATACATAAAACAATAATATTTATAATCATAAAAATAATACAAGTTGCAAGAATGTAAAACATGCAAATAGCAACTCTCTTAACAATAGTCTCCTATGACATAGCCACGAGTCATCAACTATTGTTTTCAAACAAAATGAATTTGAACTATCAATGCAATCAAGGTCTAACATGTAAACGTTGTTCATTTGTTTTCCATCTAAAACTAGTTTATCATTTAAACTAATCATGTATTTATCAGATAGAAATTTAATATCAAAACCTTTGTCACAAAGTTGATTAATGCTAAGTAAGTTATGCTTCAAACCATCAACTAGTAAGACATTTTCAATTAAAAAATTTTTTGCATTACCAACAATACCTGAGCCTATCACCTTCCTGGTAGTGTTGTCTCCCAACGTTACTTTGCCTCCAGTTTTGATCTCTAGTAGAATGAACTTCTTCATATCTCCAGTCATGTGTCGCGAGCAGCCACTATCCATGTACCACATGCTCTCACTAGGTCTTTTGTGAGAGCATCCCTACAATTTCATTCAAAGATTAGATTTGGGAACCCAAGTGACTTTGGGTTCCTCCTTATGCTTGCATGAATGAGATGTATGTATGTTATGCTGTGATGGATGCAGTTTAGGTCTCCATACTAAGTGTGTCCTACGGTGAATTGTGCATGTGCGGGCTATGTGACCTAACATGCCACAAGAGAAACACCTAACACCAGGAAATGGGTTTACTAACCTATATGGGTGATAGTGCATCTTCCTAATGTTGTGTGATGCATGCTGTGTTGGGGGTTTGCTAGGATGACCTAATGTAAGTGATGCATTTTCTTTTTCTAATTCTTTTAGTTTTACGTTAAGTCTGTTATTTTTTAATGTCAATCCATCGACTTTCCAAAGTAACTTATGCTCACTACGATCTATCTCCCATGCAATTGCCTATAGTTTTTCAAACTCCACTTATAGTTCAATATGCGATGTTTTCAAGGATTCATGTACTTCTTTTAGTTCAATATGCTTCTTATTTAATGCATCATACTCATCAAGAAGTAGCATATGATCTCTATCTAAATCAGAATTTTCCTTAAACAATTTAGCATGCTCAGATTGTAAAGAACTAAATTCAACATTAAGCTTAGCATGCATCTTTTTCAACTTCCTATATGAGTCATGGATATTTTCAGAAATAAGTAATAATTCTTCATATGAAAGTTGACATACCTCATCTTAATCCAGATGATCAAGGTTATCATTAGCCATAAGACACAAATTTGTTACCTCCTCCTCTGCTTCTTCTTCTGATGATTCTGAGGCAGAGTCGACCTAAAAAGCTTTTTATGTCTTCACCTTTCCTTTCTTGGATTTGGCTTTCTCATCACCTTTCTCCTTAGCTGGTTGGCTCTTTAGATTGGGGCAATCGGCTCGAAGGTGACTTGGCTTCCTACACTCAAAACATATTGTATCAGATGAAACCTTATTGAAACTCGAGCTCTTACCTTTATTCTAGCTATTTTGATGATGCTTCTATTTTCTTTTCAGGAAATTTTTGAACTGGCGGGTCATCAGTGCTCTCTCATCCTCTTCCTCTCATGTAGAGCTTTCACTTTCTGAGTTGCTTTCTTTTAATGCCACCGTTCGCTCCTTCTTTTCACCTGCATCACTTTGTCTTTGACTCACTCCTTGCTCGTATGCAATGAGTGACCCAAGGAGATTATCAATAGAGTAAACGTTAAGGTCATTAGATTCAGTGATAGCAGTTATCTTTGCATCATAGGAACTAGGTAAGCATCTAAGAATTTTATTTACTTTCTCAGAATTTGAAATCTCTCTACCTAATGCATGCAAGGATGTCACGATTTGGGTGAACCTAGTGTACATGTCAGATATTATTTCGCTAGGTTTCATGTAGAAGAGTTCATAATCGTGCAGTAAAATTCTAAGCCTAGACTGTTTTACTTCACTTGTTCCTTCGAAAGTAATGCACAGTCTATCCCAAATCTCCTTACCAGTGGCACAGGTAGATACTCTCATATAATCCTCAGACTTCAATGCACAGAAAAAACAATTTAAACATTTAGCATTCAGTTGGGCTAAATCCCTATCCTCATTGTTCCATTCATTAAAAGGTACAGGAGTTTTCAAACCATTAACAGTTTTAAACGGTGCAGCATATCCATCATTCACTAACATCCACATGCGGTAATCAATAGACTATAAAAAAGTAGGCATTCTAATTTTTTAGAAATCAAATGGAATGTTATCAAAGAGTGGTGGACGGGTTATTGAATAACCCTCCGCGGTGTTACGATTACCAAAATGCGACATGATCATTTTTTTAAGGTTTTCTAAAACATAATTTTTGAAAACAAGCTCTGATACAAATTGAAATTACTAGATGGACAAGAGGGAGGCATGTAGCATGATGTCAACCCAAATAAATATTTAAAATATCCTCAGTCTCATGAGAAATTTTATATAAATTTTAATTATAAAACTAAAATAATGCCCATATCTTGCAGGGGGATTTTTATTGGATGCTTGAAATGCTTTCTTGCAATCAAGAGAATTTCAATATGTAAAATTCATATATTAATAATTATGTATAAAATACATAGTACATTAAATATAAAAATTTTTTAGTGAACTTTATACATGATATTTCTTCAGGTATGAGCATATGGGTAAAAAAGTTGATCACGTTCTTAGAGAAGACTTCTTTTAATGGTGCTGCATCTGCTCACTTGGGGAAGTAGTTGGATGTTGCCACTATAAAGCGGTGCATAACTAATAACGGTGGATCAATCGAGCTGATTATATTAGTGCCCTAATATTCAAATAGTCATGATGCTACTATATAGTGTAATATATTTAGTAGTTAATGTTTAACATCACCATGGATTTTGTTACAAATCTGCTTTCAGGGAGTATAATTTTGATAATAGCAAACACTTCTATTTCTCTACGTGTACCTTGCCTACTAATATTTTAGTTCCGCAAGATCAAACTGCAATTTGAACCTGCTCAAGATTGAGCAGACTAAGTTTGAGTCAGTTTATAAATTTTTCCTTTTCTTGAGTCTATTATAAATGATGTGGTTCCTGATGCTAAGTAACCTTGCACACACACATATGGGGGAAAATTTTAGTCTGATTTTAGAGTTCTCTATTTTTGGTCACATTATCTGGGATGATCAATAAATTGGCCTGGACGATCAGTTAAAAATAGAAACTCTAATTAGGGCATCTTAATTAAGATAGCCATCATTAAGCACATCGTCTCAGATGATATTTGTATCGATCGGGACGATAGGCTCAAATAAAAATGAATCAGCCGCTAGATCTATTTAGGTATTATTTATTTTTTTTATATCATCCAGGACATCATCATGGATGATGAAACATAATTATGCATAAATTAACCTGGTTATCAAGGAAAGCAATTAAGGTTTGATTGCTCAATCAAATCATTTTAGACGATCGCAGGATCGGTTGAGACGATCGTAGGATCGGTCGGGAAAATCAATTCAAAAAATCTTAGTTATTCCTTGACAATCAACATCGACCACCTTCTATTCAGGGTGATGTTCTAGACAATTTTCATGAATTTGAACTAATCATCCGGGACGATCGTCAGATCGACCTCGTGAGATAGACCTAGACGGTCAAGCTATTTTTTCATTATCTAGACATATATTCAGTGCAATTGTCTGGAAAATATTCAACAATTTATATTGATTATACATGAGGATATCTTATTGTCCTGAACAATATGAATAAAAACCTTCTTATCGTCCCAAACCATCCGGGCTGATTGAGCTAAATTTGTGTTGATCGTCCAGGAAGATATTTAGTCAGTTTGTTTAAATTAAGAGCTAATTTGATATTATTCTATTTAAGACCTCTTGTTCTACCCAAGAGATCATCTTTTGCTGCTATCTTGACCTGAGAGAGCCTAGAGGAGCGGGAGAGAAAGGGAGGGAGAGAGAGGATCTTGTGAGGGGGAGTTTATGAGGGGTTTCATAAAGGTTTCTCCAAGAAAGGATCTAAGTCATCTTCTTCGATCATCATCCCTTATTCTTGGAGGTTCGAGAGAGGTCCACTTCAGTAATCTATCAAGGTTCTATGCCCACTTCAAGAGAAAGCAAAACAAGTTGGGTTCTCTGCCTGCTTCAGGAGAAAGCAAAAAGAGTTGGGTTCTCTTCCTCACTAGTGTCGATAAAAAGGAGGTTTTGTACAGGCTTCTCCGCCTTGCTGAGGGAGCAAAAGGAGAGTCACTGAGTTTAGTGCAATACTTAGAGCATGCCTCCAGGGAGTGGACGTAGGTCGAGTTGAACGAACCACTATAAATTTATGTGTTCTTTTCCACTGTTTTTTCTGCATTTAATTTTCACACGTTAATAGTTCAAATGGTATCAGAGCGGGATTCATAAAATTAAGTTTTTGAGAACTTTTGAATTTCGATCCATGGCAAACTCCGATAATTGTAATATTATGTAAGGGTATTCCATTACCCGACCACCTTGGTTTGAAAATATTCTATTTGATTTTTAGAAAACTTGCATATCTACTTTTTTACAATCGATTGACTATCGTATGTGGATGCTTGTAAAAGAATGTTATACACCACCTTCTTGTCAAATTAATGGCATTAAAACTGAACTTCATTTTACTAAATGGACTTTTGATGAAAGATATTTAGCACAACTTAATGTAAAATGCTTGAACTACTTTTATATGCTTTAAAATATGAAAATTATATGCATGTTTCAACTTGTGCAACTAATAAAGAAATTTGGGATAGATTGTGCGTAACTTATGAAGGAACCAATGAAGTTAAATAATCTAGGTTGAATATTTTATTGCATGACTATGAACTTTTTTATATGAGACCTTCTGAATCAATTTCTAACATATATACAAGGTTTACTCAAATTGTCACCTTATTGCATGATTTAAGAAAAGAGCTAACTAATTATGAAAAAGTAAATAAAATTTTAATATGCTTGCCTTATTCTTTTGATACTAAGATCACTGCAATTTATGAATCTAAAGATTTAAATACTTATTATATTAATAATTTTCTTGGATCACTCACTGCTTAGGAGCAAGGGATGAATCAAAAAAATATTGATGGATGTGAGGAAAAGAAGGAGAAAACTATGGCAGTGAAGGCAAACAACACGGACACTGATTCTTCTGGGTCTCAAAATAATAATGTTGCCTTTATCTCTAGGCAATTTAAAAGCTTTTTAAGAAAGACCAACAAGTATCATCAAAAGTGGAAAAGAGGTAAGGATAGAAAAAATTTTAAAAGTTCTTTTGATGTTGTTTGCTTTGAATTCATGAAGCTTAGACATATTAAAGCTGATTGTCCTAGACTTAAGGAGCACCTAAGTAAGGAGAAGGGTGAGGAGAAAACCAAATACAGGAAGGATAAGAAGCAGTACCAAAAAGCTTTATGGGCAGATTCTGCATCTGACTCATTTGAGACTGAAGCTGAAGAGGAGATAATAAATTTGTACTTAATGGGAGATCATCTTGATGAATCTGATCAAGAAGAGGTATGTGAACCAACCTATGATCAATTACTTGAAATTTGTGAGAAAATTCATGCATCATATAAGAAACTTAAGAAAATGCATATTAGTTTGAAATTAGAGTTTTTGAATTTGCAAAAAGAGCTTGAAAGTTTAAGTAAAGATCACACTCTACTTGATAGCAATCACATGTCTTTACTTGATAAATTTGATGATTTAAATATAAAGCATTTTGATTTGATTATTAAGCATAATTCTTTGAAAGCATTCTACACCTCACTTGAATCTGATTTTAAAACTTATACTGAAGAATCTGAGCATAAATAGCACTATTTGATTGTCAATAATGATATTTTAGAAAGTGCTAACTTGAGGTTTAAAGCTAAATTGAATACACTTAAGAGAAATTTGAATACTACAACACTTGATCTAAAGCCAAAACTTAGGAAGAGGCATTATAACCCAAATAGATTAGTAAATCCTTTTCCTAGAGTTAGATATTTCTTTTGTGGCATGCTAGGACACATTTTACACACTTGTACTATTCACCGTAGTACACATTGGGTGTGGAGACCCAAACTACATAATTTATAGTAAAACACACATGCATCAAATTCTTATTTTCATAAGAAGGGGCCCAAACCTATTTGGGTTCCTAAATTTGATAGTTTATAATTTTTGTAGGTGTGCTCTCACCAAAGACCTCATGAGAGCATATGGTACTTGGACAGTGGAGGCTCGCGGCTCATAACTGCATAAACTTGCTGCTTAAAAAATTCTGAATTGCATGTTTACTACTCTATTGATTGTTATTATTTTATGTTTTAGTTTGTTATGTTTGCTGCTACTTTTTAGTTGTTACATCTCTGTTATTTTTCTTTGTTTTCCTTCTTATAGCTGAACTGATATTTTGCCTTATTTTTTGTTTTCGGAAATTTATAGTCAATGTCTAAACATCCCTAAATCAATTAAAAGGAGAAACATCGTTGATTGTTTCCCTCACTCTAACCTCTTTTAGTGGTGTAATTTTCTTTTCTAAATAAAAGTCTATCTCAAATTAATAACTGGACTTTGTGATTGAGATTTTTTCTAACTTGCTATAGTAATCTATCTTATATATATAATATTCAAAGTCTTTATATTACTTTCAAGTTCTTTGAAATATTATTTTTGCACTTATCATATAAATTTGATTCTATTTGGTTATTTATTCATTCCTTTATTAGAGAGTGAGTTTTTCTTCTCTAATATTTATAAGATATACTCACAATTGAGAATATTTAAGAGTTTTGAAAAAGAATCTAGCTTGCAAAAATAACCAAAAAAGTGGCCAATGACACAAAAAATAAAAGATGCGCAATGATGCCAAATTGAAAAATATACACAAAGTGTATCAAAAATCAAAATATGCATAAAGTTTCACAATCAATTGACAAGAGGTATAAAATGAGTCCACAAAAAGAAAAGCTTCCCTCTCTTTCAAAACCTTTAAATCTTAGAAGAATTCATATGTCACTTGATATTTTTAAATGCTTGATTTCAAAATTTTATGATTGTGACAAATTACTTTGATATATTACTCTATAAGATATTTTTCTGGAGCCAAGTTTTGAATGGATCTCTTTCTCTTTTCCAATTAGTTTATTCTGAGTTAGGTCTCTTATTTTCAAAAGAAGATTTTGCCCTAAGAGAAGTTCGAGCTAGGTTAGCAGGATCAAAAATTCTACCATTTTTGGATTTCAACAATGTTAACTCATTGGTCTTACAAGTCCTTAAATTCAAACACTTGGAAAATTTATCATTTTTGTACCTTTAAAAGAAAAAAAAATATTAATTTTTTTGTTTCATTTTTTTTGTCTCTTATGTCTTTTTTTTTATCTTTTACTGGTTGTTATGTTTTTAGGCCTTCTCTAATCATCTCTATCCATCATCTGATGTTTCACTTTTTTGTCACATCATCCCGGATGACATTCATATCATCCTGGATGATCAGTTCAATTCATTATTTAAATTTCATCTGTTGACTGTTATATTCTCTTTGTTAATCATCGTCCTGGATGAAACTTTATCGTCCTGGATGATCTGATCGTATCCTACTTTGCTTACTTTGATCGGCCCGAATGATCCTCTTCATCTTAGACGATGTTCTTAAATCTTTGCTCAATTTATGAACAATCGTCCCGTATGATCCACATGTTCGTATTGAACGATACACGTGGTAATATATTTAAGCTCTTTAAATTTGAATGGTGCGATCAATTATTGATGATCATCCCAAACAATCCACATGTTCATCCCGAACGATACAAGTGGCAATGTTTTAAATATTTTTAAATTTGGCCAGTACGATCTATTATTATGCATCGTCCTAGATAATCAGCCTAATCGGCCCTAACAATCTACTTTTTCAATGGTCATCTAGAATGACTCCTCAGGACGATCGCTTGTGTCTTATTGTCCCGGGAGATATCTGATCATCCAGGATGACTTTACCGCCTTTTTGACCAAATGTCCTGGACGCAATTATTGCACCATATCATCCTAGATGATTCTACGATCGTCCTGAATGATCGATCCGATTCTTTTTAAACTGAGCCCCTCAAACATTTTTCTCACATAATCCTTCTCAAATCCTCTTTTCTCTTACTCTTGTGCTCTATTATCCTAAGTGTGGCCAATGGAAAGCAATCTCGCCATCCTGCTGGGAGTTCCTCGATGGTGAATCTGGACTCTTGCTTCACTAAGGCAGATGATCAAGCCGGCTATCAAATGTACAAAATAGATGGAATTATTGTATCCCGGACTGTCAACCCGCACATTCTTTCCTATCATGTCCTAGATTTATTTGTGCACACTTCCATTACCTTCCTTCTTACTCTCTCTATCCCCTTCAATTTGGAACTTCTTTTTTAATGTTTTGCTAGCCTGCGCATAAATTCTTCTTTCACTGCTCTCAGGTCCTATGTAAATCAACGTCCCGTCAAAATCATTAATCAGGACTGTCAAGAGCTTCTACAACTTTCTACCACAGGGGACAAACTCCATACCCTCTGCTCTGATCCTGACTACGACTAGGCTCTGGCAGACCACTTTCTTAGAAATACTAATGCTCACTTTCACTTTGGAGAATATAACACCTTACTCAAAGATTTTAGGACAATTCAGTATGTCCTTCGCACCTCAATTCTTACAAAAGCTGATGATCGCATTCATATCACTCCTCTTCTTTCGATCACCATTTTTTATATTTTGGCTCGTCGTGAATTCAATGCCACATATTTGATTTTTTGCTATATTGAGTATCTGACCACTATTCGAGATCCAGGACATAGGAGGAAGCCCAATCTTGCCCTAAGACATATCATTGCCTATGTCTTAGAATCAAAATACAACTTCCAATATCCTGCCCCATTAAATTTTCAACCTGTCTTCTACTTAAATAACTCCTTCCATGTTCTTCACAGTACTCATCTCCACTCAGGGCACGAGGAAGCCAAGGGAGCTGAGGAGGAGGCAGCTCCTGCATCTATTCCTATACCTACTCCACTCCGCCAGCACGTTTAGCTAGATCAGTTGGTGGAGCGATTCGACCAGTGGGAGACTCACTTTGAGACATTCGTTGCTGCATAAGAGAACCAATATGAGGAGGACGTTACTCGCTTTGATGCTTACTTAGCTCACCAGCAGCTCCAGCACGACCAGGATATGGCCTGGCTTGGGGAGCAGTTTGCGACTCTTTCCAATTACTTTCAGCCACATCCACCACCACCACCTCCTCCTTCGGATGATTAGGAGTCGTCTTTCTTTTAGTTTGCTTGTTCTTGTGTGATGTTATTTTACTTCTGTTTAGTAGTTTGTGTTATTTTTCTTTTTATCTCCTCTTTTTTGTGATGTCAAAAGTGGGAGTAGCTGTACAAGTTTGTACTATTCTAGTTTGTTCTAGTTTATTATGTTTTTATGATGGATAGTGGAACTATTTGAACTGTGGTTGTTTCTTTATCTATTTCCATTAAAACTGCTTTAAATTGCTTTAATTACTTTGTGTTTTCCATCATTAAAAACGGGTAGATTGTTGCAAATATGCTTTCAGGGTATAATTTTGATGATAACAAACACTTCTGTTTCTCTATGACTACCTTGCCTACTAATATTTTAGGTCCATAAGATCAAACTTCAATTTGAGCTAGCTCAAGATTGGGTAGACTAGGTCTGAGTTAGTTTGTAAATTTTTCTCTTTCTTGAGTTTATTGTAAACGATATGATTCATGATGCTTAGTAACCTTGCACATACACATGGGGGAAATTTTTTATCTGATTTTAGAGTTTTTTGTTTTTTGTTACATCTTTAGGAATGATTAATAAATTGTCCTAGAAAATCAGTTAAAAATAGAAACCCTAATTATGGCATACTAGTTAAGGCAGTTGTCATTAAGCACATCATCCTGGACGATATTCCTATCAGCCAGGACAATAGACTCAAATCAGAAAGAATTAGCCGCCAGATCTATTTAGGTATTATTTATTTTTGGACATCAACCTGGATGATGAAACAAAATTATGCCTAAATTAACCTGGTTGTTAAGGAAAGAAATTAAAGTTTGATTGTTCGATCAAATCATCCTAGATGATCGCAGGATAGGCCGGGACGATCAATTCAAAAAAACCTTAGTTATTCCTAAAACATCAATATCGGCCACCTTCTATTCAGGGTGATGGTCTAAATGATTTTCATGAATTTGAACTAATCATCTGGGACGATCGTGAGATCGGCCTAGACGATCAAGCTTTTTTTTCATCATCCAGACATCCATTCAGTACGATTGTCTGGACTATATTCAATGATTTGTACTGATCGTATAGGATGATATCTTATCATCCTAGATGATATGATCAAAAACCTTCTGATCATCCCAAACCGTCCGGGCTGATTGAGTGAAATTTGTGCTAATATCCAGGATGATATTTATATCATCCTAGATGATAAAGTTGGTTTGTTTAAATTAAGAGTTATTCTGAAACTCTTCTATTTAAGACCTCTTGTTCTACCCAAGAGATCATCTTTTGCTGCAGTCTTGACCTCAGAAAGCCTAGAGGAGAGGAAAAGAAAGGGAGAGAGAGAGAGAGAGGATCTTGTGTGGGGGAGTTTGTGAGGGGTTTCACAAAGGTTGCTCCAAGAAAGGATCCAATGTTGCAACCCGTGACCCCGAGTTTGAGATTTTGATGATGCCAAATAA
>NW_021319682.1:7282367-7301337 GCF_001605985.2 Dendrobium catenatum | reverse complement strand
TACAATTCACCCCCCCTCTTGTCGTTTAGTAATTTCATCCAAGTCATCTTCTCCGATCATCGTCCCTTATTCTTGGAGGTTCGAGAGAGGTCCACTTTAGCAATCAATCAATGTTCTATGCCTGCTTCAGGAGGAAGCAAAAGGAGTTGGGTTCTCTACCTCACCGGTGTCGGTGGAACAGAGATTTTATACATACTTATCCGCCTTGGTGAGAGAGCAAAAGGAGAGTCACTGAGTTTAGTGCAATACTCGGAGGACACCTCCGAGGAGTGGACATAGGTCAAGTTGATCGAACCACTATAAATTTATGTGTTCTTTTCTACTACTTTTTTCGCATTTAATTTTGCACGTTAAATTTCTTTGTAGAGAATTTTGGTTTGGTTGAGATTTAGTTTTTGATTGAAAGATTTTTTAAAATACCAATTCATCCCCCCCTCTTGGTTAGCTTCGGCTAGTTCATAAGGATTTAACATCCCTAACGAACTTTTAGATTTAACACTCATGGTACCTCTTAGCATGATCAATGCAATCTTTCACAAGTGTTGGCCAATGGAAACACATTCTATTTATTTTTACCGTCATTTTGGGACCTAATTGGTATGCATTATAAAGTCCTTGAACTTCTTCTACCACCCTATTAATTTCTTTGGTCTCTAAACTTCTCAGCCACATCTGGTCAAAAGCTCTTTGATATAGCATATTATTTACAAACGTATATCATAATACTATTTTCTTGATTTGTGCAACCTATAATTTATTTGCTGGCAGTTTGCTTTCTCTAAGTAATCTATGAACAATTGCCTCCAATCAACTTATTCTTTGACATCCATGCAATACCACCATAACTTTGAGATGCCCCTAGCTTTACTCCTCATTTTAACTACTTGATATTCACCTAGTGTGTTTTCAATTAAAATTTAATAAGGAGATGATGATAAACCATAGGTGTATCCTGGTAGCTCAAATATGGCAATCCCTCAACCTACGAGAATTATAGAATTATTAGCTCTAAGACCCGGCAAGTGTTGACTCCAATCAACATACGCTCGTCATTCATACTAGCCATTTCCTTGCCTAATTTGGACAAATAATTTGCTTTGCTATTTTGAACTCATGAAAGCTCATAAAACTTGAGCTAATTTAATTGTTTGAATTTGCTTCATAAGCTCTATAACTCATCAGTGATAATAGGGTAACTCGAATTTGATTATTTTATAGATACTCAACACTTGATTTATGACAAGTTTAGAGTCATCAAAAGCTTAAAGGTTCTAAATTTTGACAAAAATAATAATCTCAAGACCTATTATTAGAGCTTCGTATTCAATCTCATTATTAGTTCAGGGTTAGGTTAGACTGAATGAATATCTCATTATACCTCCCTCATGCATTATAAAAATGAGATCAATGTTAGCTCGGGCTTTTACCAAATTTGACGGTTATGTAGATTTAATAGATAATTCCCAATCGAGTACATCTCCCAAACTCATGGTTTCTTCTCTCCTTTGACATGCATGATCTATAGTCAAGCAGATCATCATTGAGTAGTGAATTTATAGGGATAGGATGTACGGCGAGAAAATCTGTCAGAGCTTGTCCCTTCATCACCTTTTGTGGTACATATGTGATATTAAACTATAGAAGTATTACTATATATCTTCTTTTTTTTTTTTGAAAGATGCATAAAGCAATAGCCTTAAAGGATAAAATACCTAATACAAACTAATAGCATCACATTCCTCCTTTAACAAAAGAAAAAAGGTAGGAGGAATGCGTTCCAAACTAATATCATCTCAAAAAAAGTTACCATTAAGAGCATAGTTAGCACAACCATCCGCTAACTTATTGCAATCCCTATTTACACAATTGAAAATAACATAATTAAACTCTTTGACAAAAGAAAAAAATCTAAACCAAACTCCGATTCATGCAAGCTCATCCTCTTGATGTTATTTTGAATGCTTTTAATTACATTTTCATTGTCTCCTTCAATGATAATACATTTGTATTGAATCATCCATTCTTTAATAATTCCTTTTAAAGAGAAAATAGCTTCCATTTCAAGCCGAGCAATATTCCAATGAATACTTTTGAAACCAAATGCAAAAAGAAACCTACCTTTATGGTCTCGGCAAATAGCTCCAATTCAAGTTTTATAAGATGATAACAAAGCTGCATCAACATTAATTTTGATCCAATCGGGTCGAGGAGGATGCCAACATTTATTAAACAATTGAAATGGTTGATTAACATCCCATAAGCCTGAATTATTTTTATTAGACATAGAAATAAAAGGCATTCAAGAGCATTAGAAGCAATACTTAAATTACTATCCTCCTTACCTTCATTTATAAGTTTATTTCTAGACTTCCAACAAAGAAAGATGGATGCACAATAAACATTAGCAAGAAAGGTCTTTGTAGTAGCATTATGTTCCAACCAGCAAATACATTCAGCAAAATTCTCCAAAGGAGGTATTTGAAAACCCCATTGATTCAAAATATTCACAATTTGAATCAATTTATCACAAGTCACCGCCGCATGTGCAATATCTTCAGTTTTCATACATCCTCTAGGACATGAGATTCCCTCCTTTAATCTTCTATATTCCAAAAACTGGAAAGTAGGAATAGCTTTATGATATAATCTCCACCATAAAACTTAAATCCTTAGATTAAGTTTGATTTTCTTAATCCATGGTCAGTAATTTTGCATATTTGAATCGGATACAATGGATTCAAATGATAATGTCGCAAATAATTTCCCATAATTCTGAAAAATTAGCTCCATTTGATCCTTGTGGCACACCGAATCAATTTGAATTTTGCAAAAAAAAATATTTATCAATTCCTCTCCAAATACCTGATGAAGCTTCTCCATATCCCAACCACCATTACTAACAAAGTAATCTACTGTTAACTTGTTACAATGTAGAATAGTAGGAAAAGTAGGCAACTTGCTTAAAGATTTGTCTAATACCCAAATATCTTCCATGACATTAACATTCTCCCCATTGGATATTTTCCATCTTACAATTGGTTTAAGAGCCTTAGCACCACTAAAATGATTTTCCAAGCAATTGACATATTCTGCTTCAAATCAGGAGTCCAACATGATGTGCCATATTTCGGTTTCAAGGCTTTATGCAAAAAAGAGTCATATTCATTCATAAATTTCCATACAATTTTTGCTCTTAAAGCATCCATCCACCTTTCTCACACAAGAATGAAGACTACATCCTCCTAAATGATATGGTTTACACAAAGATTCCCAACAAACAAAATGTAAACCATTTTCATTCTTCTTCCTATGCCAAATAAAATCCCTACAAGCTTTATCAATTTCAGCCAAAACTCCTACCAAAACTAGGGAATGAGTGCAATGAAACACCGAAATTGATAGAATTGTAGATCTAGCAAGAGTAAATCTCCTTGACAGAGATATAAATTGCTTCCCCACGTATCCAACTTTCCAATAACTTTTTCCAACATGAAATTGAAGTCTGATGCCTTAATTCTCCTCAAAGCAATCTTAACCCCCAAGTAATAGAATTCTTTAATAGCTTTAAATCCCATTACCCGAGCAATACTCTTTTTCCTTCTTTTACTCACAGCTTTCCCGAAAAGAATAGAAGATTTAGTATAATGGATCTTTTGTCCTGACCAATTACAATAATCCAATAGAATACCTCTGATCCTCTTTATCAACTTTATATTAGCTTCAGAAAAAATTAAGATATCATCTGCATAAAGCAGATGAGATATCCTAGGAGCATTATGGTGTATTTTTATCCCTATCTCATTTTCCTCTTTAATTAAAGCATTTGATAAAAGTTGGGAATTAAAAGCAAAGAGAAATGAAGATAAGGGTCAACCTTGATGAATTCCACTACGAGCACAAATCCACTTAGAAGAGTTCCCATTAATCAAAATAGAGAACCTTTGATTTTCTACACATTCCAAAATAAGTATGGAAAAATACGAAGGAAAGCCGAAGTATATCAAAATCTGCTTCAAAGTTCTCCAAGACATACTATCATATGCTTGCTCCATATCTATCTTGAATGAAACCAATTCTTTTGAAGATTTAGAATATCTGAATTTGCGAAATATTTCTTGAGAAATTAAGATATTGTTTGATAAAGAACAACCTTAAATGAAAGCTGACTGATTTTTTGAAATTAGATTAGGAAGCATAGAAACAAATCTATTGAGAAGAATCTTAGCCACAAGTTTAAAAATCGTTTTACATAAACTTATTGGCCTAAAATTTGAAGGTATCATTGGCATATCCACCTTTTGAATGAGCGCAGTGTATCTTTCCAATTGGTTTCCATTATACCCATAAAGAAATATCCAATTTAATGATGGACCAATAAAATTTGAGAAATAAATGTGTAATACCATCCACACCTGGTGAAACACCTCCCCAAATTGGTTGAGCTGCTAAAACTTCTTCCATAGTAAGCTCGATTTCATGACTTCTCTATCATGATCTGTCAACATACTTCTAGGAATTGGCCAATTGTTCAAGGAGCAAGATCTATACTCCTACATTGTTTGAAAGAATTTGAAAAAAAAAATGTTTTCAAATTGATATTGATCTTCTACCAAAAAACCATTTTCATCTTTAATCTTGAAAATATGTTTTGAATTCATTCTAGCATTAACAAAAGAATAAAAAAACTTTGAATTCACATCACCATCTTTTATCCATTTTACCTTAGCTCTTGGTCTCCACCAAGTGTTCAACTAAGATAAGTACTATTGAACACATTAATTTTCTTATCTAAGAACCAAGATCTTCTCCTCAGAAAGATTTCCAACAAGAGATTCCTCCATTTGCAACTCTAAAATCTCCTTAGTCAGATTGTCCTTCAATTGATTGAGGTTTTTCAATTTAGCCTTGCTCCAAAAAAGAAGTGCCTTTAAAGCCCTCTTAAATTTGATGTCGAGAATGACCGAATGAGCACCATTAATATTTCTATTCCATGCCTTATGAACAATAGTAGCTTAAGCAAAATGAGAGTCCCAAGTGTCTTCAAACTTGATGTTGCACTTTGATTTAGGAAAATCATTCCAAAGTTTCAACACAATGGGGTAGTGGTCTGATGCCACTCTAGGAAGATGATGAACCACCAATAACGGATTAGAATTAACAGCTGTCGAACTAATAAAGCATTTGTCCAATCTTTCTAAAATACTTGCTCCACCTAATTTGTTATTGTACCAAGTGTACGTTGGTCCAATAAAATCCACTTTATGATAATCATTGTTATATAAGAAGAATTTCATTTCCTTATGTCCTTGGGAAAAGATAAATCTTTTCCCTCCCCTTTTATCATTTTTGGACAATAGGCAGTTAAAATCACCACCCATTATAGAAAGTTTATCATTTAACACATAGTCCTCCAAATGATTCGAAAGCTCCCTTCTTTTATAAATTTCTCTATTTCCATAAACTGTAGAAATCCTCCAAACTTCTTTGTTATAAATTTCCAAATCCCCAATTACACATTGTTATGAAGAATGCAATGTATTAAAAGAAGCCACCTTGGTATTCCAAAGAACCAGAATTCCTCCTGACAAGCCATCAGAAGGAAGGTGGAAGAAATTCCAATCTACTCCAATGAGTAAATTGATATCCTTTCTTTCCATAGAAGAAACTTTAGTTCTAATAACCCTACAAAAATCACACCATTTTCTTTTACAAATTCTATAAGATATAGAAAAGCATTAGGAAAGTTGAGGTATTAGATTTAACTTATGTTAAGAAAGGTAGAGGTATACCTAAAAAGACTTTGTTAGAAAATATTAGAAATGATCTTTCTTTATTCCATTTAAATGAGAATTTGACTTTTAACTGGACACAATGGCGAAAAAAGATTCATGTAGCTGACCCCACGTAGTGGGACAAAGGCTTGATGTTGTTGTTGTTGATTGTGTTTTTCTTATTTTTATATCAAATTAGCTCCAAACCACTTGAATTTTTCCCCAAATATTAGCAATAACACCTAGGGATGATTTCAAGTGTTTGAAATTTATTTGTTATTTTTTATATTTATAATTATTTATTTTAATAAATTCTTAGATCTTCTTGGTTATTAATTTAATTTTTATCTTAGATGAATTTTAAAGGGATTTTATTTTTCCTCTATTAAGCTTTTAATTATGAGCATTTTGATATATTACATGTAATTTTGGGATTTAAAATGAATTTTCAAGGTTCCTAGGTTACTTATGTACATGAATCTTGTGTTCACTAAATGGCAGACCAAATAATATCCAAATATAATGAAATTTGAAACATAAGTAAATGAATACATGTGCTTCAAACCAACTGAATTTGGGCTCATCAAATCCTCCTTATGTTTCAAAATCAATCATCAAAGCTAAACACATCTATAGCCTTAATAATTTATTTTAGGAGTTTATTAACTAGATTTGGGTAAAATCACTAGCTAACTAACCCTTGCATGAATGTAAACACACCATAGAAAGATTGTGGAAGAAAATTCTAAATATTGTAAGAGTTATGAATTTTCAAAGTTATGGATCTAAAGTGGACATGGGACTTTGAAATTTCAAATCACAAAAATTGAGAGCTCACCATGATTCAATAAAATTAAAGGAGGTGACTAACATGCTCAAGAATCAACCACAAAAATTTGAGCTCAATTGAGCCATCAGATCTTAAGAAAATCAAGAAAACAAGAAAACCCTCATCTTTGATGCTCTCAATAATTATTTGTCAAATTAATTTGTATTTTTTTAAATGGTATGACTCAAGTCCTTTCCAATGAGCACAAGATCACTCATTTTGAAGTTAATTTGGATTTTCTAAGATTTTGTAAATTTTTTAGCATTTTAGATGAATTTTAATTCATTTTAATTTAAATTCTTGACACAATCATTAGCAATGATTGGAGTCGATGACACCATTTTGTTGTGGTCAAGTCTTAATCCATGTCGGATTTAACACCAAGACCATTAATGGATTCATTGTAGGAGGAATGGATACATAGTTTGTATCCACGTCACCCAAAATCTAAACTATGTGTGCCATTTTGTGATCCATCGAATGTGTCATTTCATCCAACACGATCTGGACCATCCGATTGAGTGTGTATTATGATTAGACTATTCAGATTTGACCAGATCTTTTAGTTCAAAATAAACTATCAATTTAAATGCCTATAACTTTTGAAATTTAAAATATAAGCTCAATATAACCTAGTCTTTTAATGCTTGGAGTTTTGAGTCTCCATGCATTGAGATTTAGGAGAAAATATAATTGGAAGTTTAAACTTCAAATTGAGATTTCTCACTAACTTGTGGTTGGATTTCCCTAATCTTGGGCTATATGGATTGTTGGAGAGATCCTCTTCAACTTTCTAGAAGACTTTAAGAGCTGGTTTGGACTATATTAGGAGATAGCTCTGGATTATCATTTCTCTCTCTCTCTCTCTCCCTCCTTCCCTCTCTCTTTCTCTCAATTGCTAATTTGGGGGTTTCTTGAATTATGGGAGGGCAGAGGAAGCTATGTAAGAGTCGGGGAGTTGGATATAGAGCTAGAGATATAGATTGGTAAAAGTTCGTATAAGTTGTTTGACCTACGCAATTGTCCCAAGGCTAACCAAGAGGGGGTGAATTGTTATTTAAGAATTTCCTCTTGAATAAAAAACCAATTTCATTAATTTTATAATTTTATTTTTTTTAATAAGCTTTTAAACCACAACAATAAATTACTAAAAAATAAAATTCAAAAATATAAAAAGGACACTGTAATTTATAGTGGTTTATTCCAACAAGACCTATGTCCACTCCCTCAAGATTCCCACTTCAGGTATTGCTTAATTAGTAAAGTGACTCTCCTTTTGTCCCCACAGCAAGGCGGAGAATCCTTTACAATTTTCCTCTTTTCCGTCAATCCCCGGTATGGTAGAGTACCATCATCCTTTCACATCCTCCAAGTGTTGGCAAAGTACCGTCATCCTTTTACACCCTCCAAGTATCGATAGAGTACTGTCATCCTTTCACACCCTCCAAGTGTCAGCAGAGTACCATCATCCTTTTAAACCCACCAAGTGTCGGCAAAGAATCATATCTTCTCCAAAGATATTCTCTCGGTAACTAAAAAGAAGAAAAGAAGAGAATTGGCACACAAAAATAAAAGAGATTATTATCTTTGAGAAACATTGTGAAACATTTACACTCCACTTGTAAGAACTCTCTCTCAAACACTCTCCCAAATCACCCTTTTACTTACTCTCAAAGAAATCATGAAGACTTGATTCGTCCAAGTCAATTTATAAGTACTTTTATATGAATGACACAAAAAGCTATCTAGAAAACTAAAAATTTCAATTTTAAGCATCTACGATAGTACAGAATGATTAATAATCATCTTGGACGAATAGTTCAAAATTTGCTCTTATGATTCTATACGAATTATTTTCGTATAAGCGTATTATACAGTATGATATATATATCGTATAGTATGAACAGTTATAAAAAATTTTCTATTCTTCTAGAGGAAAATGTTTCACATAATTTTGTACTCTAGACGTCGTATGTACAAACTCTAAATCGTCCCAAACGAATAGTTCAAAAAAATTTACCAATTCATATGGATGAAAATGTTCCCAATATTTTCGTACTCTAGACATTATCTGTATGAACTCCAGATCATCCCGGACGAATAGTTCAAAAAATTTACCTATTCGTATGGATGAAAAATGTTTGCATCATTTTTGTACTATAGACGTTGTCTGTACAAACTCCAGATCGTCCCGGACGAATAGTCAAAAATTTTACCTATTCGCATGGACTAAAATGTTTACATCATTTTTGTACTCTTGATGTCATCTATATGAAACTAACTTCATATAGTACGAATAATACTTAGATAATTATTTTCCATCCATGCTATGATTAATTACTTGCTGGAGGAAATATCTGAATAAATCATCTCGTACGAATTAAAATTATACAGTATGCTTATTTTAATAATTTTTATAAATTTTTAATACTCCCCCAATATGTGTGTACACAGTTACTCAATTATAATCACATTCTCTCAGACTCAATAAAAGTGTAAAAATACTAACTCCAATTACAATGAACCCTAAATAAATCTGACTTGAATTCTTCAACAATCTAGAGTATGATTTCTCTAAAATATTAGTACACACAAATAATAAAAGCAATATATCCAATATATGTTAGGAGAAATAGTAATCAAAACAATAATATTTGGAATCATTAAAAACACACCTGATATAAAAATATAGTTATGCAAATTAAGTTGCAACAATCTCTACCTTTTTTATGATAGCAAAATAATTATTATTTGAGTTAGCATTTAAACAAAAATTTCTCCTTAGCTCCCCCTAAATTAATGGCCAATATAAATCTAAGGATTCCAATGAAGAAAAAAAATCTTAAACTAAAAAAAATAAAAAGACACAAAATTAAAAACAAATTCGAACAAAAATATGAACCCTAAATACGAACACAAAACACAAACATGAATGAACACTCAAAATCCTAACTCAAAAAACATAACATACACATACACACATCACACAACAAACATATCAATTAAACAATATTCACACAACAAACACATCAATCAAATAATATTATTGCTCCCGCTTTTGATAACAACAAAAAGGGAAGTAGAACTTAAAAAGAAAGCTTGCAATAGATAAACCAAATAGAATTGAACTAGAAAAAGGATTTGAAACCAATTGCAAATACAATATTAATTTCACAATACTAAAAAGAAAAAATTCAAAATTTTAAATCAAAAAATAATGAAGAGAAGAAAAATCAATCAAAGTCATTATTCAAGTTAGACAAATTAAATAAAGATGATTATTGCAAAAATGATGAAATGAAGATTAGATAACTTCAAATTCAATATACAATATAATTATTAATTATATTGATTTGAATTATAGATTAAAAGATAGTGGAAAAAACTTAATAATAAATTTCAAATTGAGACATTGCGCATCTTTCAAATATTTGTGGCACACTTTATGCATCTTTTCTATTTCGGGTAATTTTATGCCTCTTTTTATTTTGCAAACTATTGCATATTCTTTTAATTTTTGCACACATTATGCATTTATTTTTTATTTACTTTTGGTTAATTTCAATATCAGTAATCTAAAATCAAAATTCACTAATAATACAAATAAGCATATTAAAAAATAATAATAAAAACAAGACATCAAACTTATAATAATTATATGTTAGAAATGTTTGTCTAAAAAACATGAAATTGATCTTCTTATCTAACTCTTGTTAGAATTTTAATTTAAACTTTTGAAATATTAGATTTTCGTAAGAAAATTAATTTGAAAACAAAATAATTTATAGCTTATTTTAGATCAATTTCAAAAGATTTTTCATATTAGGCAAACTTAACATTTCAAGAAATAATAAGCAAACACAAGTTTCTAAAACATGACATTTTTGTATTGATATCAAAATGATCAAATACATTCATTATATTAATATCAATTAGGGGTGTCAATTTCGGGTCACGGGTTGGGTTCAGGTCAAACCCAGAACTGACCCAGCCTTGTTCGGGTCAACCCAAACCAGACTTGTTTGTAAAAATGGGTCTATTTTTGGGACCCAAACCCGACCCACTTTAGGTTCGGGTCAACCCGACCCAACACGAATTTTCTAATTTGATATGACGAATGCGTCAAGCTCCCGTCACTACTTCTAGTTCCGATGAGGCAGTGCCGCGGTGAGCTGGCCAGCTGTCCAGACTTTTGATTTTACAGGAAATAACATCGTCGGAGGAGTCGTTGAAGAAGGAAGAACTAGCGTGACCATATGAGTGATGGTGGGTGGCCACGCTGCCGCCAGGCAGCAGCAGCAAGCCAGCGACGGGTCATTTTGCGGCCAGACCGCATGATTCGTGTTACTACTCGTGAGTTCGTGACGCCTGATGAAGTGACGGAGCAACTTAACTTGTCACAGGCTTGAAGCGTCGGGTCATTTTGCAGGCAAGGCTGCCACGCCGGGCAACACATATGGGCAGAACTTTTTGGGTCAATTTTGGGTAGATTTTGGGTTTTTGTGCCAACCTGAACCCGAAGCAAAATTCAAATCGGGTCAGATTTATGAACCCAAACCTGACCCGTTTGCTATCCGGGTTGATTCGAACCCGGATTTTTCTAGGTCGGGTTCAGGTCGGGTTTTGGGTCGAGTCAAAATTTGACACCCCTAATATTAACTAGAACAAACACATCATCATCACATTAAAAAACTAATAACAAACAACAATCACAACTAACATGAAAGAAAAAACATCATCATATTACTCACAAAAGCCTGGTAGAAATAACAACAAAGAAGTACATCTATAACTCAGAGGGGCCCTAATCTAGAGGAGGAGTCTGGTTGAATAATGAAAAATGGCTATTCATCATAGCTATATGAAAGTTCGTTAGGGATGTTAAGCCCTATAGAACTGGCCCAAGCTAACCAATATGGGGGGTGAATTGGTATTTTAAAAATTTTCTTTTCAAAAAGAAGTAAAATCTCATAAACCAAAATCACACCACAAAAAAATAAGCGCGGAAATTTAAAGTGCGGAAGTTAGAAAGAAGAACAAAAAAATTTATAGTGGTTCGGTCAACTCAACCTACGTCCACTCCCCGGAGGTGCCCTCCAAGTATTGCACTACAATCGTGACTCTCCTTTAGCCCCCACAGCTATGCGGAGAAGACTTTACAAAGAACCTCTTTTTGCCACCCCGGCAAGGCAGAGAACCTATCTACTTTTGCTTCCTCCTGAAGCTAGCAGAGAACCACAATTAGATGCTGAATCCTTACCTCTACCGACCCTTCCACGGACGAGAAACTCTAGACAAAGAAGAAGCTGAGCGATCCTTGATGCAACCCTTGTGAATCCCCTCACAAGCTCCCCCTCACAAGATCCTCTCTCTCTCCCTCTCTCTCTTTCTCTCCTCAAGGTCTTCTCAGATCAAGGTAGCAGCAAAAAATTATTCAAAATGTTGAACAAGAGCTCTTAAATAGAAGAGCTTCAAAGGAGCTTATTAATTGCAAGTTGCCGACAATATCGTCCAGGCCGATATGGACATCGTCCTGGCCGATCAATACAAATCTCAGAAGATCGGCCAGAGCATTACCCTGAATGCAAACTGGACGATTTAAAATTGGCTTGATCGTCCAGGCCGATCTCACGATCGTCCCGGCCTATCAGTTCAAATCAGAGGAAAATCGTCCAGAGCATCGACCTGAATTTGTTCTGGCCGATATTTATCTTCCAAAAGTAACTAAGGTTTTTGAATATATCGTCCTGGTCGATCCTGGGATATTCCTGGACGATATGATCGTATCAATCATCCTTAATTACATCCTTAATTTGTCTGATCAATTAAGGCATAATTTGTAAATATCGTCCAGGCCGATCAAAGATCGTCCTGGCCGATTACCAAAAATTATAGAATACCTTAATTGTTTATGGAGGCAACTTCTTTCTGTTTTGAGCTTATCGTCCAGGACGATCTGGTAATGACAGCTGCCTTAATTAAGAATCCTGAATAGAATCTCTGTTTTAAACTAAATCGTCTAGGCCGATATAAATATCGACCTGGCCGATGTGAGTAAAAATAGAAATTCTAAGTCTCTCAAGTGTGTGTGTGTAGGGTTACTTAGCATCAGTCTCTTTGAACATTACAAATAGACTCAAGAAGAGAAAAAACAAAGTACAGACTGACTCAACCCTAAACCTACGCAATCTTGAACTGGCTTTGTTTGTTCGTCCGATCTTTGATTCCTGAAAAGTTAGAAATAATAAACAGTCCAAGAGAATCAATAGTGTTTGTCAATCATCAAAACATAAGTCATGAAAATAGATTTGCAACAATCTCCCTCTTTTTGATGATGGCAAAATACTACGAGAACAATCAGCAGTAAAAATTATGGGATCGACAAGTGTAAAAATACCATAAACTTATCCCCCTTTTGACATATCAAAAAGGAGGAGGGAACAGAGAAAAGAAAAAATAACAAACCAAATTTTTTTTTTTTTTTTGTAACCAAGGCATGAAAATGATGTAGTATCTTATGTGATTGATTTAAAAACTTTTGGGTTAATGAGTTAATCAATCTCAACAATCCAATGGTAGAATATCCGGTCATGGTTACCCTTATCTCAGACGTTTTCTTAGGGTAGAATTATCTTTTGAAATCAATGACCTAACTCAAAGAATTAATTGGATATGAGAAAAAGAATTCATCCATCACTTGGTTTAAGAAAAAATATCTTTATATAATAATGAACCAAAGTAAATCTATCATGATCGCAAAACAATCGAAATCAAGCCTTTGAGAATCAAAACTTCTAAGTTCTAAAAGATTTAAAAAGAGAGAATATCTTGCTTTTGAGTGGGCTAATTTTATGCCTCTTGTCAATTGAGTGGCGCTTTGCGCGTCTTTTTATAGATTTTCAATTTGGCGTCTTTGCCCTTCTTTTGTTGGCATCATTGGCCAATTTTTTTTTTTTTTTGCACGCTACATTCTCTTTTATAATCTCATAAAAAAAATCTTAGTTGTGAGTATATCTTCTTAGATATTAGAGAATAGGAGCTCTCTCTCTAACATAAGGAAGAATTATCATAAATAGAATCAATAATCAAAGACAAGAGTAACGAGGGATCTTGATGTGACAAAAAAGACTTTAATCATTATAAATACAAGATAGATTTGCTTAAGCAAGCTTAAGAAAAGATCTTAATTTCATACGTAATCTTTAATTTGAAATAGATTTTTGATTAGAAAAGAAAACTATACCACTAAAATAGGTTAGAGAAAGAGACACAATCACAAAGTATTTTTACCATCTAAGAGATTAAGAGATGAAAAACACATTGACTACAAATTTTCAAAAACAAGGACAAGGAACTTTCACCCACCCCCTTCTTTGGTTAAACTTGGACCATTCTATAGGGCTAACATCCCAACGAACTTTCAAGTGGTATCAGAGCGGGATTATAAAAATTAGTTAAAACTTTTGATTTTGAATCCATGCTGAGCCTTGGAACTCGTAACACTACGAAAGGTATATTCTAAATACCCGAAGCCCCCTATTGCGATAACCTAACCTTTGATTTCTAGAAACCCGCATGTAACGTTTTATAATATAAGATGATTATCGACATGTGGGAATGCTTATTGAAAGGAAGGTTTATTTCCTCTGGCACTCTCTCATAGAAATTAAAGGGGTTTTTAAAAACTTGATAATTGGTTTTTTGACTGGAGATGACTTTACATGAAGGAGAAGCCAATTAAATTGCCATAAATGTTTTGAACTGTATTTTTCTGTGCTTTAAAAATCTGAGGACATTAATCATGCATGTCTCCTACTGCAAATGGGTATACAGAATTTGGGATTTAAAGTTGTTGTATCCCATTATGAAAGGCACTAAGAAGTTAAAAAATCTCATTTGAATATTCTCATTGCATGACTACAACTTTTTTGTTGAACCTCATGAATCATCTTTTCTGACATGTATCTAGGTTTACTCAGATAGTTAATTCACTACTGCATGCCACGCTAGAAGAGAACTTCACTTTGGAAAAAGTAAATTAGAGATTTTGAGATGCAAGCCTTCATCATATGATGGCTAAAAGATTACAGACAATCCAACTAAAATCTAATAGGATTTGAAACACTTAATTCTTGATAACTTACTTGGCTAACTCATGTGACGTATAACAGCAAGGGGTGATCGAGAGAGAAATACTCTTAATGCAGGGTGAAAAGAAGAGAGAAAAACAGATTGCAACATGAAGGGCAAGCACAAGTCTGACTCGCAATTCATCCGGGTCTGAGAGGCGCACATGAAAGTTGATCTTCATCACAATACAATTCAATAAGCTTTCTAAGAAAGAACGCAAAAAACATCATTGAGAAAAGGTAAGGATCAAATAAACATTTTAAAGGATCTTCTGATGTCGTTTGTTATAGAATGCAAGAATACCAGTGACACGTGAGAAACTGATTGCCCTAGCACTTAAAGATCACTCAAGTAGAAGGAAAGGGTAGGAAGAAAAACCTAAGCTAAGAAGACAAGATTCAGAGTACAAAAAGCATTTTGGGCGATCTGCATCGGACTCATCAGAGACGGAACCAGGAAGATGAGACACACCGAAATTGTGCTTGATGGCAAGACGACAAGTCTTGAATCAAGAAGAGGTATGTGAAACTTTCCTACGACCAACTCCCTTGAAGTTTTTTGGAAAAGATTCATGCATCATAAGGAAATTAAAAGAAAAACAAATGCCTATGCAGTGAAATTAGAATTCTTAGAATTTACAAAAAGAAACATTAATTTTGACTAAAGACCATCAAACAATTGATTCAAGATCATATGACTTACTTAATCGAATTGATGAGTTAAATAAAGAATCATTGCTGAAGTTGTTTAAAGCATGATGCATTAAAAGTTCACATGACAACACTTGAATCTAATTTTAAGAAAGTCCTAAAGAGATGGATAAAAATTTGTGGATTGAAAATGAAGGTCTTAAAGAAGCATCAATTTGAAGATTCAAAATGAACTAGAAAACATGTAAGAAAAACAAGGATAACAAGTTACTTTTAATTCAATTGCCTAAAACCTAGGAAGAGCATTATATAACTCAAATACCACTGTAAGAAATCTTGGTCCCTGAAGTGAGATATTTCATGTGGCATGCTATGACACAATCTCAAACCGACTTGCAGCGTTCACACCATTGTAGACATTTGGTATGGAGACCTAAGTGCATGAGCAGACATACCACTCACATAGCTTCAATTCTATCTTCATAAGAAGGAACTCCAATACTTGCTTGGTCTTCACTCTAACATTTGGTAATTTTTGACGCACAATGGAGGGCTCTCACAAAGGCCTCGTGAGAGTATGTGGGGGTACCTGGACAGTGGAATGCTCTGATATATAACTGGTGATCCAATCAGTATTGTGTACTAGAGTCCAGACTAGAGCAAAATGTTAGCTTCTTGGAGACAACACCACCAAGAAGTTGTGTGCAGGTATAATATTGGTAATTCTCTACCAAGAAACCTAATATGAATTTGAAAATGTTTTACTTGTGAAGATTTGGATTAAAAGCATACATTGCTCACAAGCTCAGTCAATTCTACTGTGGACAAGGCTTCATCGTGCATTCTTTGCAAAATATCATAAGCTATTTGTAGTTTAAGTAACAACATCTATTTTGCAGGGAAAGAGGATCAACCAACGTCTACATGTCTGATTTTAAACTAGCATTGAATGTGTTGCTTCATTTTCTTAAAATAGTGATTGAAATGATCAGGTTGTGGCACCGGAGACTTTGTCATGCAAGATGAAAACCCTTAAGGAAGTGACCCCAATATTAGACCTAGTATAGAGGGGTGTCCCTCCAAACTCAATTTTCAAAAGACCACCTTGTGATGCCTGCATACTAGGAAATTGCAAGTTCACTCCACCCTTTCACCCCCATTAAGGAACATTAAGCACCTCATAAGACCTTAAAGTCCTTCACATGGATTTGTTTGGACACATTAGCACTGCCGCAAAGTAGCTCTGGGAGGTAAAAGTCTATGATTTGTGGATTGTTGATGGACTAACCTTCAGGTTCGATGATTTTTGACTTAGAATTTTTTCTTCTTCACATGAAAAATCACGTCTTTTGAGGAGTCTTTTAAATATTTTCTACTTAGATTCAGAAAAAGCATAAGTGTGAGATATTGAGACCATAAGCCATAGTGATCATTGGGGAGAGAGATTTGAGAATGAAGATTGGAGTAATTTTTTCCTGAGGATGAGAGGGGATAGCCACAACTTCTCAACTCCTAGGACACCTCCAAGCAAACGGGAAATTGATAGTTGAAAGAAAGAACCTGGACCTTGGTGGTAAGCCGTCTATGTTAGCCATGCTTGTCTTGAGTATTCTTGCAACGTCCAAAGAGTGCTTTTGGGAGAGCTGAAGCGGTTAACACGCTTGTTAAGTGTTGAATAGGGTGAATGTTTAGAGCCAAATATAGAAAAAGATACCACTAATCGAGATCCTTAAGGGCTAGGACACCCAATCGTTTCCCATCATTCATGTCTTTTTGGTTTGTAAGGTATTTAATCACAACCAATGGGAGAAGATATCATTGTGGAAAATTCTGATCCTAAATAGGTCTGATGAAGGAGTATGTCTGGAGAATATTCTAGTGATTAGGAAGTCTTATAGGTAGTGTATTAAAAAAAAGAATAACTTTAATGGTGGAAGAGACATTGAGATGAGCACAATAATATGTAATTTGATGAGAAGTCTGATCCTAGGGAAAAATCTGGGAGTTAAAGGGAAGATTTTGGAGGAAATCACGCCAAGGGAGTAAAAAATTTGGGGAAGGGTAGAACATCCAAAGTTAATATGAAAGGAATAGGACAAAAAGTCCCCATCCCCCCCTCTCCTCAGAGGTAGAAAAATGAGTGATTTTGGATGAAAGGGGTTGGACCTTTCTCAGCACTTTGCCATAGAGATTGTGAGAACTCTAGCAGTCACCCCATAGGAGTTGATCTAGGAGACCCTTCTACGTGGAGTTACAGACTAATTAACCATGGATCTTTAGTAGAGGGTGAACCCTCTCTGTCCTGTTATCTCTATGAAACTGAATACCCAACAGCCATTTAACCATGCCCTTACTGGATGAGAGTTTTAGTATTTAGCATGCAAGAAGAAATTGAATATCAAAATATTGTTAGGAATGATATTTTGGGAGCCTTGTAGAAAGACCTAAAAGGGACAGAGAGTAGTGAGAACAAGTGGGTCTTAGATACATAGGTGATATGACTATCAGGAGTGGTGGTAGGAATATGAAAGCAAGAATTGTGGTAAGGGTAAACAAAAATAAAAAGGATAATGACTTTGAGGAACTTTTGCCCTGTAGCTAGACTTGGAAGCCAATTAGAGTGCTAATTGAGAGCCTTTGCTAATTACTATAAGGATGTATGCTTTTTCAAAAATGAATTGTCAAGACTGCTTTTTTAAAATGGGGAAATAAAATAAGATGTGTTGTAGAACAACCCCCAGGTTTTGATAGTTTTGCAAATTTCCAAAATCAATGTTTTTTAAGTTAAAAAAGAGCTTGAGTTATGGGTTTACAAGACAGAGCACCAAGAGCTTTGCATATGAGGAGGCCTTAGCAAATTCTTACATAGATGAGGCGAGTTTGTCAAGGGGAGCGTAGAACCACACCTTTTTTAGAGGAGTTGGAGATGATTTACTCTTATTGTATCAGATTTACATGTGGACTAGATATCTTTTGGAATCTTCTAACTAAGAAATATGTGATGATTTTTGCTAAAATAATGAGTAGAACGAGTTTTGAGATGAGTTTGAGTGGAGAGTTGTTCCTACTTTGGGTTTAGTCATAAAACAAATGGAGATGGAACCTTTTAATTAAACAAAATACATAAAGCGACATTTTTGAAAAATATGAGATGGACAAAGCTAAAGCCAATTAACACTCCCGAATGACTTCAGGCATCCATTGATAAGGATCCCAAGTGGATTAAATACTGTGATAAAAGAAGTATCAGAAGGCAATGATTGGAGATCTTTACTTACTTGACTGGAGCCGACCATGATATTATGTTAAGTTGTTTGCCTTTGTGCTAGATTTCAAGTTGACCCTAAAGGAAGTCCCATCTGACTGCAGTTAAGAGAATTTTTAGATACCTTTTAGGGACCGCAAAGCTTAGAATTTGGTAACCCTAGACACATGCACTGTGGGTTTGAGATTATTTGGATTTTCTTACTTCTGATTTTGCAGAGTTGCAAGGTGGATACGAAAAAGCACTTTAGAACTTGTCCAAATTCAAGGATAGTCTTTGTCCTTGGTTAAGTTAAGAAATAAATTGTTGCACTTTCCACTGCTGA
>NW_021319682.1:7246140-7282267 GCF_001605985.2 Dendrobium catenatum | reverse complement strand
AGAGAGGGATGTTTGTCAAGGGAGCGTAGACAGCACACCTTTTCTTAGAGGAGATGTGGAGATGATTTTACTCTCATTGTATCAGATTTACTGTGGACTATGATATCTTTTTTTGGATAACTTCTTAATAAGAAATTATGATGATTTTTGCTAAAATAATGAGTAGAGAGTTTATAGGAATGAGTTTTGATAGGGAAGAGTTGTTTCTACTTTGGGGTTTAGTCATAAAGACAATATGGAGGATGGAACCGTTTTAAATTAAACAAAATACATAAAGCGACATTTTGAAAAATTATGAGATTGGACAAAGCTAAGCCAATTAACACTCCGAAATGTGACTTCAGGGCTCCATTGATAAGGACCCAAGTGGTAAATACTGTTGATTAAAAGAAGTATAGAGGGCAATGATTGGGACATCTTTACTTACTTGACTGGAGCCGACTGATATTATGTTAACGTGTTTGCTTTGTGCTAGATTTCAAGTTAGACCCTAAAGGAAGTTCCCATCTGACTGCAGTTAAGAAATTTTTAGATACCTTTTAGGGACCGCAAAGGCTTAGGAATTTGGTTACCCTGACCAGCACTTTTGAGATTATTGTGGATTTTCTTACTCTTGATTTGCAGGAGTGCAAGGTGGATCAGAAAAAGCACTTTAGGGAACTTGTCCAAATTCCATGAGGATAGTCTTTGGTCTCTTGGTTAAGTAAGAAATAAATTGTTGCACTTTCCACTGCTGAAGTCTGTTAAGTACATTGCTCTTGAAAGTTGTGTGAGCCAAGTTCCTTGGTTGAAACAACAGGTATTGTTTAGGATTTTTTTAATTTTTACCCTGTTAGGCACCATCTCAATCTTTTGTACAACACTTAGTGCCATATGATTCTAAGAATCCTATCCAACATTTCAAGGACTAAGCACATTGATATTATGCATCACTTCATTCAGAGATCATGTGACTAAGGAGACATTGAGTTACACCATGTGTTAACTTGAAAATCAACTGGCTGACATCTTTACTAAACCACTGGCTTCGACACTTTCAGTTCTTAATGACCAAATTGGGTGTGATTACATTAAATTGCATGAAACTTGATCTTTTAAGTTACTCGTTTCTTTTGCTCTTGTTTTTGTTTTTTTTTTATTTTTGCTCGTTAGTTTTTGGTGTGTTTACTTTCTTGTGTTGTTTTTTTTTATTCATCGCTGAAATGAAATCATAATTGGTATTCTAAAAATTCTTTTCACAAAGATGTAAAAATCTCATAAACCAAAATCACACCACAAAAAAATAAGCGCAGGAATTAAAGTGCGGAAGCAAGAAAGAAGAACACATAAATTTATAGTGGTTCGGTCAACTCGACCTATGTCCACTCCCCGAAGGTGCCCTCCAAGTATTGCACTACAATCGTGACTCTCCTTTAGCCCCCACAGCTAGGCAGAGAAGCCTTTACAAAGAACCTCTTTTTGCCACCCCAGCAAGGCAGAGAACCTATCTCCTTTTGCTTCCTCCTAAAGCTGGTAGAGAACCACAATCAGATGCTGAATCCTTACCTCTACCGACCCTTCCACGAATGAGAAACTCTAGACGAAGAAGAAGCAGAGCGATCCTTGACGTAACCCTTGTGAATCCCCTCACAAGCTCCCCCTCACAAGATCCTCTCTTTCTCCCTTTCTCTCTTTCTCTCCTGAAGGTCTTCTCAGGTTAAGGCAGCAGCAAAAGATTGTTTAAAACGTTGATCAAGAGCTCTTAAATAGAATAGCTTCAAAGGAGCTCATTAATTACAAGTTGTCGACAATATCATCCAGGCCGATATGGACATCGTCCTGGCTGATCAGTAATAATCTCAAAAGATCGGCCAGAGCATCGCCCTGAATGTAAACTGGATGATTTAAAATTGGCTTGATCGTCCAGGTCAATCTCACGATCGTCCCGGCCGATCAGTTCAAATCAGAGGAAAATTGTCCAGAGCATCGCCCTGAATTTGTGCTGGCCGATATTTATCGTTCAAAAGTAATTAAAATTTTTGAATAGATCGTTCTGGCCGATCTTGGGATCGTCCTGGACGATATGATCGTATCAATCATTCTTAATTACTTCCTTAATTTGTCTGATCAATTAAGGCATAATTTGTGAATATCGTCCAGGCCGATTTCCAAAAATTACAGAATATCTTAATTGTTTATGGCGACAACTTCTTTCTATTTTGAGCTTATCGTCCTGGCCGATACACGTATCGTCTAGGATGATCTGGTAATGAAGGCTGCCTTAATTAAGAATCCTGAATAGAATCTCTATTTTAAACTAAATCGTCCAGGCTGATATAAATATTGCCCTGGCCGATGTGAGTAAAAACAGAAATTCTAAGTCTCTCAAGTGTGTGTGTGTAGGGTTACTTAGCATCAGTCTCTTTAAATATTACAAATAGACTCAAGAAGAGAAAAAAATAAAGTACAGACTGACTCATCCCTAAACCTACGTAATCTTGAACTGGCTTCGTTTGTTCGTCCGATTTTCGATTCCTAAAAAGTTAGAAATAACAGGCAGTCCAAGAGAATCAATAGTGTTTGTCAATCATCAAAATATAAGTCATGAAAATAGATTTGCAACACTATATTTGTATTTACTATGTCAAACTAGCCACTGATCCAACCCATATCCTCCTGGTATCTCGCATCCTGCTGATTTGAATGAGTCTTAATTTGATCAGAATGTTGATCAAAGTGAGTCTTCAAACGATCAAATTGCTGGACCATTTCCTGAAAATAGTTTTGATTGGGTCCTTGTGCAAGTTCTAGGGCTCCACCTTCTCCCTCATTATCATCCTTAGAACTCTAATCTCTCCCAAACAGTGATTGAAAAGAAGCATCGGTAAAATAAATTGGAAGTTTAGTGGGAGGATCAGAATGAATTAGGTTGTACTTCTTTTCAAGGATATATGCAACAAGATGTCCTAAGGCCATATTATTTTTTCTTTTTATGATGTGGAAGACCAATCTCATAAAGGTTATACATTGAGTTGGACTTCATCAATGGGTTTTTTAGTCATAATAAGATATGTGATAGTGGACAGGAGTGGAGTCATTCACTCGATCACTAGCTTTAGGAATAACAAAAGTTCTTAAAATGCGATGGATGATTCGAGCATTTTGGTTCAAAGTATAGACTCGAGCTAAATGTTTGACTTGAGAAATACCTCTAAGAACTTTATTAATTTAAGACCAGTCAAAGTCGGATCTAGAGTTCATAGTGAGTGCTCTAATCCCTTGGTTTCTTAAGTGAAGGTAGTTGCCTAAATCTTCTTTGGTAACCTCTACATGTCGTCTTTAAACATAGGAACTTATCCTAGAGTTATCTTCACTGACTCTCATATTGCCTAAGAAATAATAAAAGGCTTCTTTCTGATATACATAAGAGTGAGAATGAAGGATAGTTGAGTGGAAGAAAAAAAAGGCATTACAAAAAAATGAAGATCATCTTGGATAAGCAGTCGAGATGGGGTGATCTTCACAGCAATGAATCTAAAATATGCATCTTCATTCTTCTAAGACAAGAAGTTAGAATTAGTACCAAAAGAAGATCCTTTAGAGCCTCGAGGACGTTTGCCAGAACTGACCATTTCTTAGACAATGGCTCTAGAGAGTTTTAAAAGAAATATGAAAGTGATTGAAAACGATTTCAAAACCCTTCTATATAAAGAAAAACAACAAATCATACTATACAAAAGTTTCTTCGTTCGTACGATTGTGAAATAGTACGGGACGAAAATATTTTCATACCTATGAACAAAAACTGCTAAAGATGAAGCGGCTTTTCTAAAATGTTATTTTTGAGGCGACCGTTCATATAAGCTTTTTGACCACTCGATCATATAAATGAATAGGTGTTTGTCTGGGATGATCATATTATTAAAGATCTTTTTTAAAGCGGTTAGGTTCATCCCCTATAGAAACTGACATTTGGATCATTTAGACAAAAATGATATTGTCCTGGATGATCATCAATAAATAATTGAACCTAACAGATAAAACCATCTCCACTAGTAAAAATAAACACATGCAAATTGTTCAGTATAATGACGTCATTGTACAATATGAAACATATGAAAGTCTAAGTTTTGCATCCTCAACTCTGTAAACTATCATATATACGCTAAAGAATTTGTACATGATGAATATATATTTGTACAATATGAATAGAACATAAAAATAATACATAAAAATTAGACAAACTTCTCAAGATCAAGTTACATGCTTCCAGTTTTAACACACTCAAAATAAAAATAAAGCAAAACCAAAAAACAAGAAAAATAAAAACATATAAACAACAAAATAAATAACTAAAAACAAACTAAAACAAACACAAACAAAAAAATATAAAGTTTTCAGAACTTTTAATTTTAAGAATTAAGATCAATCACACCTAACCTTTTCCTTAAGGAGCTAAATGTGTCAAAGGCTAGTGGTTTTGTAAAAATATCTGCAAGTTGATTTTTTGTAGAAACGTGATTTAAATCAATTTCTCCTTTGGCTTTGATTTTTTGTAAAAACGTGATATCCCTTTTTACTGCTATCATAATTCTTTTGTATTAGATTAAAATCTTGCACATAAATATATACTAAATATTATATCTGGTCTGCTAGCATTCAAATAAAGAAATGATCCAATTATACCTTTAATTTTTTTTAATCAATAGATTTTCCCTTAAGGTTCTTATCCAACTTAACTAAGTAACTCATTAATGTGGTTACTGGTTTAGCATTATCCAATTCATTTTTTTAGGATGTCTTTAATATACTTCAATTGACTAAGAAAAGTTCTCTCCTCATTTTGCTTAATGTTAAAATAAAAAAAATAACTCAGATATCCCATTAAACTCATCTCAAATTTACTACTCATTATTTTTAAAAAATTATCATAAAAATTTTTATTTGTAGATCTAAAAATGATGTTCTCTACATATATCTAAATAATGAGTATGTCATATCCTAATTTCTTCAAAAAGAGAATAGTGCCAACACTTCCTTTTAAAAATGATCTATCTAATAAGAAAGTACTTAACATCTTATACCAAGCACTAGGTGCTTGTTTCAATCCACACAATGATTTTCAATTTAAACACATGATTCAAGAATTTAGAATTTTCAAAATCTAGAGGTTGCTCAACATAAACATCCTCTTATATCACGCTATTTAAAAATGCACTCTTAACATTCATCTGATATAATTTAAATCCTTTAAAACAGACAAATGCTAATAAAACCCTAATTGCTTCAAGTCTTGCTACATGGGCAAATATGTTTTCAAAATCAATACCTTTAATTTGATTATACCCCTTATCCACCAATATAACCTTTTTTTTAATCATAACTCATAAATCATTTATTTTATTTTTGAACGCCCACTTAGTTCCAAGTACACTTTGATCCTTTAGTCTTTTAATCAATTCTCAAACATCATTCCTTATAAGTTGATTCAACTCTTCTTGCATGGCCAAAATCCAAAATTCATCCAAAAGTGCTTAATTAATATTTATGGGTTTAATCATTAATATAAAGACAAAATGAGTTACTTCTTGGTTACTTCTTTATTAAGTCCATGCCTAGTCCTAACACCTTTACTAGGTTCACCCAAAAGTAATTCCTTATGATGTTTCTAGAAATTTCAATTCTTTAGGTAAAAAATTTTCTTTTTCCACATTTTTTTTTCTAAATTTATATTTTAAATTTCTTGAGAGTTATTTTCAATATGATCAACTTCCAAATTTGGCTATTCCAAAATTTTAGATTCATCAAACATAACATGTGTGGTCTCCTTAACTATCAAAGTTCTTTTGTTAAACACTCTATATGATTTTTCAATACTAGAGTATCTAAGAAAATCCCTTCATCAAATTTCTGTTCAAATTTTTTATTTCGACTACCTCATTCCTCTAAGGGGTCCTAGGTGCTGAAATATTGTGATCAATTTATTTCTCTTTACAAAACTCCTCAAATTTTTTATTTTTAAATTCATCTCCATGATCACTTTGAATAGATAAGATTTCACACTCTAGCTTTCTCTGAATCCAAGTCAAAAAATTTCTAAATTCCTCAAATAATTCACTCTTATGAAATAAAAATTTAATCCAAGTGAATCTAGAAAATTCATCAATAATCACAAATCCATATACCTTACCTTCTAGACTTATAGTGTTAATGTGTCCAAAAAGATTCATATGAATAATCTTTAATAGTTTGCTATTTCTAAGATTCTTAATGGAATGAAAGGAGGATTTCACTTATTTTCTTAGTTGACATGCCTCACACAGGTGATCCTTAGTAAAGTCTAGTTTTAATATATATCTAACAAGTTCTTTTTGGATAATTTTTCTAAGATTTTTCATGCTAGTGTGATAAAGTCTCCAATGTCATAACCATGATTCATCAAAAATTATTTTCAAACAAAAAGCATTAGGAGATTTAATATATTTCAAATCTAGCATATACACATTGTTTACCCTAGATCCATGTAGCACATCATTTCTATTTTGGCTTAATATGCAACTAGTGGGGAAAAAATTAACATTATAGCCCTTATCACATAGCTGACTAATACTCAAAAGATTGTGCTTTAATCATTCTTCATGTAAAACATTCTAAATAAAAAAATTATTCAAGTTTCCAATCATACTTATGCCTACCACTTTCCTAAGGGTATTATCTCCTAGTGTAAGCTTGCCTCTATTCCTAGCTTCCAGTAATATGAATTATGTCGTATCTCAAGTTATATGCTTTGTACATTCGCTATCCAGATGCCAAATGATCTTATGAGGCCTCATATGAGAGCATTTCTACAAAATGATCAAACGTTAGTCTTGGGAACCAAAATAAGTTTGGGTTCTCCTCTTAGAAAAATTAAACTAGATGCATGTATAATATAACTTATTTTATGCATCTTTGGTCTCCACAATAGATATAATTTTTTATGAATAGTGCAAGTGTGGGATACATGCCCAATCATGCTACAAGAAAAATATTTAACTTCAAGAAAAGGATTTTTCAATTTATTTGTGTAAACTTATATTTTCCTAGGTTTTATGATTTTTGTCTTTTTATCAGGATTAAAGAATTATTCAGGTATAGGTGGAATCCTATTCTTTTTATATGCATTCAATTATGTTTTAAAGAACAAGTTTGCACTTTCTAACATAATATTATCAACTTTCAAATAGTGCTCTCTACTTCAGATTCATCCATAAAATTTTTAAAATCTTTTTCAAGTTTAGTGTGGAATGATTTTAATAACTCATGTTGTTTATTAAATTCATCATACTTATCTAACAATTTCATATAGTTGCTACTAATTTGTGTGTGATCTTTTCTAAAGATTTCATGCTCTTTTTGTAGTTCAAGAAAATCTAAATTTAGTCTAGCATGTATTTTCTTAAGTTTTCTATATGTTGTATGATTTTTTTTAGAAACATCAAATAACTCTTCATAAGTTTAAGTCACATACCTCTTCTTGATCACTCTCCTTTTTCCCCCATAGCAAGGTGGAGAAGCCTTTTTTATTTTTCTCTCTTTCACCAATCCTTGGTGCGGTAGAGTACCATCATCCTTTCATATATTTTAAGTTTTAGCAGAGTACCGACATCCTTTCACACTCTCTAAGTGTCCACAAAGTACCATCATCCTTTTACATCCACCTGAAAGTGCACTGTGGTACTTGAAAGTTTGTCAGGGATGTTAAGCCCTTATGAACTAGTCTCAAGACTAACCAAGAGGGGGGGGGGGATGAATTGGATATTAAAACTTCTTTAACTAAAAATATAATCACATCTAAAACCAAGATTCACCATAGAAATCAAAGTGTGGAAATTAAATGCGGAAGCAATAAAAAGAAAGAACACACCAGATTTATAGTGGTTCGATCAAACCTTGACCTACGTCCACTCATCGGAGGCACCCTCTGAGTATTGCACTAAACTTAGTGTCTCTCTTTTAGCCCCCACAATAAGGCGGAGAAGCCCTTACAAAATCACTTCCACCTTCCCCGGTGCGGCGGAGTAGCCGGACCCTTTGACACCAAAGAGATCTTCTTCTTATCAAAACTTCCCTCAAGACGAGCCTTGAATTTGATGATATTAAGGTACAAGCTCGCTGGAGCAACTGTGTGGAAACCCCCTTCACACTCCCTTGAATCCCCCCCCCCAAGGATCTTCTCCCTCTCTCAAACTCCACCCTTTCCTCTCCCCCTTTTAAGCTCTCTCTTCAAGTTTCCTCCAGAAGAATGAAGCTTCAATGGCTACTAAAGACTCTTATAAAAGTCCCTTATCAAAGCTTAAATAGAAGAGCTCCAAATGACCTCATTAATTTCAACTTGCGGACATTATCGTCTAGGACGATATGAATATCATCCTGTACGGTTAGTGCAAAATAAGCTCAATCAGCCAGGACGATTAGGGATAATCAGAAGGTTTTTGTATATATAGTCCAGGCTGATAGTATATCATCCTGGATGATTAGTTCAAATCAGTACATATCGTATAGAGCATCGCCCTGAATAGAAGTTATCCAATATGTGATCGTCTAGGTATAACAAAGGTTTTTGAACTAATCATCCCGGCAGATCCTGCGATCGTCTAGGATAATTGGATTGTATCAATCAAGCCTTAATTACTTTCCTTAATTATTAGATTAATTTAGGCATAATTGTGTTACATTATCCAAAATGATGTCCTAGACGATGTCCAAAAATAAAAAAATACCTAAATAGATATGGTAGCTGATTCTTTCTATTTTGAGCCTATCATCCCATTTCATACGAATATTGTCTAGGATGATGTGCTTAATGATGACCGCCTTAACCAGGATGCCATAATTAGGATTTTTTTCAGCTGATTGTCCAGGCCGATATTTAGATCATGTCGAATGATGTGAGCAAAAACAAAGAACTCTAAAATAAAAATAAGTGAGCAAGGTTACAAATAAGAAAACAACCTTACAAACCAAGAAATATATTTATGAAAATTACAAATATAACATGTTCTACCAAAACTTGAGCCTTGTAAGGCACTACAATCTTGAAATGTTAGTAAACACGAACTGAAAAATATATTGTAAATACTGGTAGAGAATAGAAGGTGGGCCATAATATTTGTTATCATCAAAAATATAAACTCATAAGCTCGAGTTGCAACACCACCAAGTATCGCGAGCAACTAGAAAGAATGAAGGAAAAGAATTGACACACAAAAACAAAAGAGATTCTTATCTTTGAGTAACCTTGTGAATCCTTCACACTCCACTTGGAAGAACTCTCTCTCAAACACTCTCCCAAATCACTCTTTCATTTGCTCTCAAAGAAATCACAAAGAGTAGATTCATCCAATTCAGTTTCTAAGAACTTTTTATATGAATGACATAATAAATCATCCAGAAAATTAAAAATTTTAATTTTGAGCGTCCATGATCGTATAGTACAATCGACAATCTTCCCGGACGAGCAATTCAAAATTTGCTCATATAATCCTATACGAACTATTTCCATATAAGCTTATCATACAATACGCTATGTATATCGTACAATATGAAAAATTATAAAAAAATCCTATTGGTCAGGATGAAAATGTTCCCCACAATTTCATACTCTAGACGTCGTCTGTACGAACTCTAAATCATCCTAGACAAACAATTCAAAAAATTTACCTTTTCGTATGGACTAAAATGTTCTTAACATTTTTGTACTATGAATGTCGTCTATACAAACTCCAGATCACCCCGGACGAATAGTTCAAAAAATTTACTTATTCGTATGGATAAAAATGTTTGCATTATTTTCATACTCTAGACGTTGTTTATACAAAACTAACTTTGTACAGAACGAGCAGTACTTAAAAAAAAATTTTATGTCCATGCTTTGATTAACTACTTGCTGCATGAAATAACTTAACAAATCGTCCTGTACGAATTGAAATCGAACATTACAGTTAGTCTAAAAATTTACAAATTTTTAACTCCCCAATGTGTGTGTACACGATTACTCAATTACAATTACACTCTCTTAGACTCAGTAGAAGTGTAAAAATACAAACTCCAATTACATTGAGCCCTAAACAAATCTTACTTGAAGTCTTCAACAATCTGGAGTATGATTTTTCTGAAATGTTAGTACACACAAACAACAAAAGCAATATATCCAATATATGTTAGGATAGATAGTAATCAAAATAATAATATTTGAAATAATCAAAAATACAAATGATATGAAAACATAGTTATGAAAACTAAGTTGCAACAAATTGATCAATCCTTTTCCTAAGAGAAAAGGGGGTATCTATAGGAGAGAAAAAATAGGATGGAAGGCTTAGATCTTGCCACCTAAGCCAAGTCTAGCATCCATTTCAGTTAGGGATTAACTAATAGGATCTAAAGGAAGGTTCTTCAGAGTTTGAAAGCACATGATTGATTGTCGAGAGAGTTATGGTTGAACTAATCATTGAAAAGAGATTATTTTAGGGAATATTGCCTCATTAATTGCTGAGGTGGCATGAGATTGACATGAGTTATATGTGGAAGGTTTTAGAGTTTGTACAAGCCATTGGTTCGGTCCAATTTGGGATAAATTAAGAATGGGCCCAAAAAAGTGAGTTTTGGGTGGCTTGGTTGAACCCAAATGATTGTGGCTTGGTCCAATTTAGGTTGATTCTACTTCTGTTTTAAAATATTTTAATTTCAACCATTTGATTCCCCAAAATTGATTTTATTGATTTTTACTGGATTTATTAAAATTCTATTTTGTAATATGATATCATGCTAATTTTTTGAAAACTTCGATTATAATATTTCTAAACTTCACTAGATAAAATAGAAATTATTGAATTTTGTATGATTTTTCCTGAATAGAAGCAAGTTTTTTTATTTAAAAATACGGTTAATACAAGGATTATGAATGAATTTAAACACGTGGTTGAGGAAAAGCTGGTAGTTATCACTTTTTTTTAAAAATGTGATATTAATATATGTGAAAAATTAGTAAAATGCTAGTTTCCCTAATGTTGGTTAGAGCCTAACTAAAATATACAGAATTGTGGGCGGGCCGACGAGCTTTCCTTTAAATATATGGTTTGGCGTTATCCTTGACTAATTCACATGATACTGATTAGGAGTTATTATTGTACCGAAAGGCAAAAAAAGTGACAACTTTGTTTACCGAGCCAACGATTAATGACTTTGGATTACTAATATTGGAATAAAAACAATTAATCTAGGACTTCTTACTTGATTAATATGATTACTTAAATACATGTTACTAATTCATTTATTGTATTGCTTTACTGCTCTTTGTTTACTTAATTATTATCACTATACTGATGTACTGTTACTATGGGTTTATTAATACCGATATGAAAATCTTAACAAAATCTATTTACTTTTAACAGCTTATAAATAATTTTAGAAGCATAAAATCAATATATAATTTTACTTCTATTCAGAATTTATTTTTTTATTATAAAATTTACTTTTAATTCCACCTTAATCTCATTTTTATTTTAGATAAATAATATTATATTTTAGACATAACTAGCCCTCACAATCTCATCATATAATTTATGAATTAGACTCTAAGAATTTTCATCCGCTTATGAAATATCAAACTTTATTTGTTTCATAATTTCATTACTCTATTGGGTATAATAGTTTAAAATAATATTTGATTGTTGAAACCAACGTATCAATATATTTTGATAGAGCCAAACAAAATAACAATTTATGCTTAAACTTCCTCGTAAGATTGTTAGCAATATTTTTAATACTAAAGTATTAGTTTTTTTTAAATTTATATTATATTTTATATTTATATTTTTGCATATTACTTCAATAACAATATAAGTTTTAATGATGAAAATTTAAATATTTATATTAAAATTTTAGTTATGAGAGAGATAGACTGCTATTCTTATCAAGAATTTGTTATTCTTATAACAATTATATCAACTTTTCATTTATTAAAGTGTTTAATATACTTTATTTAAATAAAATTATTATTATTTTTAACTTTATTTTATCATCAAGGTCATTGAATTATACATCTTTTAATCATATTAAAAAAATTATCATGATAATTCATTTAAATTTTTTATTATGATTAATATTAATATCTTTAATTTTTTTTAGATATATATAATATATATTATTTATATATTACACTCATTTAAAAATACATCTAAACAAATTAAATTCAATTATTATAAATTTTATCTTATTTCCACATTTTTACTAGTAAAAATAAAATGGCACATAGTTACGGGCACAAAACGCAACCAAGAATGCACGGCCCAGATCTTCCAACGTAGAACGTGTATTTTTTATGTTTCTTTTCTCGGTTTAACAAACTTCGTTCCTTCTGATACTTTTCCCTTGATTTAGCAGCTCGGAAAGATGCGCGAGCAGAAAGTGCGCCAGCTTTAGGGTTCAGAACACCTATAAACCCTAATGAACAAAACCATAGCGCACGGTTGATCTCTTCCTGCCGATTCTTATGGTTGGTGGCAAGATGAAACCGTGCTTCACCTAGCATTTCTCACTTTTGGTTGATTTTTCACTGTAGTTTTGTTTTAATTAGATTTTGTGTAGGTTTTGGTTGAAACGAGTCTGTTATCAATGGAGAAACGGATTTTTATTTTATTGGATTTTTTATATTTTTGTGAAGTTGATGTTAATGCTTCTTCTCGTTGTTGGGATTTTCATTTATACGTAATTATGCAACTTTCTATGCAATCAGTTTTTTTTTGTTTCAGGTGCCGCGAGTGTAGGGTTTTCAGTTCAATCTGTACGGTAACTATTTAGTGAGTTAAAAAAAGAATGGATGCGAGAGAGCCTTCCGGACTCGATTCTTCCGAGCATTCGGGTATAATGTTTGCTCCTAATTCTTATGGAATTGGAGCTGGATTTCCAAGCCACTCAATGATCATGGCTAATTCTTCTGGGATGAGGTTTCCAATTAACACTATGCCATCTTCTACAACAAAGCCACTGGATGCTCTAGGTTCAAATAACCCTGGAGATGGTGTGCTTGGAAGAAGACCAGGTGGTATATTTAGTTTGAGTGAGCCCATGAAGAAGAAGAGAGGAAGGCCTAGGAAATATGGGCCTGATGGGACTATGGCTTTGGGTCTTTGTTCTACGACTTCTACATCTGAATATGACAACAATAACACTTCATTGTCTGAACCAACGGCTAAAAGACGAGGCCGCCCACCAGGCTCTGGAAAACTACGACAACTTGGTGCTTTGGGTACTTGTTCATTTTCTGTTTTATTTTTCTTGTATTCATTAAGGAGTCAAGTGCCTTATTTGATTGAGTTTTCAAAATTCTTATTCATGTGGCAATTGTGCTACCAATTCATCTATGTTTAGAATTTGAAACCTGAGTGAACTGCCTTCCTTCATGTTTGGAGCAAATTTCACATCTATGCCACACATGCATGCATTTTGTGCCACTCGGGTTTACAGTAATTTGATGTGGATACAACTAAACATGAAACTAATTTCACCATGCAGAAAATCTCCCCTTTTTATCGTTTTTACATATACTAAAGTAGTGTACGCAGCTCATAAAGATGGCACATGGTGCATGACTCATGCTGCATGTCATTTACTTAAAATTTTGTATTCAAATGCTTCATGTAATCAACTTTAATTTTTTTTACTCAATGTACAACTATTATAATTAAAAACTTAAACTTTTTTCATTTAATACTACAATATGAAAATCTAACACTCACCTAAGTTGTTGTTCATAGAGAACTCAGACACAAATTTGCTATTGTTTGTTGCTTGCACCATTGCCACATCAATTTGTATTTCACTTCTTAAGGTTGCTTTGTTCCATTATCGTTGCCTTTCTTTTTCAGAGACAACCTTTGAGTGTCTCTCTTCTAATTCCCAAAGTCAACATCAAGCCCAAAATTATTCCCTTGAGCAAATCTCTACTTTTGGACTGTTTCTAAAGTAAAATCCACTGATAGTACTTCATAAAACTTCTTTTTTGCACTTATTAAAAAATTATGTTAGCATAATGTTTAATTTTTAAATCCTTCCTTGCAGAACAGGAGTATTACATTAGTCTCTATAGATTTATTTGACTTTCTCAGATTTTGTAATATTACCCTATATTTTACCATGCTATGCTTTCTTCCATTATTTTCTTTGCACTCTCTCTCTCACTATCTCGGGCAAATGAGTTCATTTTCGGATGCTTTTGTTTATTTCCATTGACAATGTTACTTTAATTATTTAGTTAGTTTGAATATTTTGTTTGTATTTTATTGAATTTCAGGTTCCTCAGGCACCTCTTTCACTCCGCATGTAATTGCTGTTAAAGCTGGAGAGGTGATATTTGCCTTCATATTATTCCTATTTCATTATTATTGAGGCTTATGAAATATTATTCATATAACAGATTATTTTAACCGAATTCTAATTAATTTACAATGATGACATTATTATAACTAGTAAATGATTTGTTGGACATCATAATATTAGTTGAATGTACTGCCGTCTTTCACCTTGCATTAACCGGAAACAATTTTATTTATATCATCTCTAAATGAACGGACAATCTGTACTCCAACTGTGATGTATTATTTCTTTTAAAAGAAACAAAATTGTTCCCTCGGGCATATAAATTTTTTGGTTTCTTAAGATGAGTTGTCTTTTGCCTTTATTACTTTTGATAAGTTGGGGATCCATGTACCAATTAATAGCGGGATTGTTTTTTAGTTTCATATTTTGCCTATAATTTATTAAGTTATCTTTATGGTAGGGTTTTGCTTCATGCCTAGACATCATTTTTTGGTAAAAACATTTGAATTGGAAAAGATCTGCTGAATTTTGACAACTGACTTCATAGATGATTTCAATTACTAGCAGAGATCACCCATAATATGCCTTTCATATGGATCGAATGTTTCTTTATTTCAATGATTTTTTTTTTTAATTTTTTGTTGCTGAATATGATTGTAAGCTAAATAAAATTTCCTTGTACCGGCAATTATCTCGAAGCTCAAAGCTCTCATAGCTTTTAATCTATTCTTTTTTTTTTTAGAAATGCTAAGTAGCAATTAAAGGAGAAAAGAACAACCTAGATACAAACTAAGAAGAGCCTAACCATCTATCACACTCTTCCTTTAAAATAAATTTAAAAGTAGAGGGAAGATTGCTCTCCAAAAAAGTGTTCCAAGCAAAATCAAAAGTCAAAGCTAGGTTAGCACAAAAATCAGCTAACCTATTACAATTACGACCTACACAATTGAAAACAACATTATTACATTTATTCAAGAATAAAAGACCAACCTCTTCGGAGTTCCCACCAGGTTTCCTCTGTTTGCTGTACAATTGATGAAGAAACTTGAGAACATTATGATTATCTCCCTCTATTATGATCCCTTTAGCTGTATACATCCACTCTTGCATCATGTCTTTAACAGATTTAAAAGCAGATAACTCCATATGAGCAATGTCACAATGTCTACATCTCCTTCCAAAAGCAAAAAGAAATCTTCCTTTATCATCCCTTAAAACTCCTAACCCCGCATCATAATTCTCTTTAAGAGAAGCATCCAAATTAAAGCTTTAACCACTCAGGGGGAGGGGGATGCCAAAAATCTAAGAGCAGTCCATAGGACCGGTTAGCACCCCAGTTGTCTGAGCGGTACACATCATGATCGGAAGAACTGAAATAGCTAATAACAAAAGCTGCAATCACCTCAGCACTACAACCAGAATTTCCATGTTTCACCTTGCATCTATTATTCCAGACAAACCACATACTTATTACATAAATCTGGACGGTTAGCACATTCTGCTGAAACAGATTTTTCATCCCCTGTATCCATTCAGAAAAACTGCTGAAAACAGGGATTTTAAATCCCCAGCTCCTAAGCACATTATTTACATTCACCAGAATAGAACAGGAAGTAGTAATATGTTCTAAATCTTCAGTTTTATCGCAACCCATAGGACAAAGAAAGTCTCTAGAAATCCTTCTTTAAACAGAAAAAATTCTGTTGGGACCGCATCCTTACAAACACGCCAAAGGAACATCTTAACTTTGGCATTCAACTTCAGCTTATGCAACCATATAGTATCGATATTATCAAGTAAATGCATGTATCTACTTTCAATTAATAAAGAAGATAAAGATTTACTTGTTAACAAAAAAAAAAAATTTACCTGTTAACTGCAGCCTTAACTCTATTTGATCTTTTAACGAAGAGTAAAAAATCTGAACATCTTCAATCAGCTTTATCAATTCCTCCCCAAAGCAAATTCTAAGTTTAGAATTAACCCAGTTACCATTTTCAATGAAATAGCTCAACTTCAAGTCTTCATCTTCCAAACTACCTACAAACGTAGGCCATTTCAATAAGCTTTTCTCCATGATCCAGGCATCCCTTAGGACATCAATAATCTCACCATTAGCCACCTTCCATCTCAGGAAATTTTTAAGAGATTCCCATCCACTCATCATAATCTTCCAAGAGTTAGAACCACTTCTAGTTCTCTCTCTTTTCCACCAGCTCTCCCCATACTTAGCAATAAAATTTCTATAAAACATAGAATTGGGATTCTCAATAGAATTTCAAGCAAATTTAGCACGCAGTGGTCCCATTCTATCCAAAACAGATTGAACACCCCAACCTCCACACTGCTTGGGTCGACATAAAACATCCCAGCTTACATAATGCAAACCACGGTCTCCATTTATGCCAAATAAAATCTCTACAATGTCTTTCTAGCTCAAAAAGGATTCTTTTAGGAACTAGAGAATGAGTAATCAAAAAAACTGGAAGAGCAAGGACAGATTTCACCAGGACAAGTTTACCAGCAAGGGAAATAAATCTATTCCCCCATGCATTAAGCCATTTCAATGATTTATCCAGGATCATTTGGAAGTCAGCCGATTTTAACCTTCTCAAAGCCATCTTAACTCCTAGGTACTCCAGCTCATCCTCCAATTTGAAGCCCAATAATCTTGAATTTTTCCTCCTTCTGCACACTGCCTTTCCGCAAATTACAGCTGACTTTTGCTGGTTGATAGCCTGACCAGTCCATCTACAGTAGTTACCCACAATGCTCCACATCTTCTTGATATTCTTAAGTTTAGCATCTGAAAATAGCAGCACATCATCTGCATACAACAACATATGAGTGATCTTGGGAGCTCTAGCACAGATCTTGATACCCAAATTCGTACCATTTTCAAAAAAAGCATTAGATAATAACTGTGAGCACATAATAAACAAGATTGGAGAAAGGGGGCAGCCCTGACGAAATCCACTCAAACCATCAATCCATAAGGAATTATTACCATTGATTACAATAGAGAATCTAGGATTTGAAACACAATCCATCACCAACCCAATGAATTTGACCGGGAATCTCAATTCAACCATCATTTTTTCTAAGGTTGGCCAACACATACTATCGTATACTTATTTCATGTCCAATTTAAAAGCCACATAACCATTGCTAGCCTTTGACAATCTGAACTTGTTGAAGACCTCTTGAGCTAGAAGCAGATGATCAGAGATGGATCTCCCCTTTACAAAAGCCACCTGTTCTTCAGAGATAAGCTTGGGAATCACCAATAGCATTCTATTCAAAATTACTTTAGCAACAATTTTATAAATAGAATTGTATAAGCTAATGGGTCTAAATCTAGAGGGATAAAGAGGATTAGAATACTTAGGAATCAGCACAACTAGAGTATCTTTCCATTCTCTGCACATTCTCCCCGAAGAGAAGAAAAAACTCACTGCCTTGAAAACATCTTTCTCAATAATCGCCCAATATCCTTTGAAAAAGGAATGGGTCATCCCGTCAAATTCAGGAGATTTGTTATTGCCCAACCCCATAACAGCCACCTTAACTTCTTCAGCCGAAATCTCTTTATCTAGCAAAAGCTTCTCTTCATCATCCAGAACAGTCCACGGTTTTGGCCAGCAAGACAAACATCAACTTCTATGTCTCCATTTACTTTGAAAAAATCTGATGAAACTATCTTCCACAACTCTTGGGTCTTCAGAAATTTCTCCACTATCAGTCTTAAATTGATAGATCCACTTATCATTCCTTCTTCCATTGGCAAAGGCATGAAAGAATTTAATATTAGAATCCCCTTCTTCAACCTATTTCACCTTTGCTCTTTGTTTCCACTAAGTATTTAGACAATTACGAATGACATTTAACTCTTTAACTTTAGATCTTAACAACCAAATCTTCTCATTATCACCATCTCTAGCTTCAACTTCTTGAATGAGCAGAATTTCAGATTTTAATCTATCCTTCTCAGCCGAAAAATCCTTCAGCTTAGCTTTACTCCCGTAAAATAAATTGTTCAAAGCTCGTTTACACTTCTTATTGAGCACCTCCATGTCATTAACCACATAGAATTTTTGCCAACCTTTATTCACAATAGCTGTAGCTGTCTTGAAAGAGAGCCAAACATCCTCAAATTTAATACCACTCTTCTTTGTAGCCTCCACAGCAAGTATCTCCAGCACAATCGGACAATGATCAGAAGCCACTCTAGCCAAATGTCTTTCAACACCAAGATGCAGAAAATCTGAAGCCAAGGAGTTTAGCAAACATCTATCCAACCTTTCAAGGATTCTCCCCCCTCCAACCTTATTATTACACCAAGTAAATCTAGGGCCAACCACCTTAACTTCATGATAGTCATTCTCATACATGAAAGTGGACATTTCCAAGGGACCTTGAGAAAAAACGAACTTCCTACCACCCTTCTTGTCCTCTTGGGATAAGATGCAATTAAAGTCTCCCCCAATAATCGAAGGAAGATCTCTATAAGATTGTTCCCCAATGCATTCCCACAGTTTCCTTCTCTTCTGAACATCCTTACTCCCGTACACAGTAGTAATCATACAAATACCCTTGTTAAAGACATTGAGATCACCAATCACACACTGATCCAATGCTTTAATTACTGAAAAAGAGGCCATATCACTTCTCCACAAAATCATAATTCCTCCTGAAAGACCTTCGGAAGGAACTAAAAAGAAGTCCCATGCAGGACCCATTAGCTTCACAAATTCATTCTTATCAAAAGAGCTGATTTTCGTTTCCACTAACCCAAGAAAAAAAACCTTGTAATCTTTAATAAATTCCTTCAAATATAGAGAGGCTTCTCTTTTTCTAGCCCCTCTACAATTCCAAAAAAGCTAAAGATCCCATTAAAATTTTTTAGGGGAAGAACCCCCAACCTTCTTTCTACTACCTCCATCACCAGTCCTTCCTCTGGAATTAACCGAAATTGGGCCCAAAGATCTGATCTCTTTAGCCAACTTGCTTTTAACCACATCCCCAGTACCACTATTGATTTTTTCTCCCCGACTACAACTGCCTTCACGAACAGAATTTTTTAAATTGTCTTCAGAAATAACCACATCTTCCCTGGCAATAGTCCCATCCTTACAAGAAATAACCTTAACAGCAGGCTTCCCAGAGTCAATTATAACATCTTCCTCCTCTTCATTCATTAAAATCTGAAATCAATTTTCACTAATTTGACAAGTATTGGAGTTAAGAGAAACCATACCAGAATTCAAGACATTCTTGTTGACTTCATTATCGGTTAACTCTAGATTGAGTTCTGACTCCTGCAGCTCCTCAGGAACTTCCAATTTTGCCATACCTGTATCAATCTCACCTTCTTCAAGCTGAATTTCCGCCATCTTTGTCTGCTGCTTATCAGGAACAATGACATCTTGGTCTTTTAAACTAGTTTTAGGAATTTCCTTCTCCACAGTCTTTTTTATAAAAACCTGATTATTATCAGATTTCTTCCAAATTCTTTTCACCATAGGTTGTATTCTGAAATTTTTCCCGTCAACCATAATCCAAGGGCCATATTTAGAACCATTATTTTCTTCAGATTGCATATTCTCCCCTTGCTTTTCCCTGACATTATCACTAATAACATTGTTGTCTAAAGGCGTTGAATTCCCTTTTTTACAGTCAGATTTTAAGTGTCCAACCATCCCACACTCATAACAAAAGGAAGAAATTCGCTCATATTCTATTCTTTGAAAAAATCTTCCCGAAATGCTTTCCACCCAAACACCAGTAGGGAGGCTTTGATTAAGCTTGACCCTCACACAAACTCTGGCAAATTCCCTCTTTCCCCATTGGAATAGGTTTCCATCTAACATAAGAGGTTTTCTAACCATTGCAGCTATCCTTTCCATGTTGACTTCATCCCAACATTGTAATGGTAAATGAGGTAATCTAATCCATATCGGAGAGGTCAACCCTTTCAAAGACAGGGTAGAAAATCCAGCAGTCCACCGTTCCATCCCAACAATGTGACCATTAACAAACCACGGTCCTCCCGTTAAGACACCTTCCATCATCTCTGCAGAACCAAATGAACATAAAAACCATCCTTTACCAAGAGTAGTAAAATGGAAATTAACAAACAACTTCCACTGCCTCCTAACATCCCAAGCTACCAAATGTGGAGGGATCTCCTTCCCAAACACCTTAATAACCAATGAATTTAAGAGTTTATTGGAATTCAAAATTTCCAAATCATCTCTGAGTTTGACAGCCATACCGTCATCAGATAACACCAAATCTTCGTCTTTAAAATCCAACTTGATGTAAGGTTTCTTCTTCCAGGGATTCTCAACACCCTTCCCTTCATTGCTATCAGTCAAAACTTCAATCACCTTACCTACAGCTTTATCATTTTCCGAATCCAAACGACCACTGGTATGAGAATTTTCCAAAATAGAATTACAAGAAGTCGCATTTATCCCTGTGTGACCAAGGATTGCATTTGACATCCCAAACCTATTAACGAAAATTTTCATATCAGAAGAAGAGGTCGAATGAGCCTGGGAATCAAGAATTTGAAAAACCTGAGCAGCTTCAGGAGAACCAATCATTCTTTCCAGTTCAACCTCCTTACCTTTGCCTTCAGCAACAACGACCTTCTTGAAATTATCTTCAATAGGTTCCCTTATTATCAACTGACCTTTCGATCGGCTATTAATCAACCTGTCTGGTTTATGAAAAACAGAGCTTTCATCCTGAATGCCCTTGGCCGCAAGAGTTTGAATTTTACCAATTCCTTTAGGCTTTCCACCACCTACCGTCGCCGTAGAAGGCCGTTGGCCATCCATAAACTCCTCCCCCGCCAATTCCGCGAAAAACGGAATAGAGAACCGGGAAAAAAATTTGAAAACGACGATTTTCTCTCTCTAGAATCTTGAAGCTTCTCTCTCTAGAATCCGGCAGTTACCAAGCCTCCCCTAGCTTTTAATCTATTCAATCAATCAAAATTGCATGCAAAGTATATGTATTTATGTATATATGTACATATACTTTTATTATATGCATTTTCACAGACATGCATGTACGACATGCATCTACATGTACTTTTATTTATAACACTTCCATTATCGGGTTCCAGCCCTAGATGAGAAAATTGGAGGGTTGCGTTAAATAATTGACAGTCAGTGTAAAACTCATCGAACAATCATGATGAGTTCTTTAATACATTGTGTTAATGTTAGGACGTTCTTTATAAGCAATGTGCTGTATTGCCTGAATATAACTAGAAGTCTTAGGGACACTGTACTGACTATTGGGTGCAGTGTTAAATAAGCAAGAGTTTTCACATCATACACGTATGTGGGCAAAGAAACTAGTTCATGAAACTAGAATTATGATAGGATCTTGGAATATATATTCTCTTACAAACAAATAAATGGAATTAATAAATATTATGATTCATTGGAAGATAAAAATTCTGTATATTTAGAAAACTAAATGGGTTGAGAAGAGAAGATTGAGGAGATCGATAGTTTCAGATTTAAACTATGATATTCAGATAGGAGACTAATAGTCATACTAGAAATAATATATATGTAATTATAAAGAGTTTGAAGGATAATATTTTAGAAATTAATATAATTGGAGATAGAATTATAACTTTACATATTATTGTTAATGTTAAGATTATTAATATTATGAGTGTTTATGCTCCTCAAATAAGTTTGGTTATATGTTAAAAATTAAAATTTTGGATTGTCTTAGAATAATTAATGCAAATGATCCTCTTGAAAAATAGTTTTTATTAGAGAAGTTTTAAATAGTCATATTAGTAGTCCATCAATTTTTTTCTCGTGCAAATATCCAAATAATATTGCAGTCATTTATTGGTATTTTCGACGTTCTAGATGCAATGGCGTGGACCACTTCACAAACGGATAACATTCTGACAACGTCGAGCAAAATTTTGCTCGTAGTCCATCGATTTTGTCTGCTTTCTCTCAATTTGATTTTGAGGTGTCCCTTTCTAGTTAAATTTGATGTTCTAAATACATCGCTCGACGCAGCCCGTTTAACCATTATAGGTCATTTGAGTAGTGTTGTGTAGCATCGCATTTGTCAAAAATCATACTCATCATCATTTTCAACTGATGTGCATCGATTACATTTGCTTAGCAAATTTGATATCTTGAGCAAATCAATGAGATCTGTTTCATGATTGAATTAATGTTTTGAGTTATTTTGATAATGATTGAGGTGTCTTGATAGTCATGATAAGCGACATATCTATTAGATGCTATGCCCCTCTATTAATTAGCAAAGAAAGATGCGGTGTGGGGTCTACTCAAATAAATTACAAACCATATACAGATAGATCTCACGTCTTTCAAAAGAATGAGAAAACACAAAATGAAGCATGCATTCACAACAAAAATGCAAGTGGACAAGGCAAAAGACGACACTTTAAAATTTAAAATGAAATATTTCATGTATTTCAATAATAAAAATATTCACGCAAACAATAATATTTGGAAAAATTTAAGCCCGGTGCGATTTTTATGTGGTAATCTTCAACTCAAATTCTCAAAAGACATGCAATTGCTTTAGGAAGCGTGGAACCATATTGAGAAGCGTGCAATCGCCATGAGAAGCATGCAATTGCCTTAAAAACATGCATTTTTCTCGAGAAGTACGAAACCTACTTAATTAGTGTGCAAATGCCTAAAAAATGTGCAATTACCTTGGAAGCATGTAACCCACTCATGGAACTTGCAATTGCCTGGGAAAACATGCAACTGATTGGAGAAGTATGTAAGTGTGCAACTACCTCAAAAGCATGTAATTAATTGGAGAAGTATGTCATTATTCTAAAACTATGCAAATATATCATGGAGGCGCATTGAAAGAATGTAAGTTTACCATGCATATGAATAAAAACATATAAATGCATAAAAAACATGCAAATTCATTATACAAGTTTACCCAAAATGCATTGTGTGAATGCATTGAAAAGTGGCAACTATATAATGCAAATGCATGAAAAAGCATGCAAGTGTACAATGAATTATGAAAATGCACCACGCAATGCACCGAAAAGCATGCATGACATCTAAAAGAAAACAAAATACAACAATAACAAGCCTTTATCCCATCATGTGAGTTTGGCTGCATGAATACTTTTCCTCTATTATCCTATTAAGAGTAAAAAACTAGGTTAATATCAACTCATCCGCATATGCTCTAACGAATATGTTAAATGCTTGAATTTGATGTTTGAAAATGCTTCATGGATTGAAAATAAGCTAAAATCAAATTTACTTCGTTTCTAGAATCGAGCAAAATTATTTACAAAAATCGAATAATTATTTTGAAACTCAACAAATTTTTCTTTCAAAAATCAAACTAACCAACATAAATATACATTGCTTTATATTGGCCCGCCTTTCCTATAAGACAGGTCATAACTCCCACCATTGAAATTTGATCCTTTCTATTCTTAATGTTAGAGTTGACAAGACTTCTAGCTCCTAATTCTTTGAAAGAAAATTAGCATAGCTGACAATGTCAAAATCAATAAATGATAATGTTTAATAACTTGATGATCAGGTTGAAAGCAAATATAATTAGGGGGGATTTCATTTTCAAATTGCCCCAAACCTCAAAGAAAATCATTTGGGATCAAATCTTAACAAAGATTTAAAAAATCCAAAATCATTGTAAAATCTATTACGTTCAAGTGAGATATACTATATTAAATTTAAAACAGTAATCATCCACCCTCTATAGTAGTTTGTTGATGGTGATTAATTTTAGAATAACCTTAACTCACAAAGGGTTGATGTCTTATCAAGTGTATCACTATGTTTACTCTCAAACGATCTCTTACTAGCATGTATATGACATATACTATAATTGACATGTTTCCTTTCAAATGAAACTATATACAAACGGTTATGATCGGAGCTCTTTGAAGTAGTTGTTTGGCTACAAAATAACACCATTAAATTACTATTATGATCAAAGCCTACAAGTTCTCTAATGGCTTAAAAACTTCGAGTAGTGAACCATGAAATGCACTTGATAAGGCATAAGATTTTCTGTTACCTATGACTAATTTAAATTCGTCCTCTTAAATAAACATCCTACCCAAGTCTCCTGTTAGGTCTCCTTGAATGATGCAACTCATCGTTGTTGACAAAGATTCTTGGGTCAAGTTGGGTCAACTAACTTCTCTTACTAAGTTGACTAGGTTCTTTGACAACCTATGAGGATGAATCCATGAGATTTTGATTAGGTTTTTCATTATTCCCTTTGTCACATCTCACACCGCCCCTTCTGAAGAACAAAGGGTGCAATAGAGAAAATCATATAGTTACTAAACAGTCATGTCACTTAAAATAGAAACATTCAATTTTTTTCATGCACTTCATACATATATAATTACAGAGTAACTAACCACCTAAAAATGTTTTCATAACAACAGTTCATATATCTCTTCTCAATACTCACCTCATACTATCAATAAATCAAACATAGTTTTTAAAATTTGATCCAAGTCTAATCAACTTCCACAATATCCCTCATCTTTCTTGTAACAACAGCCAGAATAAAAAAATTTGGTGAGCAATTAGGCTAAAAAAGATATGCAATTCTAATACCATATTCAAGTATATGAAATATAATACTTACCCTTATATTAACAAGTTGAAGTTAGAACTGCATGTAATCATTAAAAAGGAAATATACATAGTATTGAATTATTTAATAAGTAAAACTAAGGTCGCATGTAAAAATTATGCTCATATGAACCCAATTTTCGAGTATGTCTCATAATGTCAATATCATCACCACCTATCACATACCGCCAACATCATCAATATTGCCAAATGTATTCAATTAGTAATTCATACATCACAATATGTAATCATCCTTTATTTTTGATATCATCGATTAACATCCATTTTTCAACTTTAGAAAATATTATGTTCACATGGTGAGATCTAAGTTTATAGCTCGTAGGCATCTGAGGTCGCACTACCTCTATTGCCCGTAGGCTTCATATCATAGTTTGTAGGCTCCGGAGGTCACACTGCCTCTATCGCCCATAGGCTTCATATCATAGCCTGTAGACTCTTGATGTCACACTGCCTTTATTTCCCGTAGGCTTAACATAGCCTATAAGCTCTTGAGGTCGCACTGTCTCTATCGTCCGTAGGGTTCTGAGGTCGCACTGCCTCTATTGCCCATAGGCACCTGCGATCACATTACTTCTATTTTCCATAGTCTCCTGAGGTCGCACTGCCTCTATTACCCGTAGGCTCATGAGGTCACACTATCTCTATTATTGCCCGTAGGTTTATATCATAGTCCGTAGGCTTCATATCATACTGAGGTCGCACTGCTCACTAGGGTCACATTGCCCCTACTAACTAACATGCACATTCTTAAGCTTTTGTAATCATTTCATTTTTCCTTTCAAGTTGTGACCCTTGCCTATATATAGAAATATGCATATGCAGACAATTTAATATGATTGTTAGGTGTATCAGCATATTGGCATGTATAACTGTATGAATACCTATCATAAGATACAACATGATAGACTTACACTTGATCGCATAATATGGCAGGGTAATAATTTCATAAGGTAGGGAAAAAATATTGGATAAGATGCATAGGGTGTTTGGAACTGAAATTTGGATGTTTTTAAGGACTCCACATCTATGCACTTTATACATCTGCCGTGCAGTTCAGATTTTTGTGTGCTTCTTTAGTTTTTCAACTTAACATAATATTGTATTGGACAGTTATGCTTTAAATAAAAATAAAAAACATAGTTGACCAACTTCTTTAGTTTTTCAACTTAAGATAATGTTATGCTGGTCACTTATGCTTTGTCTGTCAAATATATCTGTTACCAATGGGTTTCATATGCGAAGCAAACTTAGTTTGGTAGATGGGAGTTTTAAATGTCCTATATCTTTTTCTCATGTGATAGTGAGCAATTTTTTACTTATATGAGCTTTTTCAACGTCAATGACCTTTTTATAGATCTATTTTGATTAAAAAACGTGAAATTGGTTACCTAAATATCAATTTCAATGAAATTTACAGGCTTTTGGTGCATCATATCTTTTTTATTTTACATATTTTTTTGTCAGTAGACAGTTGGGTTACATCAAGGATCAGCCTTAAGCCCATATCTTTTTGCTTTAGTCATGGATGTTCTCACTAGACATTTGCAAGAGGATGTATCTTGGTGTATGCTTTTTGCTGATGATATTCTTCTTGTTGATAAGACTAGAGAGGGAGTTGAAGGTAAACTTGAATTATGGAGGTCAACCTTTAGAGTCTAAAGGTTTTCTCTTGGGTAGATCTAAAACAGAATATATGGAGTGTAATTTTAGTAGTAATAGACCTAGTGAGGGGATTGTGACTTTGGGCGATCAAGTCATTCATAAAAGTACACGTTTTTGATATCTTGGATCTATTATTCAGAGTGATGGTGAAATAGATGGGGATATTATCAGTAGAATTCAAGTTGGATACTTGGATGGTTGAAGTGGAGGAATGCATCGGGCTTGTTATGTGATAGAAATGTACCCCTCAAACTTAAGGGAAAATTCTATAAGATGGTAGTGAGGCCTGCAATGCTTTATGGTGCCGAATGTTTGCCATTAAAAGAGAAGCATAATACTAAGTTAAGTGTGGCAAAGATGAGGATGCTCAGGTGGATGAGTGGCTTTACCCTTAGAGATAAGATACGAAATGAGCATATACGTGAAAAGGTTGGAGTAGCTCCAGTAGAAGATAAGATTAGAGAGAGTTGCCTTAGATGGTTTGGTCACATAAAACGGCGGCCTTCCGATGACCCGGTTAGGAGAGTAGAGGTATTAGATTTGACTTATGTTAAGAAAGGTTGGGGTAGACCTAAAAAGACTTGGTTAGAAAATATTAGGAATGACCTTTCCTTATTAGATTTAAACGAGAAATTGACTTTTAATGGACACAATGGAGAAAAAGGATTCATGTAGCCGATCCCACGTAGTGGGATAAAGGCTTGATGTTATTGTTGTATATTTTTTTGTCAGTATCTTTTAAAAGAATCTACAATTTGCATTACTTCATGAATTGTATGGATTTCCCTAGTTACAGAGCTATTGGAAGGCTATTTGATGATGTGTAAGATGTTTTCTTTAATTCTTAGAATTGTATTCCTCAATTTTGCCTTTTTTTACTTGTTATTTCATGCCTTTTACCTTAGTTATAGTCCTAGCGACATGATTATGTGATTACTATTTTGCATCATATAAATGCCTGCGTTATTTGTCTGGTTAAGATGGTCATGTCACATGTAGACATGCTTGTCATTATCTTATTATTTGTATGTCAATTCCTTCCTTTTTTGGTTTAACTTTGAGACTCTTCGTTCTTGCACTAACTTTACCTCCTCCCTTTGAGAAATGCATAAATATCTTCTTAATCTCTTCCATTTCGTTACCATTTATATCTTCTGATATACAACCATATTCTTCTCATTTCAGCAATTAAGATGATACAAGTTCCCTCACAATCATCACTTCAGGTGCCTCTCTTTATCAACTAGGTATTTGAAATTCAACTTTCCCTTACCCTTACCCTCTGTCTGCTTTCCCCCTATAATTTTCTCTTACCATTTCATAACCATCCTCAATCACCTCTACTTAACATTCATACAACCTAATTGTGATAGACTTCACTTGAATTCCATCTTTCCATGAAGTGATTGCTCTTCCCCTCATGTGATGCGTTCATACTAAGGCCATTCTTACATAGGATCTTCTCATCTTCATGATTCTTTTTTTTTTCTATGCAAAAACATGAACTCCAAACCTATTTTGACAACATGAACCCAATCCAATCCAATTGGGTTTGGCTTTAGCTTAACTCAATCGATCCAATGCAAGTTATCCAACCAATCCAATCCTATGAGGTATAACAAAACCCAAATTTCCTATGCTGCTCCAAAAAACTAGCCTAAATGAAAAAGGTCAACTTCTGTCAAGCAGCAAATTTATCCAGATTGGGTCATATCAGTACCTCCTTCTAGAGGTTCTTTTTAGAGATGTTGAGTGTTCTGGAGGATCTATGATGGTAGCCTTCTACCAATATTTTTGCGTCCTCGTACATGCTTCTTGGGATAAATTTTCCATTTGTTTTCTCTCTTCTTCTCCTAGTTCTGAGGCTTCCCTCTTCTCTATGACATTTATTCATCTATCTTTTTTTGTTGTTTGCCTCCCTGTTTTACCTCTTCACTGATTCTTCCCTTTTCAATAATCAACTCTCAAACATTTTTATCACAATTACTAATGCCATTGCTTGCCTTTACACTGTGCCATTGTGAGTTCATAAAGCACTTAAAAGTTTTTATAATCCAAGAACAATTTTGAGCCTAAAGAGACGGAGTTGATACATTGGTTTATGGAATGATTCTTGATATTTGATGCATAAAAAAGATTTTGTTTTCAGTTTCTTTAGATACTATTAGAATGTGTTGGGTCAAATTTATAATTGTGAGCAATATATTGTTTTAAATCAGCAAATTCAAGATATTGATTTATGATGAACACAAACGTGCAATCTAATCTCAATTTTCTTTTAACATGAAGTCCTTTAATATAGGGTGTCTGTCTGATAGTATTATGTTATTTTTTAGGACGTGGCTTCAAAACTTATGGCATTCTCGCAGCAGGGGCCTCGAACTATTTGCATTCTTTCGGCAAATGGTGCCATATGTAATGTAACACTTCAGCAACCAACTACATCTGATGGAACAGTAACTTATGAGGTTTGGACTATTTAATAGAACATGATTTTATATGATGTTTATGACATCTTATATGGTTCATTCATCATAATTAAACTATTGTGAATGCTATTGTATAACATTTACGATTTAACATCATCAAGTAGTCTCTCGTGAATGAAATCCCTTAAACTTTTGTTGTTGTTTTATGCTAATAGTGAAATTATTATTCATTGTTATTGATTGTGTACTTATGAAGCTACATAAATAGTAATAGTATTGAGTGCCTTAATAAGGCTCTCCCTGCTATGAAATCTATTGGGATTTGTATCCTATGCGATGATTATTCCCTGTCTGTGATTTTGACCCCTTCTTGGTTTGCTCTGCCTATCATAGTGCCCCTAATCTCTTCTTGCTTGAAGGTTTATTATGCTGTCAGGTGGGCGCTGACATTGCCAGTGGTTTTACTTTTTCTTGTGACTTGACGACAGTGTTTGATAACCTTGACCTTCACTCTTCCTCTTTTTGGTAAGAAACCTAATACTACCAAATTGCTACGTCATTCCTTGATGTTTTGGCGAGCAGTGATAATGGTAAACATTGTACTAAGATCAAAGAGTCTTTACCCTTTTGTGGCTTTCCTTCTTTTATGCATATTTCCTTTGACTTGAGTAAGAAAAAATTCTATAATTTATTGGTTAAGTAAAGTTTTTTCATTAGTCTTTTGGATTTAGCATATCATTATCTAACTTAATAATGACTATATCTATTTTTGCATTTTTCCCCATATAATGTTGATGCTATCAAGAATTTATGTACTTTTTATTTTATTTGAACAATAGTATATTTTGTTTTCTATTTTCTTTTCTTTTCTTTTTTAGCTATCCAATGATGGGAAAGCATCCAATGATCATGGTAGGTAGTGCATATGGCTTGGTAGACCTTTGGTTTGTTGGCTCGATTGGTCCCTAGCTGCTGGTGGTTCACGGGTTGGCTGTTTTGTAGCATTCGGTTTTGAGCTTGTTCTCTAAGTTGCTTGAGCTGAAGTTTAGTAGCTCTTTAATTCTCAAAAGTTACCTCATTATGAAGTTTACTTTTGGAGTGACCTTGTCCCTTCCCCTTCCCCTTTTCTTCTTGTCTCTTGGGAATCCGTGGCCTGTTCTTAATTTGGCTGAATTCAATGCTTTGTTTTGGAGAACCGTGGCTTGTTTTTAAAATGGAGGCTGAATTCAAAGCATTTGAATTTATAACTGAATGCTTTGGGAGTCCATCCGGTCTCAGATTTCCAAACAGGGATGTATTTTCCCGTGACTTTGCTACTTTGAATTCGGCCTGCTTGCTGGCTCCTTGGTGCCGTGAGTTACCTATGATTCCTGTAACTATTCCTTCAGAATTAATGCTGGCTGTTTTTCGAAAACTGTGGCTTTGCTGCTTTGAATTCTCGGCCTGCTGATTGCCTCCTTGGTTTCTGGCTTGGGTGTTTATCCGTGAACTTTGGGGGAAGTTTTCTATGCCTTTTAGGCTTTGATTCTAATGGAAATTAAAAACATGTGGCTCTTGGCATTCCTCTCTCTTGCCTATAAATATGAGAAAATGTTGTGAAGAAGGGGAGTTGATATTTGTGATCATATTTGCTATTAACCTGCGGGTTTATTCGGAAATCCTGCGGGCTCTTTCCAACCTTCTTTTCTCATCCCCTCCGGAAATCCTGCGGGCTCTTTCCACCCTTTCTTCTCGGGCTTCTAATCTCTTCGTCTCTCCGCAAGTGCCACTCCATATGTATCCTTTTTCTCAACAGTGAAGCAACTTTAGGGTGTCGTATCTTGGTTGATCTGGAAGCATTTGGGATAGTCTTGCAGTGGTGGACCATCGGTTTGCTAGTTCTATGCACTTTTACTTATTTAACCTACAAATTCGATGCATGTGAGGAACCCGCTCTAACGGTTGTCTGAGGATAGCGTTTTTTTTTATTTCTTTAAAATCTCCTAGCATCTTTTGTTGTGTTTGTCAAGTTTTGGGTCGTTAGCGTTTATTTAATAAAATTTGTTTTAAGTTCTACTCATTGTGTCAGATTTCTTCTTGTGTGTCTATTGTGTTCAAGAAATATAGGGTCCCCTATCTTTCTTGTCTACATCAAATGTGCTGTGTTTATGATTATCTCCTTTAAGAATCTGAAATCGTTCCCCTTTTGTGATGTTTTTAGGGAGCCCCTTATCACTCTGATTTGGTTCTCGCTTCCCCATATTTTCCCTTTTAATTGATTCTATGTTAACAATCTCATTAAATCTTTTGTTGCTCATATTCTTGTTGAAATAGATTTCACAAAACCTTGTCTTAATAAGATTTGTATGTTTATGAATTTAATGGTTACTGATAAAAAGTTATGTTTGAAAATACTGTTCACATTGCTAATTTTTTAGTCTCATCATATAGAATTTAATTTTATGTTATTTGCATGCTTGAAGAAGTTTACTCCTAAATCTTAGAAAGAGGTTGTTAGACCAGTCCCTGGATCGGTCCATTCGGTCAATCATGGACCGGCACTTGTGTACAAGAGGCACTGTTCCCTTTCCAATACCGGGCCCAACAACTAATCACTAGAGGAATTAAGGGGGGATTCAACATCAACATCAAAAGAGGGGTTGTTTTGGGATTTAGATGATTATTGTATGCTTTAAATAGGAAAAATTTTCGGGGTTAGGGTTGTCTTGTGTTTGCTGAATTTGGAGTGTTCGTAGGGAGTTTTGGGCATCCCCTGGATGAGAAAAGTGGAAGGTTGCGTTAGGTAGTCAACAACCAGCATAAAACTTATCGAACAATAATGACATGAATCCTTTAAGAAATTGTGTTAAGCTAGGGCGTCCCCTGGAAACGACGCGCTGTATGGCCTGAATACAGTAACAAGTATGCAAGGGCCGCTGCACCGGCGCCCGGATGCAGTATTAAATAGGCAAGGGTTCCCACATCAAAGACGGATGTGGGCAAAGAAGCTAGTCCACGAAACTAAAATTAGGATAGGAACTTGGAATATTGGTTCCCTTACAGGAAAATTAATGAAATTAATAGATATTATGATTCATAGGAAGTTAAATATTTTGTGCATTCAGGAAACTAAATGGGTTGGAGAGAAGGCTAAGGAAATTGATAGTTTAGGATTTAAACTTTGGTATTCAGGTAGGAGTCGTACTAGAAGTGGTGTTGGTGTTATTATAGATAAGAGTTTAAAGGATAATGTTATAAAAATTAATAGAATTGGAGATAGAATTATAATTTTAAAGATTGTTGTTGATTATAGCATTGTTAATATTATAAGTGCTTATGCTCCTCAAGTAGGTTTGGATATGAGTTCTAAATTAAATTTTTGGAATGACTTAAAAGAATTAATACAAAAGATATATCTTGAAGAAATAGTTTTTATTGGAGGAGATTTAAATGGACATGTTGGTAGAGAGGTAGATGATTTTAAAATCATTCATGGTGGCCATGGATTTGGAACGACGAATAAAGGTGGCAAGATCATATTGGATTTTTGTTTAGCTTATGATTTTTCAATTGTTAATACTTTATTTAAGAAAAGGAATGAGCATCTCATCACTTATAAAAATGGATATAGTACAACCCAGATTGACTATTTTCTTATTAGAAAATTAAACCGTTTAGATTGCAAAGATTATAAAGTTATTCCGAGTGAAAATTTATATACTCAACATCGATTATTAGTTTTGGACTTTAAGATAAAGGGGCATAAAATAAAAAATAAAGTAAAACAATTTTCTAGGATTAAATGGGGGCATTTAAAGAATATTAACAAAAATATTTTTGGAAATAAGATTTTAGATCTTAAGATTTTGTCTGTGCATGAGGATGCTAATGTTATGTGGGAAAAAGTGGCTAGTGATATGAAGAATATTACAAAAGAAATCCTCAGAGTATCAAAGTAAAAAGCTCCTAAAAGTAAAAATAGTTGGTGGTGGAATCCAAATGTGCAAGAAAAGATTAAAAATAAGAAATTTTGTTATAAAAATTGGTTTAATTTTAAAAATTCCGATAATTGGGAAATATATAAAGTTGCTCGTAAGGATGCTAAGAAAGCCATATGCGATGCAAAGACATTAGCTTTTAGTGATTTATATAATAGATTAGATACTAAAGAGGGAGAAAAATATATGTATAAGTTAGCCAAACAAAGAGATAGGAGTAGTAAGGATTTAGTTCAAGTGAAGTGTATTAAAGATGAAGATCAAAAAATACTTTTCTTAGAAGATGATATTCAACAAAGATGGATGAGATATTTTGCTAAACTTTTTAATGAAAATTATAAAAATAAGATTGACTATAGTGACCTTAGCACCCTAAATGAAAATAAAGATTTCTATTTTTATCGGCGTATTAGTAAAACTGAAGTTACAGAGGCTTTAAAGAAAATGAAGGGTGGAAAAGCTGTTGGACCTGATGATATCCCAATAGAGGTGTGGAAATGCTTAGGAGATGAAGGAATTTCATGGCTTACTAAACTTTTTAATACTATTTTGAAGACTAAAAAGATGCCAGATGAGTGGAGAATGAGTATGTTAATTCCTATTTTTAAGAATAAAGGTGATGCACAAGATTGTGCGAATTATAGAGGTATTAAGTTAATGTGTCATACTTTAAAACTATGGGAGCGAGTTATGGAGCATAGGTTGCGGCGTGATACTAATGTTTCTCAAAATCAATTTGGATTCATGCCGGGTAGGTCGACTATGGAAGCCATACATTTATTAAGAGGTTTGATGGAGAAATATAGAGAAAATAAGGAGGATCTACATATGATATTTATTGATTTAGAAAAAGCATATGATAAAGTTCCAAGAGAAGTGCTATGGAGAGTTCTTGAAAAGAAAGGAGTCAATAATGCTTATATTCAAATCATTAAAGATATGTATGCAGGAGCTATTACATGTGTTCAAACACAAGGTGGATTGACCAAGTATTTCCCTATTTCGGTTGGGTTACATCAAGGATCAGCCTTAAGCCCATATCTTTTTGCTTTAGTCATGGATGTTCTCACTAGACATTTGCAAGAGGATGTACCTTGGTGTATGCTTTTTGCTGATGATATTCTTCTTGTTGATAAGACTAGAGAGGGAGTTGAAGGTAAACTTGAATTATGGAGGTCAACCTTAGAGTCTAAAGGTTTTCGCTTGAGTAGATCTAAAACAGAATATATGGAGTGTAATTTTAGTAGTAATAGACCTACTGAAGGGATTGTGACTTTGGGCGATCAAGTCATTAATAAGAGTACACGTTTTAGATATCTTGGATCAATTGTTCAAAGTGATGGTGAAATAGATGGGGATATTATCAGCAGAATTCAAGTTGGATGATTGAAGTGGAGGAATGCATCGGGCTTGTTATGTGATAGAAATGTACCCCTCAAACTTAAGGGAAAATTCTATAAGATGGTAGTGAGGCCTGCAATGCTTTATGGTGCCGAATGTTGGCCATTAAAAGAGAAGCATAATACTAAGTTAAGTGTGACAGAGATGAGGATGCTCAGGTGGATGAGTGGCTTTACCCTTAGAGATAAGATACGAAATGAGCATATACGTGAAAAGGTTGGAGTAGCTCCAATAGAAGATAAGATTAGAGAGAGTCGCCTTAGATGGTTTGGCCACATAAAACGACGGCCTTTCGATGACCCGGTTAGGAGAGTAGAGGTATTAGATTTGACTTATATTAAGAAAGGTAGGGGTAGACCTAAAAAGACTTGGTTAGAAAATATTAGGAATGACCTTTCTTTATTAGATTTAAACGAGAATTTGACTTTTAATAGGACACAATGAAGAAAAAGGATTCATGTAGCCGACCCCACATAGTGGGATAAAGACTTGATGCTGTTGTTGTTGTTGTTGTTGCTGCTTATGATGCAAAAATAACTATTATTATAGAGTTTAATGATTTAAATGTTTATTCAATTAACAATCTTTTTGGATCACTAATTACTTACGAGCAATGAGTGACTCAAAGGCATATTGATGAAGGTGAGAAGCAAAAGGAGAATAACATAGCATTGAAAGTGTTGAATCTAGATTTTTTTTTTTTAAAGTTAAACCCACGGAAGGGCCTACGCGTCGATTAAAGTCAAAATTACAAGTCCTTAAGGAGATTTTCAGCCCGCTAATGCTCAAAGAGCTACAAACACTCAAAAAGAAATAAAAACCTAAGGGCCGAAGATCCCCATCTACGCCAAAAACATTAAGACCTAGAAACATTCTAAAGCGGCACAAAAAAGGTGCCCAAAAATGAGAAAGCTCAAAATAGATCCAATCAGCCCAAGCTTTCAAGCCAAAAACTCCCTCAAGGTGGAAGCAAACCTGCAAAAAAATCACAAAGAACACTAAAGGAAAAATAACAGTAGAAACAAAAAACTTACCAGTTATCATCAACTCCAACCCAGTCTTCATCAACAGACCAATCCACTGAATAGTAGACCCACTAGGAAAACGAAACACTGGCAACAAGCAAACTAAAATGCAGCCCCACCCAGCAGTGCAATTCCAACACCACCCCAGAAAGTTAAACAAAGCAGAAACAACCATAAGAGCATAAATGGGAGAAGAAATCAAAAGGATGTTACTAAACCAATCGAACAGACGAGACCTGGATAAAAAACTAAGCAAAGAAAAAATTATATCCAACCTGTTATAGTTAAACCAACAAAACAAATGACAAACAATAAAACTGAGAGAGCACAGCCAGCAATAAATAGAAGAAGAAATACCAGCATCCAAACCTGGAGCACCCAACTCCCCCAAGAAGAACCACCCAGAAAAAACACCACCTTACCCCAGTCTAATATACGGCATACCCACCCGATCCAAATGAGTAATGCCAACCAATTTGGGAGGTAAAGAGGTACTAGTAAATTCCATAAACTCATTCAAATTACCCCCCAAATCAGCTAAAAAATCTACCGCCGCATTACCTTCTCTGTGAATATGAGATAAAACAAAGTTAAAAGAA